>NC_066579.1:431901427-432232737 GCF_024323335.1 Lathyrus oleraceus
GAGAGAGAGAGAGAGAGAGAGAGAGAGAGAGAGAGAGAGAGGTAATATGTTGGATATGAGAAGAGAGTGAAAGGGGAAGCCTTTTAATTATATTATGTCATTTTAGGTGCATGCTTATTATTATAGTTTTTTAAAATACTCATTAATGCCATGTGTGGGGTATGGATTGCGACTATTTAAAATGTGAATTGGTCAAAATCTTAGTGGGTGTTAACGTGATCTATGTAGGTCACATATCTTTTTTTTGTTCTCTTTTAATTGCATTTATGGTGATAATTGATTAAAGTTTTGGGGGAACTAAAGTTGCATCATTCCAAAGCCCCATGGGTACGCGTGTTTGGCTGAGTCATGAGGTGGGAGAAATTTAAATCAATGTACATGTTGTTTCCTTTTTTTCATTATTATTTTTTAATATGAATTAATATTATGATGTATCTGCTATTGATTGGAGGATGTTAAAGTTTGAATTAAGTACAACTTCCCATGATTGGGCATGCGTTACTGAGATGAAGATGAGGGGTGAAAGCCTCCTCACTCGACTCTATATTTTTCGCGATGTGATAGTGGTAGGAAGGGGAAAAGTCTCTAAGTTTATTAATATATATTGAAGGATCATACATTGGACCCATAAGTGCATGGGTTTTTTAGAAATGAAATAGGGAATGAGTACTTGAGATTTGAAGATTCAGAGCCTTTCCTCTTGATTTGGTGGTTTTGGGACATACTCCTGATTCCCAACAAGAATGGAAGATTGAAGCTTGGTAGCTAAAGGAAGAGAATCTTTGGTCTCTTTAGTGATCTTCATTTTGGAAGCCATTGTTGAAATTGATAGTTTGAATGCTTTAAAGAGAAATAAGTTTTTGAAGAAGAATTTTCTGATAACAGTGAGCGAAAAAAAGAAGAAGAGAGGAAGAAAAGATATTTATATCGAAAGGAAAGAAAACTCTTCAGTTTTTTACTTGATAAATGACGCTAAGTCTGATGACACGTGCCATAGTTTTATAGGCAAAATCGAAGCAATTTTATTAACCTAGCCACACCATCCTACGAAGACGGAACCATGGATGTTAGTTGGGATTTTCGACAAGATGAAAAATCTCAGCATAATGAGAAGACTTGAAAAAGTTAAGAGTTTAAATGTACATTTGTCGACATGTTATGTTAAATAAGTCAGAGTCTCAAGATGAGATATAAAAAGTGGGACTTATTATTTTTCAGAAAAAGAAGTATATCCTCTAGAACTTCGACGACATTGTTGCTCAGGTTTTCAATATCAGCAAGACGCGTCGACCATCAATTATTTCGGCGCGAAGAAGATTTTTGTTCAAAACGAGTAACTACTTCTCAGTCATAAGGGAACACATGGAAGACATTCAAAAGCGAGAAGCATGCAGAAATCTATGTGGCAGCTATTGAGGAAAAGAATGTTATGAAACAATTACCTTACACTTGTATAAATAATAGTTCTAGTGTCAGGATTCGGGTGTGTTCATTTGATTTCACTACAAAAACTCAAAAGGACTCAAAGTACCCATTGTAGAGAGAAACGAGTTTCACTCAGCAAAATGTATGAATATTGAAACACCATTTCTATTCAAACGCAAATCTTTTTACTTCATTTTATTTTCTTTGCAAATCTGCTTTCATTCCTCTTTTAATTTCATTGTCACTTTACATTTTCTTTTACAAAGTTATGCCTTTTAACATTGTCACAAACACTTACATGTCCAAACAATTTACTTTTTACATTACTTTTTCTCAAAGATTTCGACCAAGTCGAAATCCTTCACTTTTATACTCAAAACTATAATAAATCTTTTAGCAATATGTCCTAGGTTTATCTTGTCAATCTTGTAAGTAACCTTGAATAAGAGACTAGCGTTTGTTTACCAAATTTCACAGTAAACACCTGGAAACTTAAAAATTCTTAGACAAAATTTGGGTACGACACTAACCTTGCAGGTCCACCCCGCGTCACTATACCTGAGATAAACATCACTGATTCTATAGCCTTATGTCATAAATCAACACCAATTCTGGTTTTAATATGGAAAATTACAAAACCAATTTTGATTCTAATATAGAACAATATTAAAGGTGAAAACCTAGTTTATTTTGTAGGAATACTATGAAACTTTAAATGAAGCTTTAGTTCATATTAAATGAATTTGTGAAAATAAAGATGTATAACTTTTAGGATACAAGATATTCCTAATGGATTTTGATTTTTGTGACGTATGTTCATTTATGGTGTATTTCAACGGACGTGATCAAAGGAATTTTCATTGAGGACGATTTTCAACATTTATAATGATCTGTGATGATATTTAAACATATTAGTAGGTTGATATAATAAGTGTTGAATGGATTTATTAGTCTCATTTCTTAAACCAATTCTCGTATCACACAATTTACAGAGAAGGATTTATGTAATTGTTTTGTCATTTCCTCGAAAGAGGGATCTTTTGTCAATGGTACTTGATATTTAAGGTACTATGATTAAACCTATAAATAAGTGGTTTACTATTTTATTATCAATTAAAAAATTATTATTACAAATGAAATGTTTAGGATTCTAGCAGTTTTGAAGAAAGGGGTATAATATAGATGAAAAAGGGTGTCAAAAGCAGTATGCCAAAGCTTAACCTCAACCCAAGGGCCAAAAATACCAAGGTGGCTGAAACCGAGGAAAATAATTGAATAGCCTAATCAATTGGATGCCTCAGACATTTCAAATTTCATTTGAAATTAGATTGTATCTTTGCCTCCAAGCAATCTATTAGGCCTCAAATATAATCTATTAGAAGGCATGTTTTGGAAATTTTTGGTTATGATGTTTTCTTGGTCAAATCTTCAAGGATTTTGTGGAGTTTTTACCCGCCCAAACCGCCAGAAGCAACATTATAAATAGGAAATCATATCCTTCTTTTGCATCATTCTTTTTTGTATTCTCTCCTTTTTCTCTGTTCTTGCTCTGTATGCGTGTGTAAGAAGACAAATTTAGTTTTTCCATCATCATCATGGCACCTAAAAGGTTAAGATTTAGCTCTTCTGCCCAACAAGAAGGGAGATTCTTTCAAGAATACGCAAATATGACAGTCTTAGGCATTCATAATTTGGATGCTAAAATCTTTCAAGAATGTGAATTATTTAAGATATTCAAAGAATTGAAACTAAAGGCATCATCTGCAACCCTATAAGAAAAGTATATATGTCCTTAGTCAAGATGTTCTTCTTAAACATTTACTTTACTAACGGTAGTATTTACTCTGAAGTAAGAAAACACAAGATATCTTTACCTCTGGAGGATTTTGCTGAAGTCTTGGATCTACCTCATGATAGACCTTACTTCAAGCTAGATGAACTTGATGAAGATGATAACTACATGTCTAAGAGTGATTCCTCCTCTTTTCTGTTGGATCTAAAGACCCATGTGTCTTCTCTATTAAGTATAGGCTCCGTGCGCCCGCATATTTGTCTAACTCATTATGTGGAAAATCATATGCTCTTTCCAAGAAGAGAAACTTAAGTCACTTAACTAGGTCTAATGTTGCAATAATGAGGTTACTTGCCAACAAAATTCATAAAAAATGGGAAAATGCGGTGATCCAATACATGTTAGGGATCAAGAGGAAAGGAATATGCATGTCATGCATTGACTTAGTGTTAGCTCAAATTTTCAACGCCCACTTTAAATTACCAAAATTGGAAAGCATGTACAACTGGTTTCGACTAAGAAGTAATTCGACCAGCTGAGGGTAGACCGACTTAGCTGATTGGATAAAGATCAAGCTTATAGTTGAAATTTCGGAGCAGTTCCCTAGGGAGCAGTTAGAAAACGGTTTCGATCAGAGATTTGAAATTTAAATAAAGGAGGGAAGATTACCTTCGTTAGAAACCGCGAGGATACACGTGGAAGCAGAGTGAGCGAACATACGCATGTAGGGCGCCACATGTATCGACGTGATTAAAGAACCATCAGAGCGGTTATTTCGACCCAGTATAAATATAAGGTCTTAGTGTTAGAAAAATGTGTGTCAAATTGTGTACAAAAAACCTGCAAATTTACTAAGTATTCGTGTGAAGAAGAACTGTAAAACGCAGAATGTACGTTGTCTACACCATTGTTTAATCATTTCAGAGCATTATAAAGTTATCTTTACTTTCTCTTCAGAAACGTCTTTCCTTGTTCTTTACTCTCAAACACTTTATTTCTTACTTCGTCATTTACAAGTTTAAAGATCCTTAGTTCCTTTCGTTGCCTTGAACTTTTACCTTACAGTCTTAAAGATTCCAGCACTTACAAACCTTTTTGATTATTTTCAAACCTTTTACAATTCCCGTCGTTTACTTCTTCTTTAATAGTTCTAAATACTGATTTAAGATTGTTCTTTTGTTCAAGTCACTCTTTTGTCTTTAGTTTTTATTTAACGCTTTGATTTAACATTTAGTTCGATCATTTATTAACGTTACGTTTACGAGAAATTTAGCACATGTCCTAGGATCAATCTGATCGATCTTGTGAGTGACCAAATTTAAAAATTTGGAAGATCAGCGGTTGTTTACCATTTTTCAAGGTAAACACTTAGTCACGAAGATACTGAAACATGTTAGGTATAACTTTAAAGGAGAAACATATATGCAAGTGATAAAAATAGGAGTGCCATCATTAGGATTTATGAGGCATGAAATTAAAGATAAGGAGATATTTCAAAAACCACCCAAAGGAAAGCAAAAGGATAAGAAGTAAGAAGGATTTTCTCAACAAGAGGCTTCTATGAGTTTATAATATTTTGACTATGATATTCCCGAAGCATCCTCGATTGTAGACCTTCTCAACAATATCATCAAGAAACTAAAATGAATTAATGAGAAGATCAACCTCACGGTCTATCACTTTTCCCAAAACTTAAAGCATATACCTCCAGGTTGTCCACTTATGATGATGATGACACTAATGAGAAGATCATCAAGAAACTAAAGTGAATTAATGAGAAGATCAACCTCATGGTCCATCTCTTTGTGAGTCTTTATAATTTCAAGAGATTTACTTTAAATATTTGAAATCTAATGTTTGACTAATAAAGGTATTGTTTTTCCCTTCTTTAATAAAAATATGTTTGATCGATGTGAATTATATGCTTACATATTTACAATTAATGTCTAGCATATTTACCCACCTTTTTTATTATGACAAAGATAGAAAGTATACTCTTAGCGGGTGTAGAGTATAATCTCCATTCATGTGAGAAAGAGTTTAACCACTCCAAAATTTATCTATATGTTCTCTCCTTTACCACCTCCTTAAGAGATACGTTGTCATCATAAAAAATTGGGAGAATGTGGATCTATGTGCTTGCAAGCGTAATAAAGAATTGGTCTAGTAAGGTGAAGCTTATGGATAAAAAAATGTAAACAAACCATTAGATGCTTAGTTTTGATGATTAAAACACTTCAAGTATATCAAGTGTTGAAGATAGCTCAAGCGATAAAGATGCACAAGATGGTTGATCAACCTATCCTCTTGAATCAATCTATGATCTTGAAGATCAAGATATTTGTTTAAAATCAACACTATAGTCCAAAGACTCAAGTGAAGACTTTCAAACTCTCAAATGATGGTAATTAACATGGAGATATCTCAAGCCTTATCAAGAAGACTCAAGGTTCTTGTGTGATGTTAAAATCAAGAATAATGATGTCAAGACTTGAAGCTTCAAAGTTACGAAAGAAAGAAAGTGTGAAAGCTTGCCTGATGGATTTTTTCTAAATGGATTACTTCCAAGTTTATACCATATTTTGGCCTATAAGTAAAGAGATTCTATATCATTTTTTCACACTAAGAAAACTTGAAAAATATCACTTTTCATTTCTCTCATCACTTCTCTAAACCTCTCATATTTTCTCGTTATATTAGTCATAGTGCTTTGAGAGTGCTCTTGAGTATAAGTGATGATATTTATTCTGGGTGAGAGCAAAGTTGTAAACTTACGAAGAGTGTATTTTCTCTTGTGTAAATAAATCTTCCATGGGCAGTTGATATTTAGGTTCTGGGCTAAACCAATTAAATGCTCTTGTTTGTTTTGGGTGACTGTCTTAGGAAGTCTCATTTTGGTTTGTGAGCCCCACCTAAAAAAAAGCTCTAACGGTTCAAGATCAAGCAGATATATAAACTCACTTGGTTTCTGAGTTCATCTAGTATAAAAACTCAATAACTTTTGAGATCAACCCAGTATAAATCTCAATTTCGTTCGTGGTCAACCTATATAAAATAGTGATTCGATTAAGATGATAGCCAACTCAAAACTCTGTCTTAGTTCGAGATCATCCTATGGAAAATCTCAGTATAGTTTGGAGACTACCCGCTTTAAGCCTTGTTCATTATTTTGTTTGGAGAATAGTCTCTTGATTGTTTGATGTTTGGTTTAAAGTTAGCCTGAAAACTTCATTTCCTTGTATAAGGAGGTTCGTGGGCACATCCTTTTAAAAACTCTTAAGTTTATTGGATAATGTCAAGAATAATTCTTGGGGACTGAAGTATGTCACCTTAAGACTGAACTTGTATATTCTCTGGTGTTATCTCTCTTCCCTTAACTCTTTTTTTCCAGTATATTTTATTTTCTTTGATTTTTCCGCTGTCGGTTTATTCAAAAAAAATTTAACTCAAATTTTCAAAAGAATTTGTTTTAAGACAGTTTTTGAAACCTCCACAATTCACCCCCTCTTGTGTATGGAATCACGTGTCCAACAAGTATCACCTGATGGAATCAACTTAAAAGTCTTGTGTGAGAGACTCAACTTAAAAGTCTCGCTTAAGTATCTCAACTTGAAAGTATCGCATGAAGGAATCAACTTAAAAGTCTCACCTGAGGAACTCAACTTAAAAGTCTTTCCTAAGAGACTCAACTTAAAAGTCTCGCCTAAGAAATTCCACTTAGAGTTCCGCAAAGGGGTTTAATACGAAATCACTTCGCCTCTTATAAGACCTCGTACTTGAAAGACAGTGTACTGGTATATTTGCAAAGAATGTACAAGAGGAGACACAAGACTCACTAGAAGTGGGCACCCATTGCCCAAAGTAGGGTCGCTAGCGGCCCACCTGTTGTCGAGTGCGTCGATTTATCACAATGTGGCCCATTACCTAGTTATGTCGCACATTGCTTTTAATACTTGTCCATTTATGAAAACATGAGGAGTGATGTGTCTCTATCCCATAACGGTGTGGGAGAGGCAATTAAAAAGAGAACCCACGTTCTCTAGAGTAACATGGAAATAACCACACATTTCCCACAATCCTAAGAAAGGATAATGTTGACACAAATTTCTTGGAGTCTGAGATCCAGATCCAAGAGGTTCCTATAAATACCTTTGTCATAAGGTTGAGAAGAACATTAAATTCATTCGATGATCAGTCATAAATAGAGCTTCTCATCGTCCATGTGTGAGCTTATTCTATCCCTACAATAATTGTAAAATCTTCAAACATCTCTACATAACTAGGGGTTGTTACTCATTGTATTTTTTGCAAGTACAAATATAAATCTTAAGGGCGTGTTTGATTCTGAAGAGAGTATGAGAAGAGAGACGGAGGTAAGAAAGAGTGTGAAAAGAGATATAAATGTGATAAATATAGTAGATTTGATGTATTATTTAGTATTAGATAGAAATAAGAGAAATAGAGAGAAAAAGTATTAATTATTTGAGAAAATCAAAATATACCCCCAAATTTGAAAGGACTTATAAATTATTATTTTTTATATTTAATTTCATTTAATAAATCCTATTATAATTTTAATCAAAGAAAGTACATTGTTAATATATATTTAGTTATTTAATTAGCTATATTAATTTAATTTAAGAGGGTTTAAGTAGTTAAATTTAAATATATTACTTTTGTCTTTAAAGTTATTGGATGTATATAAGGTGTATGACTATATTGTGGAAGTGAATTGAAAGAGGAATTAAAATGGAATTTAAAAATAATGAATATCAATTGTTCCTTTTTCTTGCTGTTTAGGGAAGACTTGAAAAATGTGTGGGTCCCATAAAAACTATCTCTATCTTTTCTATTTCTCTCTTCACAATTTCTACTCAAACAAGTACACCCTGAAAGTTATGCATTTCATTTAAACAATAAAACCTTATTTAGATTTTAACAAGGAAAATACATCTCATACCATTTATTACTTCATGTTACATTTGAAATATGGATAATCTTTTGGTATGAATCAAAAGATCCACAAATGTTGTTGTAAAATACACCACTTCTAAAAAAAAATAGTGACTGAAATTTAGAGACAAGAGAATGTGAAATCCGTTTCTAATTAAGTTGCGAATTTAGAGACAAGAGAATGTGTTAAGGCATCAACATTGGTGGCCAATTTGATCTTATTTTTGAATCTCTAATGTTGCTATGAATCCTACAAAGGTCTTTTAGATATCCACCTATTAAACATGGCGAAACTCTCTTCAGGAAGGTATTCAGGTGCCGTGTGTCCTCCACCCTGTCAATGGAATTGGATAAACATGGCAAAACATTCTTTAGACCTAGGAATCTGTATTTGAGTTGTTGAAATTGAAGAACATGAAACTTACCTTCACAGTTGCAAATGTCATCCTATTCGAGTAAGTTCTTGTGTATCTATCCATGTAGAAAATTAAAACAAAAACATAATCAATGTCGTAACTCAAAAACAAAAACATAATCAACAGTTTCGTGAATACCCTGCAACTTGCTCATTTGTATACCACGGTCTCCAATCCTCAACGATGGAATAGTTTAAAGATTTTATCCATGCTTTTGTATGCAAGAATGGAACAGTCATGTCATGATCACCACTGTTAGAAATTATAAAACTAGTTAATCAATGTTATATTATACAATATATGAACACAAGGAGAAACTATTGACCTGTAAATTAGTGAACGATATCCTTTTCCACTTAGATTTACATGATAATCATAACTGTTAGGAATATCTCCATTATAAGGTATACCATAGGAACAACGTTCCCATTTTCCAATACTTCCCTGCGTCGCATGAAACCAAAAGATCATATAGACAACATGAAAAAAAGTATATAATTATAACATATATTTATCAACTATATACCTTACCTTACGTATGTGCAGTGCTTCGCGAACATTATCATCATTGGCCCAATACTCGAAAAGTTTAAATGCATAATTCTAACAATAGATAAAAACAAGCATCACTTTAACAAATATGCATATGATTTATGATGCAGCATAAGTCAATATCTTATATTCAATAAGAAAGTATGAAAGATTACTCGGCATTTTAAGGGCGACACTTTGGAGTGAAATTTTTTAATAAGAGATCTCCTTGGAGAATTTTCGGTAAAAAGCCACAAACATAACGGTTCTAAAATATGGCTTTCTTGAATGTCTGAAATAGCCTGAAAAAAAATAAAAGATTGGTGTTGAATTAATGATTATTCGTTTGAATAAAAATTCTAATTATTAGATTCGATAACAATGATACATTTATATACCTTGTCGAATGAACTGAGATCTTTGGAACATAAAACATTTCTATTCTCTCGATTTATATAATCTCCATCACAATTTTCTTGCAGTGACTACAAAATATTAGTCATTTGTTAACACATGAACCAAAAAGACATTGTAAAGTTAAAATTTAACTGAATAACCTCGTATAGTTCATCAGATATGAGTCCCATTCCATTGGCAAAAGGGATTCTATAATTTTTTTCCTTTCTAGTTGTTATAGGATTCCCTAACACGTATCCCTGAAAAAGAAATATTAGTTCACAAAAGCTAGAGTGATATGAATGAAATAGGAGTGATTCTTAAAGGTGCTAACCTGGAGATTTATCCATGGTTGGATCCCTTTTTCATTTGCTGAAAACAATTTAATTTGTGAATAATTGAACTTAATTGACCAGCAACATACCAATAGTAGAGCAATGAGTTTTGTACCTTGTGCAATTTCTTGAACAATTATTGGAACAGTAATGCCCGAGTATGAGTCACCACTAATGTAAATTTCATTTGATTGAAACTTTGGATGCTCTCTCAACCACTACAAAGGTTTATAACATAATTATTGTTATTTTATGGATGGATTAACATAACTTCACACAAAATTTAAAAACAAGGAAAAAAGTGATAATTAAGAACAGAAAGCAATAGATCTTGGTGAATACCTTACTAAAAAATTGGTAAGCTTGGTGAGCTTGTATCGAGTCGCTTCGTTGAGAACCAGAATCTGTTGTGGCATATGTGAAGCCTGTGGAAACCGGCAAATCTACAAAAATAATGCTACTCACCTGTATATTTTGTAACATAACATATACAGAAATTTAAAAGGATTTGATGAAATAGATACACAAAAAACAAAAACAAAAAATTGGATTTGTACCCTAAACCTACCTTTGTCCATGAATGTGTCCTTGAGATGAGATTTGGCAAGCTCCCATTATATGTCTCTTTCTTAAATTCAATTGGACCTATGCAATTCAACAATTGAATTATTCAACTAGCAAATTTGACTACATTTTATCACTAGTTTTACATTGTCTAGATTTCTTAACCTATAATGAGGAATACAGCAGAGTTGCAATTACCGATTTCAATGGCAAGGGCAGAGAAAGCAGAGCAACCAGGTCCACCAGTGAGCCAAAGCATGAGAGGATCTTCCTTTGGATTGTTTTCTGATTCAATGAAGTAATAAAACACTTGCACATCCTCTTTTTCACCAACTCCCACATACCTTATCAACAATATATCAATATGAATACATTGAAACAAAAACTCAAAAAGCATCAACTATCTATATAGCTAAGTAAATAAAACTGACCCTGTTTCAAGCAGAAAAGGAAGTGGTCCATTGAATCCAGGGAGAAATTTTACTATGGAGCCACATGTTGCAACTTGAAAGGAAATATTTGATAATAAAAGAACAACAAAAATAACCTTTCCAAAAGGGTAATCATGATGAGTATCCTTTGCCATCTTTTATGTTGTTGATGTCAACGGAAGAGTGTTGCAAGCACACTATATATAGCATTTTTCATTGTCATTTTCTTTCTTTGATTTTATTTTTCTGAAAGAGTAAAAATTGATTTCAAATAAGGTGAAAAATGCCACATTGAATGAAGATATGAATAGAGGTATAGTGGTTAAGAAACGGCCACGTCTGTAGAATTCAAATGTCATTAATGATATGATGCAGTGCAATTTAACACGTAAATAAATAATGGTCACGTACAAGGAAAAGTAGTTGCATTGCACCTACTTGACTATGGACTCACTCACAAACAATAATCAAGATATTTATTTGTTGAGAATTACTGTTTTCTTTTTTAAATTTAAAAATGACTCTCTTTGATAAAAATAATAGTTGGTCGATAAGCTAGCTGATAGTTTATAAGTTATAACGGATGACCGATGATAGTTTATAGTTGATAACCAATGATTTATAACTTATAAGCTAATTGAAGTGTTTGATAAAATTTCCAGTTTAATTAATTGATAAATTAAAATGACATATATTTAATATATAATTGTTTTATTTAAATTAAATTAAATTATAAAGGATAGTAGTGGATTTTAATTAAAATAATAAGGACAAAAATGAAAGAAAAAAATGATAAGCTATAAGCTAAAACACTATTTAAAATAGCATTTGAAAAATAAGATATAAGCTAGTAAAATAAGCTATAAGCTCGCGATGAAAGATTGTTATCAAACAAGTCTTTTTTTTGTCATATGCACTTATAAGTTATAAGCTCAAAAAATGACTTGTCAAACAGAACCTAAGTCGTTCTCTTTAAAATGTTTTGTGTCACTGTTCAAAATTGTGCAAGATAGACGATCAATCACAACGCCTTAAGGATACAACAATTTTCTTGAGAAATGGTGTTCTTTTTTTTATTTAAAAATAAGTTTTGAAAAATGTTATCGAAGAAATTATCGAATCAAATTGTGGACTAAGGTTCTGTTTGTTAAAAATATCGTTTGGTTAATAAGTTAGCTGATAGTTTATAACTTATGATTGATGACTAATGACTAATAGTTTATAGTTGATGACTGATGACTTATAACTGATAAGCTAATTAAAGTGTTTGGTAAAATTAACCGTTCAATTAATTGATAAATTAAAATGACATAGAAGACATTTAATATATAATTGATTTATTTAAATTAAAATAAATTATAAAGGATAGTAGTGGATTTTAATTAAAATAATAAGAACAAAAATGGAAGAGAAAAATGATAAGCTAAGCTAAAACGCTACACCTTCGTCCTACAATGAGTGACCCATTTAGAATAAAAGAGTTTTCCAAAATGAATGACCACTTAAAATAATTTCTCAAATGTGGAGGAATACTAAAAGTGAAAATCAAGTTTGTTTTGTAGGAATATTTTGAAGCTTTAAATGAAGTCCTTAGTGCATATTTGTTGATCTTTCAGTATACAAGATATGCCGCATGAATTTTAATTTTTATCATCCACGTATATTTGTTGATGGTGTATTTCAACGGATGTGACCAAATGAATTTTCGTTGATGATGATTTTCAACATTTGCAATGATCTGTGATGATCATTAAACATCGTACTGAGATAATAAGTCTATAATGGATTTATTAGTCTCATTGCTTAAGCCAACTCTCGTATCACACAATTCGCATATAAGGATTTACGGTATTGTTTTGTCATTTTCTCAAAAGGGGGAGCTTTTATCAAAGGTACATGATATTTAAGGTAATACGCTTTTTAGAGATTGAAAATTGCAAAATTTGATTAACCCTCTAAATAAGTGGTTTATTATTTGCTTATTAATTAAAAAATTATTATTGCTAGTGAAATATTTAAGATTCTAGCAATTTTGGAGAAAGGGGTACAATCTAGATGAAAAAAGGGTGTCAAAAAGAATATGCCAAAGTTTAATCTTAACCCAAGGTTCAAAAAAATTAAGGAGGATGAAACAAAGAAAAATAATCAATTATATGCCTCATACATTTCAAATTTTAAATGAAATTAGATTGTATCTTTGCCTTAAAGCAAATCCAGACAAAACACTGATGGAGAAAGCATTAAATTCTCAAAATCATCGTCAAATAATCGAGTAGGCCTCAAATATAATCGATTAGAAGACATGTTTTGGAAATTTTTGGTTCTGATATTTTTTAGGTCAAATCTTCAAGGACTTTTTGGGAGTTTTTACACGTCCAAACTGTCATACCCTAAAAAATGTCCTCCCATTTTCATCTTTTCATTCAATCCTTGACTTAGCAATCATCTGTATACATTAATGCCTCAATCATATGCATCATTCATCCAATAAGTTGACCACTATAGATTCAAAGCTCTTGGCTTGCAAACTAGGGTTTGTGTGTGTGTGTTAATTTTCAAAGGCATGGAATTAACTATTCATTTGGGCATATGGGATGTAAAACCCTAATTGCATTGTCTATTGAAGCATGGATTCAACAAGATTTCATCATGGCACTCCTCAGGAATTTCAAACCCTGGTTTCTTGATGATATGGATATGGGACCTTATGATTGTTCTCTGGGCCTTATCTTGGCTGTCAAAACCCTAATTGAGGCTTATATATTGGAGACTTGCTTGTAAAGCATCTTGATTCATTCAAAGGCTTTGTTTGTGGGGTATGCCTAATTGAAACCCTAATCAGGGATAATTGGTATTCAAGTGTCTTGTTTGGTTGACTTTTTGACTTGGGATTCATCAAAACCCTAGTTGATAGATGCTTAAGGTCTTAAAGATTGCATCTTGGGCCCATTTCACACCAAACCTTAATCCTTGATCTGGAGGTTTGTAAGTCTTGTGGCTTGCATTAAGGTGTTGGAAACCCTAGTTGTGGTTCATGATATTGGTGCACTACTTGTGTTGACTTCTCACTTGGCTTGAGATGCTTGGTTGATACATAGCCTTGAACTTTGACCTAGTCAACCCTAATTCAATTGGAGGAGGTTGTTAATCATTATGTCATGCATCATGTCATCATTGAACTTTCTTGTGGAATTTGAATCATCCATTTAACTTACATGTCTATATGTTTGGGGATTTCATCTGGTTCAAGCTTTTTTTCAAAGCATTCATACATATGCATTTCTAATTCATTTATTCTAAGTCCATGGTGCTTTCAAATTCACAGGTCTTTGGTCTTTGAATTCATGTTTGCATTGGTGCGTTGACCTTTGGGCCATTGATGGTTCTTGATCCATTATAATTTATAGGGGTATTTCTTCTTGATTCATCCATTAATCTTGGTCCATTTGGTTCATGTGTTATCATGTGCTCATGATCATTATGATTTAATGGACTAAGGTGATTATTTCATTCATATACCATTTTGATTTTGTTAAAAGTCAAGTCTTGTTTTACATACAATCATGTTTATTTCATCAAAACAATTGAGTTTTCATTCATTCATAAAGATATACATTGTCCATTACAAAAGAAAATACAAAAAATGCAATTTTTACAAAGGTTGACTTTTTAGTCAACATTTGACTTTTGGATCAACCAGTTGACAAAAGTCAACTAACCTATTTTTACTTTATTTAAACCCTAATGATCATTGTATCTTCATTGTTGCACCTTTCCATGTGATTCCATGATCAATTTCTTCATGAACAAGAAAGCCACCTTTTGCATCAAGATATGGTCATTTGTCATGCCTTAAAGCATTGCCTTGAAACCATGACTAAGCCAACAACCCTGCATTCACAACATGCTAATAACTAAACATTGCACATTCATGATTCTAGTCTTAGCAAAACATGAAGCAGAACCAAGGTAAAAGACATCACAAAGTCAAATTTGAAGTTAGCAATGCACAATATCATACATGCTGCAAAAACTAGTGCAGGAACATTGGCCAAGTTTGAGCCTTGCCATGAGCCTATGCATGCCATGGAGTAGTCCAAAACACACTTGTAGAATCACCACACAAAGCAGAACCATGGTCTAAATCAGAATTTGCAAACCAGAATGAGTGAACCTCCTGGACATAACATCATATATGCTATCAGAACCTAGCAAAACATACCAAAGTGAAGTCTGCACACAAGCTGAGCCACTATGAACCTGAGCCTTCCAACCTGCACAAACCACTGCAAAACACAATTCCATAATAGTCCAGTCAATAGTAATGAATTCAGTTTAAACATTGACCATATCCATATCTTTCAGTTTGACAACAATACAATCCAACTAACATTGATTAGCATGACATTCAATCAACTTTTGTTTTAGTAATTACATTGACTCAAAATTAATCCAAAGCAGTCTAAGCTAATAATCAACAACATTTGAGTTTTCTAACAGAAAAAACACTTCCAAATTAGTGTAATATGTCTTGCTTCAAGAAACTCATTAACAGATGGCAAACTGCACTAACAGAGCCCAGAAGCTGACAGTTTAAGCTGTTTTTTTCCTCTTAGCAAAAATTCAATCCTAACAGTTTGAACCCTAATTTCTAACAGTCTGCTAAGCTTAACTAATCCCACATTTTAATATCCATTCAACAAATCATAACTACCTTAATTGTTAATGCATTTGCAAACCAATTGATGGTTCATGGATTGAAGTAATAACCCACAGTTCATAACAGAATAACCGAATTCAAACCAAACTAACTCAGAGTTGCAATTAACATTTTCGCACCTTCCAACTAACATCCATAACTAACTTCTGCATTTGAGATTCATTTGAGGTGAATTTCAATTGAATTTCTAACCGAATCACAACCTATATATACCATCATCATCAATTCATGAAAGGGGATACACAGTCATTGCTCAATCTTTATCTTCTTCACTATCTCTCTCTCTCTCTCTCTCTAAATCCACCCTCGCAAAAACTCTCTCCTTCCATTGTTGCTCAGAGCCTCACCTTGAAGATCTGAAATAACAAGAGCTAGAACCTAACCTCTCTCACTCTCACACACGGGTTGAATCAGGAATTCATCCTCATCTTCTACAGACCACAGTCACCAAGAAGAAGAAGAAGAAAGCAAGATCAAGGATTCAAGGATTTCATACCTGAAGAAGCTCTGGTATTTTTGTTCAACACCATCATCTTCGATTTCAACAAGCTCCGGGACACTCCTCTGTTTCGTAGGTAGGCTTTACTCCTTGCTTCACCTTGAATTTGTTGCAGTCATTGTAGTGGTTAGGGTGAGGAATTAAAGACCTAACACGAGGGGCTTTAATTCCTTCTGATCGTTGTTTAATTTGCATTTCAAGATCCATGGTTCATGTGTGATTGGATTCAGTTAACGTTCTACGCACGGTTTTGGTTGAAATTGATTGGGGATTTGAATTGGGGAGGATGATGCGGTTCATGGGATGGTTAAGATTTTGATTTAGGGTGGCCACCGCCGCCGGAAGCGATTTCCAACGCAGAGGTCCACGGTGGTCGTGATTGAACAATGACCTGAGCTGAGGGTATGGGCAGGGCGCGCACATTGTAGTTCAGTTTTAAATTCAAATGGTGACTTCAGTTTCCACGAGTACATTTGACTGACCGCATTCAATTGCTCACGTGCTTGTTCAACTAGTTGTGATTCTGTTGGGCCCTTGGATGTGGCCTTGTTTGGCTTTACTGAGATTTCATCCCTTTTTACTTCTGCACCCCCCATCAACCAAGATATTGTTACATTGGGCCAGTAGCTCAGGCCCAACTGCGTTTTCTGTCAGGCATATCCATTGTACATGATTAACCATAACTTTTAATTTAATTCAAACCCTTTGATTTAAGTTGATCAAAAGAAATTTTGATTAACTAAATCCTTTGATTCATGTATAATCTCACAATCTATTCAAGTGATCAAAAGTTCTTTGATCACTTGATAAGACTATTTCTGTAAAGTTATGGTTCTCAAGGCCTCAAGTTCAGACTTTCATGCAAGGCATCCAAAACAAATCAAGCAGTGGATTATACAAGACATATCAAAGGTGTTTCTTCAAGAGCTTGTTAGTCAAGATCAAAATTGTGTGACATGGGCCTTAAGAAATAGGGAATGAATGAGAGTTGAGAGTTTCATTAACTCATTCTGAATATCTTTGGGTACGGGACGAATGACCCAGTTGCTCATCGTATTCACCTTTATTCATAAAATTTAACACAATTCAAATCATACGATTGTCAAGTCTCTCCTTCTAAAGCAACAATGAAATAATCAAAGGTCTTCATCAACAACCTATCAATCATAATTCAAGTTGTATGTCATGAACCTTAAGTAACAAAGAATGATGAGAGTGGAGAATTCATATCCTTGTATAGGGTATCCTTGGTTACGGGACGAATGACCCAGTTGCTCAATGTATTCGCCTTTGTTCATAGACTTTAGTGCAATTCGAATCAAATGATTGACAAAGTCTTCATCATCACAAGGAGCGACAAGGATTCTTCTTCAACAACTTGAAAGTTGTAATGAGAATCACATGCCACGAGCCTTTGGGTACAGGATGAATGACCCAATCGCTCATCGTATTCACCTTTACTCATAGGCTTTAGTGTGGTTCATATCCAATGACTACCAAGTCTTCTTCCCCTTTTATTATCATATCATATCTCTTGCCTCAATCTCTTGTTGTCATCTGTAGTAGGTTGGGCTACAAAAGTTTCGACTTTCTCATTGCACCGTGAGAATACGTAGGCACGAGAATTAAGATTCTCCATGAGATGCCTTATTTATTTCTACCTCATTTGCTATTATTCACCAATCAATGCCATCTTTTTTAGATCAAATATCATTTTCCTTGGATTCCATGCATATCCTTTTAGAAGATTTTATCAGAGTCCATCTTGTGAACCAAGAGATGTTTGTGTTGTTAAACCAAACACTTTGTTTACTCTTTGGTTCATGGTTTATTTTCTTCATGGATCCAAAATATCATTCTTCTTTGATTTTAAATTGTTTGTTCACTACAATGATATATTGTTCATTGTACCCCAACAACACTTTCTTGTGGGTCTCATACCTACTTTTTTAGGACATTTGTCCATCCCGTGAACCAAGTGATGTTTGCCTTGATGTCAAGCATTTAGTTCTTTATTTTTGGTTATGACAATACAATGGGTATGCATTTGTCCTCCACATCTTAGTATGTATCTCTTTTACTCTTTGGTTCAAAGCATTTGCCTTCATGGTACCCCAAGCCACCATGTTCTTTTGGTACAAGTTACATTGTTCATCACTACAATCATACCCTTGAAGTTGTGTTTGTCTTGTTAGTCCTAGTTGCATAGGCAAACACCTTTTTGTTTTTATCCTTTGATTTTCGTAGTTCCACGAACTAAGAATGCTCTGACTTTCTCATTGCATGATGAGAATACGTAAGCACAAGGTTGCGAATCCTTGGTGAGCATAATCCTAATTATTCCTCCTGCCTTATGGCACCATTCATACCTTTCATGATCCATGGTCTACCTTAAATCGTAAACCATTCACCCCAGTGACATACTGTTTCTTTGAAACCAAATACCATTTTATTTGGAATTCCATATATACCCTTTTAGGACAATTGTCCACCTTTGTGCCAAGAGATATTTGTGCTATAAACCCAAACATCTAATTCATTCTTTTGTTTATGACAATACGGTGGCTATGCCTTTGTCCCTCCACATATTAGTTGTGCCACCTTTACTCTTGGGCTTCAAATACCATTACCCCCATGGATTCAAATATACCCTTACCTTTGGTTCCAAACTATACATTTTCAGTCACTGTTACCAAACCCTTTAATTCTTTGACTTTGGTCACTTTTCCTATCATTCCATTCATTTCCATGATGCACTCATAATACCATCTTCATTCACTCCATGTGATATACTGCTATCTTTGAGCCAAATACAATATCCCTTTGAGCTTCATCTTGTGTTAGTTTGTGAACCAGAAGTTGTTTGTGCTATAAAACAAAACGCCTAATTCCTTGTTTTTCGGTCATGACAATACAATGGGTATGCCCAGTTTCCTCCACGTCTTAGTCTATGCCAGTTTTACTCTTGGGTTCATATTTCATCCCTTTTGGAGTCAAACAACATAATCATTTGGTTTAGACCATACCTTTATCACAAATTTTGTTCATCTCCCACAATTGGTTCTATGAACTACGAAGCTCTGAATTCCTTATTTCACTATAAGGATACGTATGCATGATGACCCTAATCCTCTCCGAGCACGCTATCTATTTATTTCCCTTTTCCCTTTATTCTTTTGTGAGTAACCTTAGATATAACATCCATTCAAGCATAAAACAATCAAAACAGTTCCCGTTGAGTACAACGGATGTTAGGGGTGCTAATACCTTCCCCTTACATAACTGACTTCCTTACCTAATTATCTCTTTCCCTCGGGTTTTATTGATGTTTTCTCTTTCCTTCGGGAATAAATAAAGTTCGGTGGTGACTTTGTTGTATGTTCGAGTGTGCGATACCTTTGGGTATATTTCCGCTAGCTTCAGATGGTGACTCTTCTGCAGATATTCTACTGCTTGGAGTATTTCCTAGTCACTAAAAGGAGTTGAGCCTAGATTTAGTTGTTTTCACTTATTTTAGGTGTTTATGTTTATGCTTTACTCGCTTTATATTATTCATCATTTACTTTACTGTCTTGCATTATTGCATACTCTATCATGCTGGATATCTATATATGCTGTTGTTGGGTTGAGGTTGATGTTACATGAGTGAAGATCTACACCCGAGCTTAGTACAAACGCAGGATAAACTCGTGAATAGTCGTGTACACTTGTGTTTCATGCGTTGGGTTGTCACGAGAACCACGCCCATACCGATTGAAAACAACATTGCTATAATTCCTTACGACTTCAGATTCTCGATTAACCACGCGGAAGAAGGCAGTGAGGATGATTGCGAGCTTCCTAAAGAATTGGCCAGACAGTTGAAACAAGAAGACAAGTAAATCCAACCTCATCAGCAACCAGTGGATATGATCAATCTAGGGACCAAAGAAAATAAGAAAGAGGTTAAGGTCGGCGTCGCCTTAGAGGATAAGATCAAAGAAAGATTAGCCAAGCTTTTACATGAGTATGCAGATGTGTTTGCTTGGTCGTATCAAGACATTTCAGTACTAGACACAGACATTGTCATACACAAGCTACCACTCAAACCAGAGTGTTCGACGGTCAAACAGAAATTGAGAAGGACTAGACCAAACATGTCTCTCAAGATCAGAGAGGAGGTTAGAAATTCGACGTAGGATTCTTAGCCATTTCCAAGTATCCACAATGGGTTGCTAACATTGTGTCAGTCCCAAAGAAAAATGGGAAAGTCAGAATATGCATAAACTACAAAGATTTGAACAGGGCAAGTCCTAAAGATGATTTCTCTAACCCTACATTGATATACTGGTAGATAATACCACTCACTTCTTGGTCTTTTAATTCATAGATGGATTCTCTGGTTATAATCAGATAAAGATGTCTTCTGCCGAGATGGAGAAAACCATGTTTATTACTCCCTGGGGCACCTTTTGCTACAAGGTAATGCTTTTCGGACTGAAGAATGTTGTGGAAATATACTGGAGGGAAATGGTGACATTATTCCATGATATGATTCATAAGTAGATAGAGGTATATGTTGATGATATGATTGCAAAGTCACAGTCTGAAGAAGATCCTATAGCCAATTTGCAGAAGTTGTTTGATCGTATAAGGAAGTTCAAGTTACGTTTGAATCCTGCAAAGTGCACTTTCGGAGTCAGATCGGGGAAATTATTTGGTTTCATAGTCAGCCAGAGAGGAATCGAAGTTGATCTTGACAAAGTCAGGGCCATCCAAGATATGCCAGCTCCGAGGATATAAATAGAGGTTCGAGGATTCTTGGGAAGATTAAACTACATCGCTAGGTTTATTTCGCATCTTACAGCCACCTGTGAACCAATCTTCAAGTTTCTCAGGAAAGATCAGTCCATTGAGTGGAATGAAGGTTGTCAGAAGGCTTTCGAAAAAATCAAGGAATATTTTCAAGAACCACCTATCTTGATACCACCGATTTCAGGAAGACCGTTGATAATGTACCTAACAGTACTTGACGGTTCTATGGGACGTGTACCGGGGGAATAATATGTGACCGGAAGAAAAGATAATGCAATCTACTACCTAAGAAAGAAATTCACTAATTGCGAATCCCGATATTCACTCTTGGAGAAAACTTATTGTGCTTTAGTCTGGGCTGCTAGACGTCTAAGGAAATACATGGTGTGTCACACTACCTTGCTAATATCCAGGATGGATCCTATCAAATATATTTTTGAAAATCCGACGGTAACAGGAAGAATAGTGTCATACCCCAAAATTTGCCCATTAATCTTGCAAAACATTTCTCGAAGCACTCCGACTTATTCTGCAAGGCACTGACCTTAAAGGAACAAAAGCCCAGCTCACAACAGACCCAATCCAGAAAAAGGCCCAAACTAGCTTGCTCGCTAGGCGAGCAATCCCTTCGCCTAGCGAACCCTTCGTTATGTTGCTCGCCTAGCGAAGCACCCAATCCAGAAAAAGGCCCAAACTAGCTTGCTCGCTAGGCGAGCAACTCCTTCGCCTAGCGAAGCTTGCGATATATCAGAATTTTCGGGCTTCATTCTGAGCCCATTAGGTCACCACAATCACTATAAATACCGACACTTCAGTCACGAAAAGAGACAGACGAAGACGGACGGAAACCCTGGCATAGAAACCCTGGAGATCAACTTAGAGTATTCCGAGTAAAGAAACCCTGAAGGCCGCTCATCCGCTCCGAAGCTACCGCCGCCCAACTCCATCCGATACCAGGAGTGGTCAGTCCTTTCAACATCGCAGCTCAGTGGCAAACAGGTTTGCGCGTCACTACTGTTTTATGCTTTTAATCGGTAATCTCTACATGCATAAGACATCATGATTAAATTTTCGGATATGTAATTTGATTTCACATATGAATTTGAGTATGCCTGAATATCCTGAATGTTTGTCCATGCTATTCCTGTAATTAAATGCCATGAAGTTCAGGGTTCCGGAGATCACGCTGCTGTCAAACTCAAAACCCGTCGCCGCTCGCTAGCACATCGCTAAGCGAACCTGGAGCGAGTACTCGCTAAGCCTTCGCTAGGCGAAGCAGGGGCGAACGAGACAGTGGCTGTTTTGTTTCTTTTCTGTTCTGCCTTATGCTTATCTAATCAAGATTCATTATAATTCTGCATTATTTGGCCTGACTTTATGACTGTTGTGTTGTAGTGCAATTTTCAATTGTACTTTACCTCGATGCTCTAACCCGTGTGCTGAATTGTGTAAAGGTTTACATATTTCCGAGGAAATGGCAGGCTAGGTATTCCACTTTATGTGTGGGATATCCTTATGGAGATGGATTCCGAATTACTTAATTTTAATGTGGAGATTCATCCTAAATTACCTAGCTGATTTTAATGTATTGATTTCATCAATTTTAACGTGGACCTAATTATCTAATTGATTACGGCTATCTAATTAATTGTAAAACTTTGCCTTTAAATAAGTGATCTTGGACCTCTCTTTGTTACCCTACGATTACGGTATTATGGTCACGTCCCGCGAATGTGGGGATGCACTTAGCCAAGACCCTTCGGTTAAATCATCATAGTCCCTCGAATGTTGCCTTTGTCCCTCGATGACCCTTCGGTGTAGCCTACGGTTAAATGATAATCGTCCCTTCGAATGCTAAGGTATCCTCACAACTGTTGCCTTCAATGACCAATCGATGACCCTACGATGACCCTTTTACATCCAAAGGATAAAACTACTTACTTCTCAATAGTAAGGACAGTTTTACCCTCATAAGGATAGGAAATGCCCGTAAAGACCTTGGATAGGTATAACTCTTAATTGCTTATTCATAACCTAAAATACTTTCAACGCTTCACACCTTTCAAAACCTCTTTTAGAAAATCACCACTTGGCATACATTCGTACTAGAATCATTGCCGAGTTATATTTTTCTAAACTATTTTCAAAACTAAACGATATAACCACTTTGTATACATTCATACAAGAATCATTACAAAGTTAAATTCTCCTTTTCAAAACATTTCCTACACATTTCTCAAACACTTTTTCAAACTAGAAAAACATAAATGATTAAGCAATTAAGAGCCCATGGATAACCATGGATACAAAGGGTGCTAACACCTTCCCTTTGTATAATGTACCTCCCGAACCTAAGAATCTAAATTAAGGTCTTTCCTGTTCTTTTCCACCTTTCCTTATGGGATAAAAGAAAAGTCGGTGGCGACTCTTGCTAACCACGACATTTGCTTTCTAAAGCAAAAACACCTAAAGTCAGTTCACCGTATTGTCGCATCCGCGAAAAACAACCGGCGGGCTAAAACAAAAAACAACACAGAGCCGCCACCGTGCGTTATTTATCCCAAAAGAGGGAAAGGAAACGCTCAGAGTAAACCTGGGAAAAGCATGGTCTCGCGACCAAAGAGAAAGGGTACGGGAGTCGGTTACGCGAGGGGAAGGTATTAGCACCCCTCACGTCCGTCGTACTCGACGGGATCCACGCTCAAAAATAGAAAAAGGTTGCTAAAACAAACACATCACACACACACACCGAAAACAACACAGGTGGGGGAAAAGAGGAAAGAGGGCTCGCTAGGACATCGCGTCCTATGCCTACGTATCTCATCTGGAACGAGAATCAGAGCTGCCGTAGTTCGGCTCACGCACGCCAAACAAGACACACACAAACTCAGGCAAACTTGGAACCCGAATGCCAATCGCTGGGCTTACATCGGCTTCCGAACCAAACACAATCAAGATACGGACAGCCAATCGATGGGCTTACATCCATATCCTGATACACAAACTTAACAAGCAAACGCACACAAAAAAAGGAAAAAAGTGCCCGGAGAGACCTCGCACGGTCTCCTGCCTACGTACCTCATCTGGTATGAGGATCAGGGCAACGTAGTTCCCCCCAACGGGGGAGAAAGACTAGCCAGACACAAAGGGAAGACACACTACCAGGGAGCTGTACTCGAGCCTAGCGTTATCATGCATCATTGCCCTATGTTATGGTTTCTATCTACTTGCACCACAGCAAGCTAATCCTATCCAGGAAGAAAGCAAGCATGCGAGCATAAACAAAGCAAAGCATTCACATTTCAGATAGCACACACTATATCCAGTCAAGTGAGGCTCAAACAATGGGTCAGACTGCCAAGGCAAGTCATCTGTACAAGGGTAGTGTTAGCTCTTAACCCTGACATTGAGAGTCAGGGTGAAGCTGATGAAAGGTGAGTGAAGATTAGACTTCACAGCTCTTATCCCTGGCCAGGGAGAGCTTCAGACAAAGGAGTGTGGGTCCAGAAAGAGGGAACCCTTCTACACTCAAGACACTGACACAACTGTACAATGTACAAGATCTTGGGTTTGTGTCCCAATGCATCAACACAGTGGTGTGAGCAGAGGGAAGACTCAACAGAATAGTGGGAGATAGACTGCATATCTCTATGATCCACCAATTGCCTTAATCAAGGTCTTTACCTGCTTGGGGACAAAGTTAAACAATCACAAACATCGCCTTTTAAGGAGGACTTCAGACAGTTGCCTGGCCAAGTAACAGGCCAGGTCTTCCAGACTACATGGAGAATAGAAATTCTACCTCAATTGGTTTATATAACCAAGCAACAGCAAGCAAGTTCTCAAGGAACTGTAAGCAACTAAATGTACCTGAAATCAATCAAGTATCATCAGTACTCAGACAAACCAACAGTAAACAGCAAATGTTAATCTGTACAGTCAAACACAAGTTAATGCACACAAGTGCAAGCCATGAGCTCAAACTCAAGCATCAAATCCTACAACACAAAGTCAATGTTAGTTTACAACATCAAACAAACTCAATTTACAACTTGCATTGTTCTCCTTAAGGCATTTGCAGCTCAAACCTGAAACACAATTCCAAAGGTGAGAAACAAGACCACTAGGCCAAGCCTAGGGTCCAAAAGAGATGAAAAATCCAAAACAGCAAGTGAAAATTATCCAAAATCACATTCAAACAAATTAGAAGCAAATGCAATTGGTCCCATGCTCATATCAATCACCATTATCATTTCATGCACAAAAAGGCACCACACATGCAATTTGCAACCTCAAATGACCAAACAGAATGATCAACATCAAATCCACATCAAAACAATTCAATTAATTCCACAAAAATTCAAGTATCAACAGAACATATCCAATGAATAGCATGTCAAATTTCAGCTCAATTGGACAAAAGGAAGTAGGTCAATGAAAATCAGAAAGTTCAGACAATTTCAAACAAGCCAACACATGGTATCCAAACAAGCATCAACTTCCAAAAATCATAAAACAGTGACAATACATGATAAATGAATGGGATCAAAACCACAATGACCTATAATGTGTCTACAATCCACATGTCAAATTTCACATCCATCCAATACACCATGAGAATTTCACAAGCAAAATACAATCATGTATCACAAAATGTCACCAAATGAGCATACAGAAGAGAAAATCACAATCAATTAGAAAATGCCATAAAAAATTCCATAAACAATCACATGTGATCTCAACATACATATGTTCATTCATGCAAAATTTTGGCTCAATCTAACATCCCTAAGCACATCAAATAAAATCATGAAATTCATCAAGCTTGGTGTGACACAAATTGTCACACCTCAATTCAAAAATTCATATCTCCTCAACCAAGTATCCAAAAATTACAAACTCTACATAGAAATCACCATCAAAGTGTCCAGAATATGCACAAAAACTTTCATCCATTTCTTTGAAAGCATCAGCATTTTATGAATGATATGGCAAAGCATACACATATGTTACACTACCAAGCAAACCCTAGGAATTTTGATTTTTTACACGTGCACAAAAATCACAAAAATCATGATTAAATTCTACACATTATAAGGATCATCATGAAAAAAACCTCACTCAGTTTGGATAAAAAATGAATCCTCTATGAATTTTTTAAGTTCATGTAATCAAAAATGAAATTGAAAAGAAAATGAAATGAGAAATAATGAAATAAATTCTGATAATGGCAAAACTGTAATTCTGAGAAGCCAGGGCAAAATGACGCCGCTCCATTTAATGTGTTGGCACGCGCTCATTGGACAAGGCTTGGCGGTAAACACAATTTGAACGCCAGGCCAAGGTTTTGAAGATCTACGCGCTCATGAATACGTTCTTCATCAAGAACAGCCAGAAAATTCCAGAAAATTGGCAAGAACTTTTTCTCACCAAATGCAACAATCCATATACCATCGTAACCGTCCTTCAACCTAGATTAAGGATATGTAAACGATTTGCCCTAACTCTAACTGTAGCGACGGGATCAAACGATTTAAGAAATGATCATCAAACTTCAAATCACGATTACTCTCTCAATTCTCAACCAAATCAAAAACTATGAGCATCATGTTAATCTATGTTGAAAGCTCTACAAAAGCCATGTAATAGTTGAAGCAATTGAGGAATTCGAAGGTTTACCTCTTGGAGATGGCAGACGCGAATTCTTGTGTTTCCAAGTGTAAAAACCAAAAACAGATGAAGCTTGAGGCTATGGAAGGTGATTGCAATGCTTACCTCGATCCAACACAGCTCCAGATGCAAGAACTAGTAAAACTCCATTGTTGTGCAAGCTTTGAACAGTCCACTTTCTTGAAGCTTTAGCCACGAATTCATCAAAACAGTTTGTCCTCAAGGTTTATGGAGCATGAATCCATCAAGAATCATCAAGATTAATGCAGATTTGGTGAAGATTTGGATGAGAAATGATCAAAAATGTGTGATGAAGTTTGAGAGAATTGTGAAGTTTTGGAGGGAAATTCAGTTACAATTCTTGGAAAATGAAAATGTGATTATGATTCTGTTATGATTAGCAACTTATACTCACTCCTTAATCCACTTTGTTAATCCAAATTAGCAAATTGGCTTGATTAGCACAATTGCATTTTTAGTGAAAGTCCAAAAATGACCTTTCCAAATATTCAATGCAACAGTAAAATAACAGTTGGAACAAGTCACATTGGCCATTTGGAGAGTGTTGGAATTGGTCTTGTGTGAAAAATCCAAGTATTTCTCAAAATCACATGTTCACACCAAAAATTCAAAAGAATCCACTTGAAATTTGACTTTTTGCCTTGACCAATTTTGATGAATTTTGATTATGCACCATGAAAGTACATGTGAAATGGGGTTTGCTCAAAGAAAGATCACCCAAATTGGACATTCCATGTGAAAGTTATGCCACTTTGATTTTAGGCATTTTTGGAAAATGAATGGACCATAACTTGTCAACCATACATGGGAAATTCAAGTTCTTGGACTTTTTGGAAAGGTGAGAGCAAGATCTACAACTTTCATGTTGAACAAATTTTCATTTGAAGCTTTTTTGGACATGTAATTTTGTGGTGAAAAACTTTCCATTTTTGGAAACTTCCATTACAAGTCACTTTCTATTTTTGGAAAGTTTTCTCCTGATTTTATTTTCTTCATTCTTGATGTTTGAAATGTCAAATGAAACTTGTTTCAACATGAATGAAGTGTATCCAACTCTCTCCCACCTCCAAATCCATAAAATCAAGCACAGTTGACCACAGTTGACTTTTCTGACTGATAGATGAATTTGGCTATGCACTGATCAACTTGAGCCCCAAACTCCTGATGAAATGGCTCAAGGATGAAACCCTAGCTTCCATAAGCTCAATATAATCATGAAATGATCCTCATATCCATTATAGACCCCATCTCCTTGCCATGCCCTGATTGGCCCAATGCAGATGATTAGGGTTGACCAGTGGTCAAAACCCTAATCCCAAGGTATCTGATCAATCTCTTGAACCTCTTGGATAATATCAAGACCATGATGATGATGATGTACTATTTCAACCAAGATGAAGACCAATCTCCTTGAGAATCATGAAACCCTAATTTGGATCACCAACCCTCAGATGATTAATGATCAGTCCATTCAATCAATGAAACCATCAGCTTGCACATATCCACCTCTTTATCTTCTGATCAAGACTTGGAAGATGACTTGCACAATGTAACCACATGATATGCAATGCAATGTCTAATGACCTAAAATGATATGCAATATGTTAAGCTAGTCCCAAGAGAGGAGGGCAAATTTTGAGGTGTTATAGCTGCCCCTATTCAATCCACTGTGAACCTGTCGATATGAATAGCCTCGACTTTCAGATGATCAGGATGAAGAGTGATTGAATACCAAGAACAGACGAACAATTTGCACTCTGATGAGAAAATAATTAACAATGCCTGTTGTCATACGGTGAACTGACTTTAATGTTTTTTTTATCGCAATGTCGCGGTTAGCAAGAGTCACCACCGACTTTTCTTTTATCCAATAAGGAAAGGTGGAAAAGAACAGGAAAGACCTTAATTTAGATTCTTAGGTTCGGGAGGTACATTATACAAAGGGAAGGTGTTAGCACCCTTTGTATCCATGGTTATCCATGGGCTCTTAATTGCTCAATCATTTATGTTTTTCTCGTTTGAAAAAGTGTTTGAAAAATGTGTAGAAAATGTTTTGAAAAGGAGAATTTAACTTTGTAATGATTCTTGTATGAATGTATACAAAGTGGTTATCTCGTTTAGTTTTGAAAGTTATTTAGAAAAATATAACTCGGCAATGATCCTAGTACGGATGTATGCCAAGTGGTGATTTTCTAAAAAGATGTTTGGAAATGTGTGAGGTGTGAAAAGTATTTTAGGTTATGAATGAGCAATTAAGGGTATACCTGTCCGAGGTCTTTCCGGGCATTTCCTATCCTTATGAGGGTAAAACTGTCCTTACTATTGAGAAGTAAGTAGTTTTATCCTTTGGATGTAAGAGGGTCATCGTAGGGTCATCGATTAGTCATTGAAGGCAACAATTGTGAGGATACCTTAGCATTCGAAGGGACTATCATCATTTAACCGTAGGCTACACCGAAGGGTCATCGAGGGACAAAGGCAACATTCGAGGGACTATGATGATTTAAATCGAAGGGTCTTTACTAAGTGCATCCCCACATTCGCGGGACATGACCGTAATACCGTAATCGTGGGGTAACAAAGAGAGGTCCGAGATCACTTATTTAAAGGCAAAGTTTCACAATTAATTAGGTAACCGTAATCAAGTAGGTAATTAGGTCCACATTAAAATTAATACATTAAAACCAATTAAGCCATTAGGGTGGATCTTCGCCATGAAATTAATACATTAACATCAATTGAGTAATTCTGGGTGAATCTCCATAAGGGTATCCCACACATAAGGTGGAATACCTGGCCGACCGTTTCTTCGAGAATATATAAGCCTTTACACAATTCAACACACGGATTAGAGCATCGAGATAAAGCATAATTGAAAGTTGCACCATAAAATAAACACAACAGTCATGAACTTAGACCAAATGATGTAGCATTATAATAACTCATGATTAGACAAACATAAGACAGAACAGCAAGAAAATGAAACAGCCACTGTCCCATTCGCCCCTGCTTCGCCTAGCGAAGGCTTAGCGAGGGCTCGCTCCAGGCTCGCTTAGCGATGTGCTAGCGAGCGGCGATAGATTTTGAGTTTGACAGCAGCATGATTTCCGGAACCCTGAACTTCATGGCATTTAATTATAGGAACAACATGGACAAGTATTCAGGATATTCAGGCATACTTAAACGAAATCAAATTACATATCCGAAAACTTAATCATGATGCCTTGCATGTGTAAAGATTATCGATTAAAAGCATAAAGCATTAGTGATACACAAACCTGTTTGTAACTGAACTTGGTATCGGATGGAGTTGGGCGGCGGTAACTTTGGTGCGGAAGAGCGGCCTTCAGGGTTTCTCTACTCGGAATTCTCTAAGTCGATCTTCAGGGTTTCTCTGCCAGGGTTTCCGTCCGTCTTCCTCCGTGTATTTTCGTGGCTGAAGCTTGGCTATTTATAGTGATTATGATGACCTAATGGGCTCAGAATGAAGCCCATAAATTCTGATATTCGCAAGCTTCGCTAGGCGAAGGAATTGCTCGCCTAGCGAGCAAGCCAGTTTGGGCTTTTACTGGATCTGGTGCTTCGCTGGGGGCGAGTGTCATAACGAGGGGTTCGCTAGGCGAAGGAATTGCTCGCCTAGCGAGCAGGCCAGTTTGGGCCATTTTCTGGATTGGGCCTGTTGTGAGTTGGGCTTTTGTTCCTTTAATGTCAGGGCCTTGCAAAATAAGTTGGAGTACTTCGAGAAATGATTTGCAAGATTAAAGGGCAAATTTTGGGGTATGACAGCTGCCCCTGTTCAATATTCTTGAACCGAGAGAGTTAGGACGGCGAGTATGCCGTTCGTGGTCTGGAGGTGGAAGATTATTGAACACTAGAATGCCCAAAAATTTGCACTTGTCAACCAGTCTTGATGGAGATGGGCTTAAAGATGCCATCCAGGAAGTTAGACGATATCTGGAGACATGGGTGTCATACCGGGTCATACGCTAGACCGTATAGTGAATCATCCATTATGCTGTCGACTTCGCCGGGGAGTCGGAGTGTGTTATATACTGCTGGGGATAAAGGATCGGGATGGATCGTATGCTAGATCGTATCCGAGCAGCAGAATGAGTTATCCATTAGGCTGGTGACTTCACTGGGAAGGAAAGGTCAGAATGGATCGTACACTAGATCGTATCTGAGTTGAAAATCCAGATGGGTCGTACGTTAGACCGTGTTAGAGTTGCAGAATGAGCCGTACGTTAGGCTGTATCTGAAGCAGGAAGCAGTCGTACGCTAGAATACACCCCGGAATGTACCGCACGCTAGGCAGCATCTGAGGATTTGAGTGTCCAAATGGGTCGTACGTTAGACCGTATTGGAGTTGCAGAATGAGCCGTACGTTAGGCTGTATCTGAAGAAGAAAGCAGTCGTACGCTAGACTACACCTCGGAATGTACCGTACGCTAGGCATCATCTGAGGATTTGAGTATCCAAATGGGTCGTACGTTAGACCGTATTGGAGTTGCAGAATGAGCCGTACGTTAGGCTGTATCTGAAGAAGAAAGTAGTCGTACGCTAGACTACACCCCGGAATGTACCGTACGCTAGGCAGCATCTGAGGATTTGAGTGTCCAAATGGGTCGTACGTTAGACCGTATTGGAGTAGTTGAAGGTCAGAATGGATCGTACGTTAGATCGCATCTGAGTTGAAGGAGTCATATGTTGATCTGAATCAGAATGAACCGTACGTTAGGCTGTATCTGATAATATTTGTGGTTGTATTTGCAATGAACATCTGGGATGGGCTTAAAGATGCCATCATTAGGAGAATGTCAGAGAGTCTGTCACATGGATTATATCCGAGAGCTGTATTCGAATCTTGAATGTGATCAGGAGGATAATTAACCTGAAAAATCAAGTTAGTTTCATGCAATGTCATGGTGCATGAGATGTTTTAAGCCTGCGAACATGGTATGCATGTGCATGCTATGAAACGGTGTAATGTATATGATGCGGAATGAAATAAATGTGAACATTGTCTGCAGGTATGTGATGTGAAATGATGTAATGAATGCATATGCGTCTGAAACGTTCTTCCCGGGGATTCTACTGGGGAAATAAATCTAGTCTGCTGGTTGGAGATATTTGTACTGACGACCCTGTCTCAGCTGGGGGTATTTGATTTTTATCTGATGGCAGAAACATTCGGCAGAGCTTGGTCGGGGTAGAAAAGATGACCAGTTGGTCTAGTGATGCCAATTTCTTCGGGAGAATAACTGGCGTTGCCGGGGAATCGAATTGGCACCGGATTCATTGGGAGGCATGGTTAGACCTTCTCCTCGATCCTGAAGTCGTATAGTAATTGCTATTGCTATTTTATGTATGTATTTGTTTGTAAACATTGATCATATTCAAATGCATAAATCAATTCGAATTAAATCAATGGACATTTACGCAAACAAAACAGAAAAAGTGAAAACGAAATCATCTTTTTGGAAATGACATTGCATTGATTTCGAAAAAGGGCCTATAAACAGGCAATTTGTGTACAAAGAGACAGAAATCCTAGTAAGAGGACATTGTCAAGAAAACAAAGAGAAAGCTATGCAGAAAAAGTCCTATTGATATTAGCTCCGCTACTGTCATTATGTCTTTAAGCATCTCATCTCCTGCTGTCGGATGGAAGTGATTAGCTTGTTCAGTCTTTTGAACTTGGTGGAAGCTGACCGAGAACGGAACATAGTCATACGCTTTAATCCTTAATTTTTGCCTGGACCGCCTTTTCAGGTTTTCAGTCCACCAGGATACCCTTTTTTGCCCAAGCCGCCTTTTCAGGTTTTCGACTTGCCGGGTGTACATTTTTATATGTTTATCCCTAATTTTTGCCCGAACCCTTTTGGTTCGCCGGGATGCCCTTACTTTTGCCTAGGTACGTCGACCTAGCGGGTCTTTTTTATGCGTAGTATTTTTTGACTATGTCTGCATTCACGGGATGCGGGAAATCCTCGCCATCCATTGTAGCAAGCATCATGGCTCCACCAGAGAATACTTTCTTAACTACAAATGGCCCTTCGTATGTGGGTGTCCATTTGCCTCTGGAATCACCTTGTGGTAGAATGATACGCTTGATCACCAAGTCGCCAATTCGATACACCTGTTTCTTGACTCTTTTGTTAAATGCCTGGGTCATGCGCTTCTGATATATCTGCCCATGACAAACAACCGCAAGTCTCTTCTCGTCAATCAAATTTATCTGATCGAGCCGAGTCTGAATCCATTCATCCTCGTCTAAACCCGCCTCTTTCATGATTCTTAGAGAGGGAATCTGAACTTCCACTGGTAAAACGGCTTCCATTCCGTAAACTAAAGAGAACGGAGTTGCCCCTGTCGAAGTGCGCACTGAAGTGCGATAACCATGGAGAGCGAATGGTAACATCTCATGCCAGTCTTTGTATGTTACTGTCATCTTTTGTATGATCTTCTTGATATTCTTATTAGCAGCCTCCACGACGCCGTTCGTCTTGGGCCGGTACGGAGAAGAGTTATGGTGTTTTATTTTGAACTGCGTGCAGAGTTCTGTAATCATCTTGTTGTTCAAGTTAGTACCATTGTCAGTGATAATTCTTTCAGGGATGCCATACCGACAAATGAGACTATTCTTGATGAACCGTACCACCACATTCTTGGTGACAGAAGCAAATGAGGTTGCCTCTACCCACTTTGTAAAGTAATCAATAGCGACGAGAATGAAGCGATGTCCATTAGAAGCCGTAGGTTTAATCTCTCCAATCATATCGATGCCCCACATTGCAAAGGGCCAAGGTGCTGTCAACACGTTCAATGGAGCAGGAGGCACATGTACTTTGTCCGCATAGATCTGACACTTGTGACAGGTTCTGGAGTGATGGTGGCAATCAGCTTCCATGGTAGACCAATAATACCCTGATCTCAGAATCTTCTTGGCCATTGTATGTCCACTAGAATGAGTCCCAAAAATACCATCGTGCATGTCTTCCATAATCCTTTCTGCTTCTTTTTTATCCACACAGCGAAGCAAAGTCAAATCATGATTACGCTTGTATAATGCTCCATTACTCAGAAAGAATTTAGCGGAGAACTTCCTCAGAAAATTTCTGTCATTGACGGATGCCCCTTCAGGGTATTCCTGAGCTTCTAAATATCTTTTTACTTCGTGGAACCAAGGTTTCTCCTGTGCTCCTTCAGTGTTGAGTTCATGACAATATGCTGGTTCATCTAATCGTTCAATAGCGATCCTGGGAGCTTCATCGTCCCATCTGACTCTGAACATAGATGACATGGTGGCCAGTGCGTCCGCCAACTGATTCTCTTCCCGTGGAATATGTTCAAATGTAATATCTTCAAAGTATGGGATTAATGTCATCACCCGTTCTCGGTAAGGGATGAGATTTGGATGTTTAGTGTCCCATTCTCCTTTGATCTGACTGATTACCAACGCTGAGTCCCCGTACACGCTTAAAAACCTGATTCGCAGGTCTATAGCAGCCTTGAGTCCCAAAATACATGCTTCATACTCAGCCATATTATTGGTACAATGAAAACATAGTCTAGCAGTGAAAGGTGTATGGTACCCCCCGGGAGAGATAATTACAACACCAACACCGTGGCCCAATGCATTAGAAGATCCATCAAAAACCATAGTCCATCGGGATCCTAGTTTGGGTCCTTCATCCGGTCCCGGTTTTTCATGATCAGTAACAAGCATGACATCCTCATCTGGGAACTCAAAATTCATAGAATGGTAGTCGTCCACCGCTTGATGAGCCAAATGATCAGCTAGCACGCTTCCTTTGATCGCTTTTTGGGTAGTATACTGGATATCGTACTCTGTTAGAATCATCAGCCATCTTGCTATTCTTCCGGAGAGGGCGGGTTTCTCAAATATATATTTGATAGGATCCATCTTAGAAATTAATAAAGTGGTATGATTCAACATATACTGTCTTAGTCGGCGAGCAGCCCAGGCCAAAGCACAACAAGTTTTCTCGAGCAGTGAGTATCTTGTTTCACAGTCGGTAAACTTTTTGCTAAGGTAGTATATAGCATGCTCTTTTCGACCAGACTCGTCATGTTGCCCCAACACGCACCCCATTGAACTTTCTAACACGGTCAAATACATGATTAGAGGTCTTCCTTCAACTAGTGGTATCAGAATTGGAGGTTCCTGGAGATACTTCTTGATTTTGTCAAAAGCTTCTTGACATTCGTCATTCCATATCATCTCTTGATTTTTCCTCAGTAGTTTGAAGATGGGTTTGCAGGTAGCAGTTAAATGGGAGATAAACCGGGCAATGTAGTTCAAACGTCCCAAGAAACCTCTGACTTCTTTATCTGTACGAGGAACTGGCATTTCTTGAATAGCTCTTACCTTAGCCGGGTCGACCTCAATCCCTTTACCACTGACAATAAAGCCCAAGAGTTTACCGGATCTTACGCCAAAGGTGCATTTGTTCGTGTTCAATCTCAACTTGTACTTCTTCAACCTCTCGAATAGTTTGTATAAATGATCGAGATGTTCTTCTTCAGTATGAGATCTGGCTATCATGTCATCCATATATACTTCTATTTCATGATGAATCATATCATGAAACAAAACCACCATAGCACGCTGGTATGTTGCCCCGGCGTTCTTTAAACCGAATGGCATTACTTTGTAACAGAAAGTGCCCCATTGCGTCACAAACGTAGTCTTCTCCATGTCTTCAGGTGCCATCTTAATCTGATTATAACCTGAGAAGCCGTCCATGAATGAGAATACCTTGTCCTGAGCGGTATTATCTACCAGAACACCAATGTGCGGAAGAGGAAAGTCATCTTTAGGGCTTGCTTTATTCAAATCTCTGTAATCTACGCACATTCGCACCTTACCATCCTTCTTCGGCACTGGCACCACATTAGCAACCCATTGAGGATAAGAAGTAACGGCTAGAAAACTGGCATTGAATTGTTTCATAACCTCAGCTTTGATTTTCTCAGACATTTCAGGACGCATGCGGCGAACCTTTTGCTTGACAGGACGACAGTCTTCCTTCATTGGCAGACGATGCACTACTATGTCAGTATCCAATCCTGGCATGTCTTCATAAGACCAGGCAAAGATCTCTACATAGTCATGTAACATCTGAATCAATCTTTCTTTGATACTATTTCCCAAGCCTGCTCCTATTTTAACTTCTTTTTTGTCTACTTCAGTACCCAGATTCACCATTTCGATTGACTCTTCATGCGGCTGTATAGTCCTTTCTTCTTGCAGTAACAGTCTGGCAAGCTCTCCAGGTACTTCGCAATCTTCCTCACTTCCATCCTCAGCTTGGTAGATCGGATTTTCAAAGTCATAATGAACAGTAGCGGAATTATTATCAATAGGATCCAGAGTGGATACGGATCTGCAATTTGTGACGTGAGTGTGTGTAAGAAAGCATAGCTTGTTTGGAAGATGACAAGAAAGATAAAGAGCGCAATATTTGAATGCAAAACGTCCATTGATTTATTGAATGTGAATATGCTTATGAAAATGACAAAACCCTTAACAAATTAGCTATTGTGCCCCGGGCATAGACACAATGCCTTAAGAAGTTCAATGAAAAAAACGAAAAACAATTTGCAACACTAAAATAGACAATAACAATTACTCCTGACTAAAGGTAATCGGGATAGTGTCTTCAGCCTTCCAATTATTGAGTCTGTCACCAATTGTTGGGTAAATCCAGCTATCCAGGTCGCAGTCGCTATCAGCATCTTCTACAGCATTGATTTGATCTTAGACCATCTTTTCAGAGTTAAATCCCAGCCCAGATTTATCAGACTTGTAGGGTACGTTGATCAGTTGACCCCAACCAGTACGACCACCCTTTTCGACCACAACTTGAGCATCTTTCAGAGAAATCATGGCAGGAGGAGCACGAACAACCTCGGGCACCAGGGGAGTTGGCTTAAGGACAAGACTGGGCGGAGGAACCACTTCAAATGACTGAGACGGAGTCTCGAAGAATTCACCATCCATCTCAACGTATCTGAAGGTATGCACACTACTGACGATATACTCTTCTTCCCCACACACAGTGACGATCTTACCCTCTATTGGATATCTCAGCTTTTGATGGAGAGACGAAGCTACAACACTTGCCCCGTGAATCCAAGGGCGTCCCAGCAAGCAGGAATAGGCAGGACGAATGTTCATTATGTGAAAGGTAGTGTCGAAGACTTGAGGTCCTATCTTGATAGGGAGAACCACTTCACCATGGACAACACTTTTCGCACCATCGTAAGCACGCACCACAATGTCACTAGGCTTCAGTTCAATGCCTTTACAGTCAAGTTTATCGAGCACGGCTTTCGGTAGCACATTCAAAGAAGAGCCATTATCGATCAACACATGAGACAAGGTGATCCCCTTACACTCAATAGAAATATGTGTCGCATCCTGCGAAAAATCAACCGGCGAGGCTCAAAAACAAAAACACACACAGAGCCGCCACTGCGCGTTATTTATCCCAAGATAGGGAAAGGAAACGCTCAGAGAAACCTGGAAAGACATGGTCTCGCGACCAGAGAGAAAGGGTAAGGGAGTCGGTTACGCAAGGGGAAGGTATTAGCACCCCTCACGTCCGTCGTACTCGACGGGATCCACGTCCTAGAATAAAGAATAGGTTGCTAAACATCACACACACACACGGGGAACGCAGGTGGGGTTAAGAGAAGGGAGCTCGATAAGGTATCGCACCTTATGCCTACATATCTTGTCTGGAACAAGAATCAGAGCCACTGTAGTTCGACTTACGCACGCCAAACAACACAAAACAACACAAACAAGCAAGAGTGGCAAACATGGAGCCCGACAACCACTGGATGGAATTATGTCGGCATCCGAACCAAAACACACTCAAAAGGGCAAACATGGAGCCCGACAGCCACTTACTGGACTTACGTCGGCATCCGAACCCAAACATACAATCAGATAACAAGTAAACGCACGCAAAAAAGAAAAAGGTTGCCCGGAGTGGTCTCGCACGACCACCTGCCTACATACCTTGTCTGGAACAAGGATCAGGGCGATGTAGTTCCCCTAAACAGGGGAGAAACTCTCTCTTAACCAGAAACAGAGGGAAAAACACGACACTAGGGAGCTGAGACTCGAGCCTAATGTTGTCATGCAAAGTCGCCCTAAGTTCAGGTTTCTAACCTACTTGCATAAGCAAACTATTCCTAACCAGGAAAGAAGCTAACACACAAGCATACAAGCATACCAATCAACATACATCAAATGAGAACAGGCATCTCACACAATCATGTCAATCAGATATCCACATAACACGCACTATAGCCAAACAAGGGGCTCAATCAATCAGGTTTGACTGCCTAAGCAATCGTCTGTACAGGCTATGTTTGCTCTTAACCTTGCCATCACGAGGCTAAGGTGAAGCAGATGATGGGATGAAGTGAGGATCAGACCTCACAGCTCTTATCCCTAACCAGGGAGAGTTGACAAATGAGCATGGGTCCAGAATAGGGGAACCCTTCTATACTCGGAGACTCTGACTCAATGTGCACTGCACAGATCTTGGGCTTTTGATCTCAATGCTACAACCATGTAATGGGAGCAAGGAGAAGACTCACTGAATAGTGGGGGACAGGTTGCTTGTCCCTACCTTCCACCAATTGCCTTACTTGAAGGACTTTTCCTGCTTGGGCTTAAAAATAAACATACACAATCATTGCCTCTTAAGGAGGACTTCAGACAATTTGCCCGGCCCGGTAACAGCCGGGTCTCCAGACTACATGAAGTAAGAAGGTTATACCTCTATGCAAGTTGCTTAAGCAAAGCAAAGCAATAGTTCACAAGGAACTGAGCAACTAAAGTACCTGGAAACAATCAAACTCAGTCAGTACTCAATCAGACAAACCATAAACAACAAGTGTATAATCAATCAGTTTAAACAAACTATGCACAACACAAGGCAAGCTCAAGGCTCAAGCCCCAAGCTCCACAACCTACAAAACAATGTTATATTAGTATACCAACATCAACAACATCAATCAAAATTGATTTGGACCATTATCCATGTGCCTTGCTTTTTGATCCTTAATTCGACGGCAACAAGTAATCCGCGAGCTTCAAGCTTCGAATCATGAAAACAGATGCAGCCTAACGTCCAAAGAGATGATTGAAGAAGTTAAATTGGCTTAAACACGATCCAAATGCAAAAATGGTGAAAACTCCATTGTTGAGTTCAAGCATGACAGTTGCGATTGGCCAAGCTTTTGAGGTTCTTGATCACAAACAGATGGAGGAGAAGATGATGTGAGTTGAATGCAAAAGGAATTTCGTGATTTGGTTCAGATTTGATGAAGTTTGATGAGATTGAAGCTTTTGTGTTCTTGATGGAATTTTGAGAGAATGAGAGGTTTTTCAGATCCAATTTGGGGAATTGTGTATTCTGTTATGATTAGGAGATGATTTAGAATATATATGGTAGCTTAATCCATTACTAATCATGTTAATTAGCATTTTGGCTTAATTAGTGAAATTGTAATTTTGCAAATGGAGGGTAAAATGGTCAATTCCTTTAGACAGCTCATGCCACCTCAATGACAGCACATACACCTTCTAAATATCATATGTGAACTGTAGGAACTTGTTTCATGCTCATTGGTTGCTCCATTCTCAAATTCACCATGTGTATGCATTTGGTCCATTTTTGTCATTTCCATTTTTCAAGACAAAATCCAAATTAAAAGCCTTATGCATGAAATGAAAATTCAAACACATTCTAAATGCCATTCCTGAGGTGTTGGAAAAAGTCCCATTCAAAAAATCCAATTATTTTGACATTTGGACAATTTTGCCCCTGGTCCAATTCAGCTGTCCGGTTGAAAAGTGACTTTTTGCCTTGGCCATTTTTGGGAAAATCCAATGATGCACCCTCAAAGTACATGTCAAATGGAGTTTGTGCATATAAAGAACTTGCAATTTGGACAAAGTATGTGGTAGTTATGGCCTCCTGATTACGGGTCTTTTCTGAAATTCACTGAGCCATATTTTGCAAACCGCACATTGGATTTTCAAGTCCTTGGACTTTTTGGAAAGGTGAGAGCAAGATCTACAACTTTCATGTTGAACAATTTTTCATTTGAAGCTTCCTTGGACATCTGTTTTTGAGGTCAAAAACTTTCCATTTTTGGAAACTTCAGTTACAGGTCACCTGCTATTTTTGGTAGTTTTTTGTCCTGACTTGATTTTCTTCATTTTTAAGCTTTGCAACGTCATCTAACACTTGTTCCAACATGAATGAAGTGTATCCAACTCATTTCCACCTCCACATCCATCAGATCAAGCACAGTTGACCACAGTTGACTTTCCATCTGACAGATGAATCTGGCCATGCATAGATCAATTTAAGCTCCAATCTTCAACTGAAATGGCTCAAGGGTGATACCCTAGCCTCAATAAGCACAATATAATCAAGGAATGAACCTCATCTCCATCTCAAACCCCCTCTCCTGATCCAGCCATGATTGGCCCAACACAACTGATTAGGGTTGACCAGTGGTCAAAACCCTAATCTCAAGGAATCTTCTCCAATCTTCTGATGACATCCCACCATGATGATGATGATGTATCAATTCAATCAACATGAAGACCAATACCCTTGGGAATCATGCAACCCTAATCTCAGCCCCATCCTCAGATGGCCATGATCAGTCAGTAAAACCCTGGCTTGCACCTTCTGACTTCCTATCTCCTGATCAAGACTTGGGAAGATAGCTTGCACACTGTAACCACATGATATGCAATATGAAATGCCTAAAGTCCTAAGATGATATGCAAATATGTTAATGCTAGTCCCAAGAGAGGAGGGCAAATTTTGAGGTGTTACAGCTGCCCCTATTCAATCCACTGTGAACCTGTCGATACGAAATAGCCTCGGCTTTCGGATGATCAGGATGAAGAGTGATTGAATACCAAGAACAGACGAACAATTTGCACTCTGATGAGATAATAATTAACAACGCCTGTCAGCATCGGCGAAGAAACAAACTCGAAACCGTCGACCTGGATACCAAAATAAATGGTAGCACAGGGATAACCATGGTCTGAGCACCACACATCCACTCAGGATTATCATTCTCTTTTTTTCTTTTTCTTTTTTTTTTCTTTTCTTGAACCCCGAAATTTCCTCTGCGCAAACGATCCTCAGATCTCTGCATTTGAACCCCGGAAAATGCCTCAGCACTCCTTCTTTGCCAAAATAATGAACCCCATCTCCAGTTTGAACCCCAGTCGCCTGACGATAACTCTCGATCGCCAGAATGAACCCCATTCTCCAGAAAATGTCGCAACATCTCCCTTTCTCCGCTTGAACCCCGTCTCCAGAAAATGTATCCACATTTCCTTTTCTCCATTTGAACCCCAGAAAATGCCTCAGCATCTCCTTTTCTCCAATCTCTCGTGATAATTCCGCTGGCAACGTCGGAAATAACACTCAACCACTCTGAGGGCGACATGTCAGAGGGTACACCTTCAACCAGACACTGACTGATGACTGGGAAGAAACTCGACGTTTACTGAACATCGGACGATGATGTTTACTGACACCAAAAAAAGCTCGACCAGACATTAACCAATGACCGGGAGGAAACTCGATGTTTACAGGCACCGAACAATGATGTTGACATGACATCAAACAATGATGCGGACAGACATCAAACAATGATGCGGACAGACATCAAACAATGATGCGGACAAACATCAAACAATGATGCGGACAGACATCAAACAATGATGCGGACAGACATCAAACAATGATGCGGACAGACATCAAACAATGATGCGGACAGACATCAAACAATGATGCGGACAGACATCAAACAATGATGCGGACAGACATCAAACAATGATGCGGACAGACATCAAACAATGATGCGGACAGACATCAAACAATGATGCGGACAGACATCAAACAATGATGCGGACAGACATCAAACAATGATGCGGACAGACATCAAACAATGATGCGGACAGACATCAAACAATGATGCGGACATGACATCAAACAATGATGCGGACAGACATCAAACAATGATCGACCAAACACTTACTGGTGTCTGGGAAGAAACGGTAGTTCCAAACTCACAATGCTGAACTCCTCGGAGCATCGTCTTCACTGTCCGACAAAACCAAATCTCAAGCGGTAACCACGGCTTGAATCGCGCTGATCGCGTAACGACTTCTGACTGTATCCCCATCTCTGTCCGACGGGAACATTTCCTCCAATATCGCACTACTGGGGAACATTGCTGATCTGACGTTGTGATGCTAATCTCCTCAGAGTAACATCTTCACCTTTGGTGAACCCCAAATCTTCAAGCGGTAACCACAGTTTGGGTTGCGTTGAATACATCCCTTTTCCATCTCCGTCCGACGGAAGGAGTCTTCTCCAGTGTCGTACCACTGGGACAATACCTGTGATCCAATCATGAGGCTATACTACTCGGAGTAACACTTTCATTTTCGGGCAAAATACCTCTCAAACAGTAACCACGGCTTGAGACTAGCTGACGTTTGCAATGATGCATGCTTGATTTCTTCTGCGTAATGCTCCATAATTATGGAAATGCTACGCGACTATTTATTTTTCTATGCAATATGCAATGCTTATTCTACATGATGAATGCATAAAAATATCCCCCTCAAGGGAATTTTCTGGGGAATACGAGACTCTCTGCTGAGGAACTCGCCACTGCTCCGATTTCCACCCTGCCGGGGATAGCACTGCTGCTAGGAAATAGACAACCCTTGCTGGGGATACAGATCCTTTGCACCCAACCCTCTCGAGGACATGCTGGGGAATACCTCCTTTGCACCCCACCCTCTCGAGGACATGCTGGGGATACAGATCCTTCACTGCACTCTGTGGGAATACCACAGTCTTTGACTTGCTGGGGATATAGATCCCAACTCTGCTTTGGGAACCCTCACAGATACTCCCGCTGGGGAAATGAGCAATCTTCAACCTGCTGGGGGAATACCATCCAGACCCTGCTAGGGGAACGACAACTACTCCGCTGGGGAGGACCTAATCAATCCACATGTAGAATACCCTCGGCTGGGGATGCAGATATTCGTCTGCTACGGAAACTCGTTCAATCCACTGGTAGAATGAACACTGTTGGAGAGATATGTCATTGAAAAAACCCGCTCCACTCGGGGACTAGCTGGGGAGATGAGAAAAGTGGGTACAGAACACCCATCAACTCATCGAACCACGGTATCTACCTCCCAATCTCGCACCAGCTTTCCACTTTTGAGAACTCCCAAACTCGTCTGGACCTTTTCTGCTCCATCATCTTGCATTCCAAGTCGTTCCGCACTCGACGAGACGTACTCCTGGGATTTATACATAAATTTCAATTTTCCGACTTTGAAGAGTCTTCTTGATTAATTTCAATGGTCGTCGGGCGTCTCTCGTCGTCTCTCCGTTCCTCCTTCGTCCCTGATTGAACTCTGCGGGGAATTACAAACTTTCCAGTCTTCCGACTTTGAAGAGTCTTCTTGATCATCATCAAGGCTCGTCATACGTCGCAACGTCGCTTCGTCGTTCTTCATACATTCGTTCCTGAGCGAACTCTCTGGGGATTTCTCTTGTCAAAGCTTCCACATCACAACCTGCAAGTGAGTGAAAAGTACCTAACAGTTCCTGCAAAACAGATCGTCAGATAAAACCGTGCCCCAGGCGTGTCAAGATTTCAACACTTGGGTCACTCAACCTTCCAAATAAGATTTCAAGCGTTCAATCTTATAAACATGCATTGGAAGGAAACCTGTATGTTTTAAAATGCAGGATTCTTTACCAAAAATATCTGGATGTTTTTGCAATCAAAGCGGTAATGAAAAACAAAAAACAAAATTATTTGACTGAATGTGCATTTTATTGATTGGAAAAAGTGTGGCTCAAATGAGCAATACAACGGAAGCAATTCCTGAAAAGAGGTAATTGCGCTCAAAAGGAAAAGTCTATCCTAATGGCAATGTGAAACCCGTAATCTCATCGAGTTCCAACTCGGTTACACCCCATATGTCCTCAGACTCTCCGTGCTTTCTGCCTTCTGAACAAGACGTTTCTGATTGATCCCCACCGGGTATTATCCATGATGCTTTAACCAAAGCGCAAACGATCATGCTAGACGCAGTTGTTCGTTTCAATCCCTCTTTTGCCTGGACCGCCCTTTCGGGTTTTCAGTCCACCGGGATACCCCTTTTTGCCCAAGTCGCCTTTTCAGGTTTTCGACTTGCCGGGTGTACATTTTCCGTTTATATCCCTAATTTTTGCCCGAACCTTTCTTCTGTTTTTGGTTCGCCGGGATGCCCATTTTTGCCTGGACTATTTTATTCTTTTCGTCCAGCGGGTCAATTATACGAAGTATTTTTTAACTGCGTCCGCATTCACAGGGGATGGAAAATCCTCCCCATCCATGGTCGTCAACAACAAGGCTCCACCAGAGAAAACCTTCTTGACCACGAACGGACCTTCGTAATTCGGCGTCCACTTGCCCCTTCGATCGTTTTGAGGAGGAAGGATCCTTTTCAGCACCATATCACCTACGTGATACACCCGAGGTCGCACCTTCTTGTCAAAAGCACGTTTCATCCTCTGCTGATACAACTGCCCATGACAAATGGCTGCTAGCCTCTTTTCCTCAATCAGGCTCAATTCTTCATACCGGGTCCTCACCCATTCAGCCTCTTGCAATTTCACGTCCATCAGGACTCTCAAAGAGGGAATCTGAACCTCAACAGGTAATACCGCCTCCATCCCGTATACCAACGAGAAAGGAGTTGCCCCAGTAGATGTGCGTACCGACGTTCGATACCCATGCAACGCAAACGGCAACATCTCATGCCAATCTTTGTAGGTTACCACCATTTTCTGCACAATCTTCTTAATGTTTTTATTGGCTGCCTCAACCGCCCCATTCATCTTTGGACGATAGGGAGAAGAATTGTGATGCTCGATCTTGAATTCCCGGCACAACTCTGCCATCATCTTATTATTCAAGTTAGAACCATTATCAGTAATGATTCTCTCGGGAACCCCATATCTGCAAATGATGTCTCTTTTGAGAAATCTGGCCACGACCTGCTTCGTCACATTCGTATAAGAGGCTGCTTCAACCCACTTGGTGAAGTAATCAATAGCCACTAATATGAATCTGTGCCCATTCGAAGCTGTAGGCTCAATCTTTCCGATCATATCAATGCCCCACATAGCAAACGGCCATGGAGACGACATTAAGCTCAACGGATTTGGAGGCACGTGCACCTTATCAGCATAAATCTGGCATTTATGACACTTCCGCACGAAATTGAAACATTGGGCCTCCATTGTCATCCAGTAATAACCTGCTCTCAGCAGCTTCTTTACCATTGCATTCCCACTGGCATGGGTACCGAACGATCCCTCATGAACCTCCTTCATTAATTGGCTTGCTTCTGCATCATCAACACATCTGAGCAAGACCCAATCAAAATTTCTCTTATACAAAACCCCATCCTTATTCAGGTAGAATACCATGGCTAATCTCCGCAGAGTCTTTCTATCTTTCTTCGATGCTCCCTCAGGATACTCTTGCGTCTCAAGATAGCGCTTGATATCATAATACCACGGTTTCTCATCATCAGGCGCTGTATCGACAGCAAACACATAAGCCGGCCTATCCAGACGTCCCACTTCAACACTGGGGAACTGATTCCACCTCTGCACCTTAATCAAGGCAGCCAGAGTAGCCAAAGCATCCGCCAAAGGATTCTCCTCTCTGGGCACATGATACATCTTCACCTTGGTGAAAAACGTCAACAATCTCCTCGTATAATCTCGATACGGAACCAAATGAGACTGATGCGTATACCATTTTCCGTTAACCTGATTTATCACCAGAGCTGAATCTCCATAAATGACAAGGTTCTTGATTCTCAAATCAATCGCCTCCTCAATCCCCAATATGCAAGCTTCATATTCAGCCACGTTGTTGGTACATTCAAATGCTAGTCGGGCAGCAAAAGGAATATGGGATCCTTTCGGCGTAACCAAAACAGCACCAACACCGCTTCCATTCACGTTAACGGCCCCATCAAACATCAGAATCCATTCGGATTCAGGGTCAGGCCCCTCCTCCGGGATGGGTTCCTCGCAATCTTTCGATTTGAGAAACATGATGTCCTCATCAGGGAATTCAAACTTCATCGGTTGATAATCATCAATGGGTTGCTGGGCGAGGTAATCAGACAATACACTCCCCTTAATCGCTTTCTGAGAGGTGTACTGTATGTCATATTCTGTCAAAATCATTTGCCACCTCGCAACCCGTCCGGTCAATGCTGGCTTCTCAAAAATGTACTTGATTGGATCCATCTTGGAAATCAATAAAGTGGTATGAACCAGCATGTACTGCCTTAGTCGGCGAGCAGCCCAGACCAAAGCACAACAAGTTTTCTCGAGCAGTGAATATCTTGTTTCACAGTCGGTAAACTTTTTGCTAAGGTAGTATATGGCATGCTCTTTTCGACCAGACTCGTCGTGCTGCCCCAATACACACCCCATAGACCCCTCGAGGACTGTCAGGTACAGAATTAACGGTCTTCCCTCCACAGGAGGCATCAGAATCGGAGGCTCCTGCAAATATTCTTTTATCTTTTCAAATGCCGCTTGGCAATCATCATTCCACCTGACCGTTTGATCTTTTCTTAACAGCTTGAAAATTGGTTCACACGTGGCTGTTAAGTGAGATATGAACCGTGAAATGTAGTTCAATCTACCCAAGAAACCACGAACCTCTTTCTCCGTTCTCGGTTCAGGCATTTCTTTTATCGCTTTTACTTTTGCAGGATCAACCTCGATTCCTTTCTCACTTACAATGAACCCCAGCAATTTACCGGACCGCACTCCGAACGTGCATTTATTCGGATTCAACCTCAGTCTGAACAGTCTCAACCGGTCAAACAGCTTGGCCAGATCTACCAAATGCCCCTCTTCTGTCTGGGACTTTGCTATCATGTCATCAACATAACATTCAATTTCATGATGAATCATATCATGAAACAAAGTCACCATGGCCCTCTGATAAGTAGCACCGGCGTTTTTGAGACCAAATGGCATCACCTTGTAACAGAAGGTACCCCACGGTGTAATGAACGTTGTTTTCTCCATATCATCTGGCGACATTTTAATTTGATTATAGCCAGAAAAGCCATCCATGAAGGAAAACACCGAGAATTGAGCTGTATTATCTACCAACACGTCAATGTGAGGTAACGGAAAATCATCTTTCGGACTAGCTCTATTCAGATCCCGGTAGTCCACACACATTCTCACCTTACCATCTTTCTTCGGGACTGGCACAACATTCGCAACCCATGGCGGATAATTAGTGACAGCAAGGAAACCAGCATCCCACTGCTTTTGCACTTCCTCTTTAATCTTCATCGCCATATCAGGTCGAGTTCTGCGCAACTTCTGCTTCACTGGAGGACAATCTGTTCTCAATGGTAGCTTGTGCACAACGATATCGGTATCCAACCCTGGCATATCTTGATAAGACCAGGCAAAGATGTCGACATACTCTTTCAACAATGCCACCATTCTGCCCTTGACACTTTCCTCCAAAGCAGCCCCGATTTTCACTTCTTTCTTAGCCTCGTCGGTACCCAAGTCCACAACCTCAATCTGTTCCTCATGCGGCTGAATCACCTTCTCCTCTTGTTTTAACAACCTGGCTAATTCCTCCGGCAATTCACAATCTTCTTCGTCTTCTTCTTCAGCAAGATAGATCGGATTGTCGAAGTCATACAAGGGTGTAACAGGATTGTTATCAATGAGATCCGGAGAAGAATCGCATCTGCATGAATGTTGATTCATGCATTGCTTTAGAACCGGTATGAGAAAACAACAAAAAAGAAAAATGAAAACATTGCCATTTTTATTTTGTTTTTATTTTTAAACTGCAAAAATAAATGAAAAACAAGGAACACCGCTTTTGATTGAAAAACATCCTTTTATTCATGATGCAAAAATTGCAAATTTAAACATGAGGTGGCCCTTACAATGGACCATTACGTGTCGGGCAACACGTATGATTTGCATGCTTATAACAATGAAAACAAGAAAAATATTACTCTTCGAGGAGAGTGACCCGGATGATTTCTTCGGCCTTCCAGTTGTGGATTTCCATCCCTGGTGCGCACGGCGTTATCCATCGGTCCATGTCGCAGTCACTATCAGAGTCTTCACTCATCGTGCAGATGTGATCCGGATCCAGCATTCCGGCACTGGTGAAAGTTACAGGCACACGACCCCCTCTGCTCGGCCTAGAGCCTCGGCTCGGCTTATATCCAACCTCGAATCGGTCCTTCTTCTCAGGGACCTCCATTATTCTGCCCCAGCCTGGAGCCTCTCCGCTTTTAACCACCTCAGCAGCTTGTTTGTAGGAAGCGATGGACGGTTTCTCCTCCTCTTGCTTGGCGAACAAAGCATTCTCCACCCTGACGGTTTCGAAAGCCTGACTCGGCGTCTCCCAGATCTCGCCGTCCATCTCAACGTATTTAAACGAAGACAGGTGGCTGACAAAGATGTCCTCCTCTCCGCAGACAGTAACGACTTGGCCCTCCCAGATATACTTGAGCTTCTGGTGCAAAGTCGACGTAACTGCTCCCGCAGCATGAATCCATGGGCGACCCAACAAGCAACTGTATGCCGGCTGGATGTCCATAACATAGAAGGTTGACTTAAACACCTCCGGGCCAATCTTTACTGGTAACTCCACCTCTCCAAACACGGCCCGTTTTGACCCATCAAATGCCCGCACAATTAAATCAGTCGGGGTCAAAATCAGCCCATCACAATTAAGCTTTGCCAGGGCCTTCTTAGGCAACACATTCAAAGAGGAACCGATATCAACCAGCACATGCGAAAGCACGGCTCCTTTGCATTCCATTGCAATGTGTAGAGCCCGGTTATGATTCCTGCCGTCCACTGTCAGGTCCATATCCGTAAAGCCCAGCCCATGGCTAGCATGCACATTGGATACGACCGTCTCCAGCTGATTGATGGTGATCTCTTGCGGAACATACGCCTTCTTCAGAATTTTCAATAAAGCCTCCCTATGCCCCTCTGAGCTCAGCAATAACGACAAAATGGAGATTTTGGACGGAGTTTGCTGCAAGTGATCAACCAACTTATACTCCGACTTCTTGATGATTCTCAGAAATTCTTCAGCTTCATCATCAAATTTGTTATCCGACCCCGCAGGCGCCGGTGTCATCGCAGGAGTACTTTCATTATTCACCACAGATTTCCCCTTCGCCCTGGCTAAAGCCTCGGCCTTTTCTTTTTTCTCTTTTTCTTCCTCCCCCCTCCTCAAAGCATCGGGAGCAAACAGCCTACCGCTGCGAGTGAAACCGCTGGGACCGGCATTATCCACCTTTAGCACGGTGGTTTCACTAGCAGATTGTTCCTCCAACCTCTCACCATTACAATATACCTCCCCACCATAATGCCAGGGTACGGCATCATCTTTGTCATAGGGAATCGGCCCAGGTACCGTGATGGTAACTGGAGCCTCCTCCACCAGGTTTGACAAATCAACCGGGTCGTAGAAAATGGTTATGGTGGAGACCTCTTCCTTCTTTCCTTCAGCCTTCTCAATCACAATATTCCCTGCGTCCATCAGACCCTGGACATGCTTCCTCAGAAGCTCACAACCATTTGCAGAAATAGTGCACTCAGCACAATCAGATCCGCAGCCCGGATAGACCCCATTCCTCAACAACTGCTTTTTGACCTCAATCAAAGGCGTCTTCAGCTGACTAACATCAAACAGCCCAACTCGACTTTCCTCAGAAATTGCGTTCACCCCCCTTTGACCATGCGCAGGCATGGGATTTGCATTGACATTGGGAGATGGTGCGAAATTGATTGCTTTGGAATCCACTAAATCCTGAACCGTGTGCTTAAAAGCTTTACAGTTCTCAATATTATGCCCAGGCGCACCTGAGTGGAATTCACACTTGGCATTATCGTCATAATTGGCTGGCCTTTGATCAGGTCTCAAAGGTGCCAGGGTTCTAGTCTGCACAAGGCCCAAATCTTGCAGCTTCTTAAACAAGAAAGCATAGCTCACTGGAGGCCTATCAAACTGACGATCCTGTGCTCTGCCCCGGATCTGATAACCAGCCCTTTGCTGCCTCTGTTGAAAGGGTTGTTGTCTCTGTTGCTGCTGTTGTTGCTGTTGCGGTTGTGCTGGCTGAGACTCAGCAGGAATTGTTACCGCAGCATTGTGCTGGAAGTAACGGTCCCTACTGGGTCCACGTTGTGTATAGACTGCACTGGTGTCTCCTTCCTTCTTCCTCTGCCCACCATTACTACCGAATGGCTTTTTCGAACCTGAAGAAGAAGAAGACGCACCCTGAATCTTGCCCAGCTTTAACCAACTCTCTATCCTTTCCCCTGCCACCACGATGTCAGAGAAATGGGTGACAGGACATCCCACCATTCTTTCTGCAAACGGCCCCTGCAGGGTCCCCATGAATAAGTCCGACATCTCACGATCGACGAGAGGAGGTTGTACCCTTGCAGCCAGTTCTCTCCACCTCTGCGCATACTCTTTAAAGCCCTCATTATGTTTCTGAGACATACCCTGCAGCTGGGTACGACTCGGAGCCATGTCTGCATTAAATTGGTATTGCTTAAAGAAAGCATCTCCCAAATCCTGCCAGCTCTTAATATCGGACGATCTCAACTTAGTGTACCACTCCAAGGAACCTCCGGACAGGCTGTCCTGGAAGAAGTACATCCACAGCTTCTGATCTGCCGTGTATGCAGAGATTTTGCGAACAAATGCCTGGAGATGAGTCTCTGGGCAAGAACTTCCATTGTACTTATCAAACGCAGGTGCTTTGAACTTCTGAGGGATCACAATCCCCTCCACCAATCCCATGTTTGACATATTTACCACCCCAGGCGTGGCATAGCTCTCCAGCACTTTGATTTTCTCAGCCAGCAGCTGAATTTCCTTGTTCTGTGGAGGAATATTGTAAGGCGCGAAAGGCTCGTTTTGCATAGAAAATTGATCAGCCTCTCTATCCTCCTCCTGATCATCATCAAAACCATAAAACGGAGGCACAAAGTTGTCCTTCAGGTTCTGACTTGGTCCAGGTTGACCACCAGCATTGTTCACCAACCCAACCGTTGTTCTCTTCCCACCATCACGAGATCCTTGCCCCTGGTTGGAGACTCCATCCAGGTTGACCCCACTGTTCACAGCAGAAACCCGCTCGAGTTTCTCAACCTTGTCTGCGAGAGCCTTTTGACCAATTGCAAAGCCTTGCATTATATTGATCAGTTCGTTCATTTTATCTTTCAATTCCAGCATATCAGCACTGGGAAGCTCCATGAGTCTGGGCGTATTTCTCCGGGTATAATATCTGTGAGGGCGTGTTGAGTGCAAAGGTACTGTCCTTCGAGCGCGAGCAATGATTCCTGTCACAATCAAGCACGTTAGTAACAATCACCTGCAAAATAAAACACAAGTCATCATGATTATGCATGGATGCAGTGTCTATCCATATGAAGGACACTTTGTCTCTCGATCCTGGTATCATCGAGACAAATAATAATCCGGCATTATATTCTGATTAGCAGTGTTTGATTTCATCGTGCAGATCGGAGATATGTGATTTAGCATGAATACCCCCAACCATGTGTGTGCTTGTGTAAGTGCATACGGTAAAGCAAATAAAGCTTGACAACCAATCACTGAATAGAAACCATCATTACATAACCAAAAAGTGCACAAACAGTGCCATAGTCATACATCAACCAGACAAAGTCAAATACAATCCTCCAGAATTGGAAAGAAATACAGACAAGTGAATTCCGTCAACAAGCCTGACGGTAATCCAACACAAATGCAAGATCTAGCTAGATGAGGGTCCCACAGATGGCCCTATCTCATCTTCCATCCTCGCGAACTCTGCGGCGAACCTGAGCTCGGTGTTCTCCTGCTGCAATCTTCCAACTTCCTTCTGATGAATCTTCATCTGTCTGAAGTAGTGGTCTCTCTCAGCCATGTAGTGATCTCTCTCCGCGATGATCTTCAGATTCTCTGACTCCTTAACCTTCAGCTTGGTCTCCCACTCAGCAATGAGGCTTCTGACTCGGTCATCTCTCTGATCCCGGACAATGATCTGCCTCCTCTTTTCGTCTTCAATCACCTTTGATGCTCTGAACAGCTTATCCTTAGTGATGTCGTGCTCCCGGTTGGACGATGCTAAAGCTTGACTGATCTTCCCATAGTAGGCTGTATCCATCTCAAAGCGCTTGGCTGCCAAGGCGTGTCGCTTGTCCTGATCTTCCATCTTCACTTTGATTTCCTGATTAGCTGCCTGAAAATGAGCAACACTTCTCTCCAACTCTGCTTTTTCTGCAAGTAACTGATCTCTGGCCCTCTTCATCTCAAGGAATTCCTCCATGCTGACGGAAGAACTTGGACCCTCGATCCTAGGACACACAGAGTCACCTCCAGGAAACGGTAGAAATGTAGACTCAATCCTCTTCCGCAACCAATCTTCAAAAAGTGGAAAATACCGACAGTTGACTTTGCCAAACGGAACCTTACCCTTCCTTTGGATATCTCGCCACTCATCTAACACTTGCCTCAGCTTGGCCTGGTTGCCATCAATCGGAAAGTAAAAGGATTCCTGAATCTCTCGCCCGAGAGGAGGAACCTCCATAGCGAACCCCATCTGTCTCCGGAGAAGCATCGGGTTGTAATTAATGCAACCCTGAACTCCCACTAAAGGCACATTAGGTAAACTCCCACAACTGCATACGAAGTCCCGACCAGCTAAACCATTGTGAGTCCAAGCAATGTTTTTAGCCCGCAGACCCATCAACCGGAAGGACCACTTGACACTGGGATCAATCTGAACAAAGGCACCTCGGGAAGGCAAATATCCCATGAACCATCTAAAGAGCAACTGAGAGCAGCATCTAACCAGACCACCCCGCCTCTTCTCATTCCTGTTATGCACTGAGTAGTACACATCTCCAATCAGGGTAGGAATAGGGTTTCTCTGTATAAACAATCTGATAGCATTATGGTCCACGAAATTCTTCTGATTAGGGAACAGAACAATCCCATAAATGCTCACAGCAATCAGAGCACAAACCGTCTTCCAGTTACCCATAGCAGCATGTTCCTTGGCATTGGCTTCCAAGAAACTCAAATGAAAACCAGGTAACTTTCCCTTCTCCTTCAAACCTTCCTTGACCATTTCCGGACTCAAATAAAGAGCACGTGAAATCCCAAGGACATCTGGATCTACCCTCGTAACATGGAAAGGAATCTGATCCCGGATCTGAATACCCAAGATGCTAACATAATCCTCCATCAAAGGTCCCAACAGATAGTCTGGAAATACAAAGCACCTCAGCCCCGGGTCATAGAACTGAAGAAGAGTATGAATGGCGCTCCTATCACAGTCAGTGAGCCTGAAAACCGTCTTCAGAATACCGCCGTATGACTCTCTAAACATCCCCACATGATCGGGAGTAATCAATGCTACCATATCCTTCAAGACACCAATCTCTGGATCAAAGAAACTGTAGACAACATCGGGCTTCAAACCGGTCCTCATCTCCGAACAGAAATCTCTCAACCAGGATGTCAATCAAAAATGTCCCTGCATATGGGTAAACATGTGTTAGATGCAATTAATGCAAAATGTAATGATGCTGATGAATGAATGCAATGCGTTGCCATCCTCCAAGCCATCTGATCATCTGCACTGAATCTGGATTCTGAACTGATCATAACCATCTGAGGAACAAACAATCACAATTCTGACCCACGGGTTCCGAAATAAACGGAAGACAGATACATCATCATCATCACTGGTCTCTGAGCAGACATACCATCACCATCTGAATCGGCCCAGGGAATCCGAAATAAACGGATCCCCACTGATAAATATCTCGGCCCGGGGAATCCTGAAATAAACGGATCCCCACTGATAAATTACGGACAGCACTCCGGCGTCACGGCAATAAATAACCATAAATCCGACTTATAATTATGTCTCTGAATCACAGATCAAAAGTCACCATCTGAAGGCTATATGAACAAACATCTGACAGAACAACCCTCCCCTCACAGGTAAGTTCTAAACAAGCCATCCTAAGGCGGATAATAGTCTCGACAATCGGGCGGAGATACTCAATGGGTTTGCCCTTTCGGGTGTGCCATTGTAGCTCTCTTAAAATCGTCTAAACCAAAGATCCGGGAATGATCGGCCACCAGAGTCAACAACTCAGATGGAGTGACTCAAACAAAGTGGATACTCCACAAAGATGAGCACTATCAACTGAGCCTCGTCCGGCTTGTGGCACATCACGCCGCCAAGCACATGTTGATCTAACATGAAAGAGGCAACGTGAGACCACACTAGTCCTAGGTGTATACTCGGGCCTGGGTTTTAGCCCCACTCAGAACACCCACCCCACACAGAGGAACCACCTGCATAGAGGACGGCAACAACATGATAGTATGATGCATGCAGGTATTTAATGCAAATATATAAACAAGGGTTAGAATAATAAATGCAATAAATAAACAACACACAATAAGCAACCCAAACCAATCCTAAAACGCTAGGAAGGACTCGCTTAGGGACGATGGACCAGCATAGGTCTACATCAGTTAGGTCCCCAGCAGAGTCGCCAGCTGTCGCATCCTGCGAAAAATCAACCGGCGAGGCTCGAAAACAAAAACACACACAGAGCCGCCACTGCGCGTTATTTATCCCAAGATAGGGAAAGGAAACGCTCAGAGAAACCTGGAAAGACATGGTCTCGCGACCAGAGAGAAAGGGTAAGGGAGTCGGTTACGCAAGGGGAAGGTATTAGCACCCCTCACGTCCGTCGTACTCGACGGGATCCACGTCCTAGAATAAAGAATAGGTTGCTAAACATCACACACACACACGGGGAACGCAGGTGGGGTTAAGAGAAGGGAGCTCGATAAGGTATCGCACCTTATGCCTACATATCTTGTCTGGAACAAGAATCAGAGCCACTGTAGTTCGGCTTACGCACGCCAAACAACACAAAACAACACAAACAAGCAAGAGTGGCAAACATGGAGCCCGACAACCACTGGATGGAATTATGTCGGCATCCGAACCAAAACACACTCAAAAGGGCAAACATGGAGCCCGACAGCCACTTACTGGACTTACGTCGGCATCCGAACCCAAACATACAATCAGATAACAAGTAAACGCACGCAAAAAAGAAAAAGGTTGCCCGGAGTGGTCTCGCACGACCACCTGCCTACATACCTTGTCTGGAACAAGGATCAGGGCGATGTAGTTCCCCTAAACAGGGGAGAAACTCTCTCTTAACCAGAAACAGAGGGAAAAACACGACACTAGGGAGCTGAGACTCGAGCCTAATGTTGTCATGCAAAGTCGCCCTAAGTTCAGGTTTCTAACCTACTTGCATAAGCAAACTATTCCTAACCAGGAAAGAAGCTAACACACAAGCATACAAGCATACCAATCAACATACATCAAATGAGAACAGGCATCTCACACAATCATGTCAATCAGATATCCACATAACACGCACTATAGCCAAACAAGGGGCTCAATCAATCAGGTTTGACTGCCTAAGCAATCGTCTGTACAGGCTATGTTTGCTCTTAACCTTGCCATCACGAGGCTAAGGTGAAGCAGATGATGGGATGAAGTGAGGATCAGACCTCACAGCTCTTATCCCTAACCAGGGAGAGTTGACAAATGAGCATGGGTCCAGAATAGGGGAACCCTTCTATACTCGGAGACTCTGACTCAATGTGCACTGCACAGATCTTGGGCTTTTGATCTCAATGCTACAACCATGTAATGGGAGCAAGGAGAAGACTCACTGAATAGTGGGGGACAGGTTGCTTGTCCCTACCTTCCACCAATTGCCTTACTTGAAGGACTTTTCCTGCTTGGGCTTAAAAATAAACATACACAATCATTGCCTCTTAAGGAGGACTTCAGACAATTTGCCCGGCCCGGTAACAGCCGGGTCTCCAGACTACATGAAGTAAGAAGGTTATACCTCTATGCAAGTTGCTTAAGCAAAGCAAAGCAATAGTTCACAAGGAACTGAGCAACTAAAGTACCTGGAAACAATCAAACTCAGTCAGTACTCAATCAGACAAACCATAAACAACAAGTGTATAATCAATCAGTTTAAACAAACTATGCACAACACAAGGCAAGCTCAAGGCTCAAGCCCCAAGCTCCACAACCTACAAAACAATGTTATATTAGTATACCAACATCAACAACATCAATCAAAATTGATTTGGACCATTATCCATGTGCCTTGCTTTTTGATCCTTAATTCGACGGCAACAAGTAATCCGCGAGCTTCAAGCTTCGAATCATGAAAACAGATGCAGCCTAACGTCCAAAGAGATGATTGAAGAAGTTAAATTGGCTTAAACACGATCCAAATGCAAAAATGGTGAAAACTCCATTGTTGAGTTCAAGCATGACAGTTGCGATTGGCCAAGCTTTTGAGGTTCTTGATCACAAACAGATGGAGGAGAAGATGATGTGAGTTGAATGCAAAAGGAATTTCGTGATTTGGTTCAGATTTGATGAAGTTTGATGAGATTGAAGCTTTTGTGTTCTTGATGGAATTTTGAGAGAATGAGAGGTTTTTCAGATCCAATTTGGGGAATTGTGTATTCTGTTATGATTAGGAGATGATTTAGAATATATATGGTAGCTTAATCCATTACTAATCATGTTAATTAGCATTTTGGCTTAATTAGTGAAATTGTAATTTTGCAAATGGAGGGTAAAATGGTCAATTCCTTTAGACAGCTCATGCCACCTCAATGACAGCACATACACCTTCTAAATATCATATGTGAACTGTAGGAACTTGTTTCATGCTCATTGGTTGCTCCATTCTCAAATTCACCATGTGTATGCATTTGGTCCATTTTTGTCATTTCCATTTTTCAAGACAAAATCCAAATTAAAAGCCTTATGCATGAAATGAAAATTCAAACACATTCTAAATGCCATTCCTGAGGTGTTGGAAAAAGTCCCATTCAAAAAATCCAATTATTTTGACATTTGGACAATTTTGCCCCTGGTCCAATTCAGCTGTCCGGTTGAAAAGTGACTTTTTGCCTTGGCCATTTTTGGGAAAATCCAATGATGCACCCTCAAAGTACATGTCAAATGGAGTTTGTGCATATAAAGAACTTGCAATTTGGACAAAGTATGTGGTAGTTATGGCCTCCTGATTACGGGTCTTTTCTGAAATTCACTGAGCCATATTTTGCAAACCGCACATTGGATTTTCAAGTCCTTGGACTTTTTGGAAAGGTGAGAGCAAGATCTACAACTTTCATGTTGAACAATTTTTCATTTGAAGCTTCCTTGGACATCTGTTTTTGAGGTCAAAAACTTTCCATTTTTGGAAACTTCAGTTACAGGTCACCTGCTATTTTTGGCAGTTTTTTGTCCTGACTTGATTTTCTTCATTTTTAAGCTTTGCAACGTCATCTAACACTTGTTCCAACATGAATGAAGTGTATCCAACTCATTTCCACCTCCACATCCATCAGATCAAGCACAGTTGACCACAGTTGACTTTCCATCTGACAGATGAATCTGGCCATGCATAGATCAATTTAAGCTCCAATCTTCAACTGAAATGGCTCAAGGGTGATACCCTAGCCTCAATAAGCACAATATAATCAAGGAATGAACCTCATCTCCATCTCAAACCCCCTCTCCTGATCCAGCCATGATTGGCCCAACACAACTGATTAGGGTTGACCAGTGGTCAAAACCCTAATCTCAAGGAATCTTCTCCAATCTTCTGATGACATCCCACCATGATGATGATGATGTATCAATTCAATCAACATGAAGACCAATACCCTTGGGAATCATGCAACCCTAATCTCAGCCCCATCCTCAGATGGCCATGATCAGTCAGTAAAACCCTGGCTTGCACCTTCTGACTTCCTATCTCCTGATCAAGACTTGGGAAGATAGCTTGCACACTGTAACCACATGATATGCAATATGAAATGCCTAAAGTCCTAAGATGATATGCAAATATGTTAATGCTAGTCCCAAGAGAGGAGGGCAAATTTTGAGGTGTTACAATATGCAGGGCTTTATTGTGATTCTTCCCTGCTGGTGTCAGGTCAGCATTGGAAAAACCTAGGCCATCGTCAACAGTCAGGTTAGCAACATAGTTTTCGAACTGATCGACGGATGTTTCCTGAGGTACATGAGCAGTCTTCAAGAATTTTATCAAGGCATGGGCATGAGATTCAGAAGATAACAACAAGGATAACATCGAGATCTTAGACGGGGTATGCCCCAACTGTTCTACCACATCAAAATCACTCTTGCGGATGATTTTCAGCACTTCCTCCATTTCCTGTTTGGCAACATCCTCAGTAGTAACTTCGACCGGTGTCTCCGACTGAGAAGGGTTGACTGGTTCCTTTCCTCGGTTTTCGGGAACTGGAGGTGAGATCTCTGGAGAGAAGATCCTTCTGCTTCGAGTAACTTTACTAGTCCCAACAATGTCATTAGGATTACCAGAATTACCAACTTGCTTTACGCCATGGATGTAAACATCACCCCCATAATTCCACGGAATGGCTTTGCTTGAAGAATACGGTACTGGGCCAGGTGCAGTAATGATTAGGGGAGCTACCTTGGGCTCAGCTGTAATCTTCACGGGTACTCTGGGAGCAGTAATCTTCACTGGAACTTTGGACCTTGCAATCACAGATATTTCTTCGACAGTGTTTTCCACCTTAGGAATCCTTTCGAAGAGAATCGTACGATCATCTATCAGCTGTTGAATACCATTCCTCAATTTCAGGCAATCATTGGGTCGGAATACACAGAGATCGCAACTTTCAGCACAACCTGGAAATAAACCAGTTTGCAACAACTTCTTCTTGATGGCCAGGAGAGGAGATGTTAAGTCCGCTACAGTAGTGATGAGGAAATCGTCATCGACAGCATTAACAGCCTTGTCATGATTAGGCATAGGTGCAGTGATGACATTAGGAGTCTCCGGAGGCTCGAATTCAATTTCCCCAGCGTCGATCATATCCTGAATTTTGTTCTTCAACAACCAACAATCGTTTGTATCATGCCCGGGGCTATCGGAGTGATATGCACACCTGGCATCGGGATTATAACGAGGCGAAGTAGTGTTGACATTTGCAGGAGGACCTCTGAGAGTGATTAAGTTTGCCTTTAGCATACTTTGCAGTGCTTGTGCTAAAGTCATATTGATCTTGGTAAACTGCCTTCTTGGTCTGTCTTGTCTGTGCTGGAAGTTTTGAGCTGGCGGGGTTGCAATTGTAACTGCTCCAATGGCATGGTCACTATTTTTCTTATTACGACTCCTTTGACCGTACACAGCATTTGATTCATTCTTCCCATGATAGGACTTTTTGCTACTTGCAGAGGTAGCTGCCTGTATCTTTCCACTTCGAATGCCGCTCTCCACCCGTTCACCTGTTAGTATAAGTTCAGTGAAACCTGATGAAGAACTTCCCAGCAGATGGTTGTAGAATGGGTCAGTCAGTGTACCCATGAACAGGTCTACTAATTCTCGGTCAGTCATAGGGGGTTTGACTCTGCCGGCCAAATCTCTCCATTTCTGAACATACTCTTTGAAGCTTTCTTTAGATCCCATAGCCATATTCTGCAACTGTAGCCGAGTAGGCGCTAGCTCAGAATTATACTGGTACTGTTTATAGAAAGCTGTTGCTAAATCAGTCCAGGTGCGGATGTCAGAACTTTCGAGCTGATAATACCATTCCAACTGAGTGCCAGGCATACTTTCTTGGAAGAAATGGATCCATAGCTTTCTATCAGTGGTATGCGGCTGAATCTTTCTCACATAAGCCCTCAGATGCATCAGAGGACAGGACGCACCATCGTACTTAGTGAAAGTGGGGATTTTGAATTTGCGAGGAATGGTCACATCGGAGACCAGACCCAAACTTTCAAAATCCAGACCGGGCGCCTTCTGACCCTCCATAGCTAGCATACGTTCTTCCAGCAACTTGTACTTATCATCTCTTGGAGAGTACTGTTCATTTTCATAATCTTCATCGTCGTCCTCAGGGTTGAAGAGATCGACATTCTCCTCTTCTGAATCATTCATTGTCTCCTCTTCTGGACCATTCGGGATCCCAAACTTGACTCCTGCGGCCTGTCCTTTACGCCTTCTTCTCGGGTTAATGAAACTCACAGCTTTCTTGTCTTTCTTCTTTTCGAGCAAAAGAGCCTTCAGTTCCTCCTGCCCCTTAGATAAGCTTAGCATCATCTCCTTGAATTGAGCATTCTGAGTCTGGAGATCTTTGACAGTTTGTTCGAGATCCATTTTTCTGTTTAAGAAGCAGACCGTGAGAATATGGTCCTTTAGAATACCTGTTATGCAATGTTATGTTATGCAATGTGATGCATGAAATGTTTTCAAGGACTTTTGGAATTTAACTTTGCGTAAACTACCAAAAGAGAGAGATTTTTATTAATAATTTCTTTAATCAATGTTCATTACAAAAAATAAAAGCTCAAGCCTCCCAGGAACGGCTTCTTTTTGGGCGAAGATATGCATTGAGTCTTCGTTCCTCATTAAGCTGGCTGGTGAGCTCTAGTACTTTCCTCCTTTCTGCATTGAACTGAGCCTCGAAAGTATCCCTTTCTTCTCTCAACTGGGTCCAGGATCTTTTCAATTCCTCCACCTCGGTAGGCATATCTGGATAAGGAATGATCTGAGAAGTACTTCCTTCAACTCCTGGTTCAACAATCAATGGCCCGACTGCAAGATATGGCATGACAAGTTCACGAGCTCTGGCTCGTACCCATCTGAGATAAGGCTCCATAGGAATAGGATTTTTCTGTCCTAAAGTGCTTCTTTTCACCATGCCCCAAGCTCGTACAAACCTTTGACGGAGATCTTGAGAGTCATTGTCATAGTCAAACACTGTACCTTGAATAATCATTTCATGTGGACCATCTCTTCGAGCATACCCAAACTGACGCAGGGCTAAGGCCGGATTATAAGTAATACCTCCTCTTATCCCCATGAGTGGTACATTAGGGAATTCTCCACAACGGTCGATGAGGATAACATTTTCTCTGAGATTAGAACACCAACGGATGTCTGAATGGGAGAGCGCCATTATCCTTTGAGACCATTTCAGATTTTGATCATTCTTCAAGACTGATTGGGGGAGGTGCGAAATAAACCACCTAGACAACAGAGGTACGCAACACATGAGAGTCCCTTGCCTTTTCATAGTACGAGTGTGAAGGGAATGCAAGATGTCTCTGAGCAAGGTAGGCACAGGGTTATGAGTGAGGAATATCTTAATAGCATTCATGTCTATGAATTGGTCTGGATTAGGGAATAACACCAAACCATAGATCAGTAATGCAGGACATCTTCAAAAGCATGGACATTCATAACTTTTAGGAATTCTCGGGCCTTATTCATCAGAAATTTGGCAAGTAAACCCTTAACCCCACTTCTTGTTACCCAATTAGTTTCAATGTCAGACTTTGTCATGTGTAAAGCTGCGGCCACTTCTTCAGACTTCGGAACCTTTTCTAAACCACTGAAAGGTGTTTGGTCAAGAATAGGTATCCCAAGCAACTTGGAGAATTCTTCTAATGTGGGTACCAACTGATAATCTGGGAAGGTGAAGCAATGATGTTTAGGATCGAAGAACTTGAATAAAACTCTGATCATATCTTCTTTGAAACCGGTGGTAACCAAATTGAGGATAGAACCATGTTTCTTGATGAACTGAGCATGATCGAGAAGTTCTGACACTAAATCCTTGAGTTGAGGAGAGATTGCTACAAGATTAATCCGGATAGTCTTCCTGGAAGCCATAACCTGTTTAACAGAGCAAAGCTAAATCCCTAAGCCCTTGAAATGGTTAGTACAATGCCATGATGTTATGATGTTATGATGTTATGCAAATAATAAGCATAAACAAATCGCACAATCATTCCTAGGTTTTAAGGCTTGCATGAGTTCCATAGGTAAGTACCCTCCCCACTGAAGTTTGGTTGGTTTAACTTGTCCTAGGATAGTAACCGGGTTCTAGAAGGATCTCAAATCATCGACTTTTCCTTAAGTCCACTTCAGTGCAACGCCAAGTGGTTGACCAAAGCTTCCCTAAAGTCCAATCTCAAAGAGTGTAGTATCGAGTATCAACTAACCCCAGTCGGAACCGAAGTCGGTTATCTCACTACTTTCTAATGGCTAGGATGAGTCAATTAGGGTTCTAAAGGTCTGGTTAACGCTTTGATGACACCACGCGAATGCCAAATTTTTCCTCAAGTAAACATGAGGAACATCAGGACATCCAAAGCGTCACATTAACCGTAGCCATCATTTTTAACCATTCCAGTATACGCCGGATAGTCGCGATGATCTATTGCTACTTACCTAAGGTACACTAGATTCGGGTGTAGGATCTTTCACTCAAAAACTCCCTTAAAAGAAGGAACAATTAGGAAGACATAAATGATTTTTTTTTTAAGGTGACCTCTCTTTGTACTCCCCAGCAGGGTCGCCAGTTCTGTCATACGGTGAACTGACTTTAATGTTTTTTTTATCGCAATGTCGCGGTTAGCAAGAGTCGCCACCGACTTTTCTTTTATCCAATAAGGAAAGGTGGAAAAGAACAGGAAATACCTTAATTTAGATTCTTAGGTTCGGGAGGTACATTATACAAAGGGAAGGTGTTAGCACCCTTTGTATCCATGGTTATCCATGGGCTCTTAATTGCTCAATCATTTATGTTTTTCTCGTTTGAAAAAGTGTTTGAAAAATGTGTAGAAAATGTTTTGAAAAGGAGAATTTAACTTTGTAATGATTCTTGTATGAATGTATACAAAGTGGTTATCTCGTTTAGTTTTGAAAGTTATTTAGAAAAATATAACTCGGCAATGATCCTAGTACGGATGTATGCCAAGTGGTGATTTTCTAAAAAGATGTTTGGAAATGTGTGAGGTGTGAAAAGTATTTTAGGTTATGAATGAGCAATTAAGGGTATACCTGTCCGAGGTATTTCCGGGCATTTCCTATCCTTATGAGGGTAAAACTGTCCTTACTATTGAGAAGTAAGTAGTTTTATCCTTTGGATGTAAGAGGGTCATCGTAGGGTCATCGATTAGTCATTGAAGGCAACAGTTGTGAGGATACCTTAGCATTTGAAGGGACTATCATCATTTAACCGTAGGCTACACCGAAGGGTCATCGAGGGACAAAGGCAACATTCGAGGGACTATGATGATTTAAATCGAAGGGTCTTTGCTAAGTGCATCCCCACATTCGCGGGACATGACTGTAATACCGTAATCGTGGGGTAACAAAGAGAGGTCCGAGATCACTTATTTAAAGGCAAAGTTTCACAATTAATTAGGTAACCGTAATCAAGTAGGTAATTAGGTCCGCATTAAAATTAATACATTAAAACCAACTAAGCCATTAGGGTGGATCTTCGCCATGAAATTAATACATTAACATCAATTGAGTAATTCTGGGTGAATCTCCATAAGGGTATCCCACACATAAGGTGGAATACCTGGCCGGCCGTTTCTTCGAGAATATATAAGCCTTTACACAATTCAACACACGGATTAGAGCATCGAGATAAAGCATAATTGAAAGTTGCACCATAAAATAAACACAACAGTCATGAACTCAGGCCAAATGATGCAACATTATAATAACTCATGATTAGACAAACATAAGACAGAACAACAAGAAAATGAAACAGCCACTGTCCCATTCGCCCCTGCTTCGCCTAGCGAAGGCTTAGCGAGGGCTCGCTTAGCGATGTGCTAGCGAGCGGCGACAGATTTTGAGTTTGACAGCAGCATGATTTCCGGAACCCTGAACTTCATGGCATTTAATTATAGGAACAGCATGGACAAGTATTCAGGATATTCAGGCATACTTAAACGAAATCAAATTACATATCCGAAAACTTAATCATGATGCCTTGCATGTGTAAAGATTATCGATTAAAAGCATAAAGCATTAGTGATACGCAAACCTGTTTGTAACTGAACTTGGTATCGGATGGAGTTGGGCGGCGGTAACTTTGGTGCGGAAGAGCGGCCTTCAGGGTTTCTCTACTCGGAATTCTCTAAGTCGATCTTCAGGGTTTCTCTGCCAGGGTTTCCGTCCGTCTTCCTCCGTGTATTTTCGTGGCTCAAGCTTGGCTATTTATAGTGATTATGATGACCTAATGGGCTCAGAATGAAGCCCAGAAATTCTGATATTCGCAAGCTTCGCTAGGCGAAGGAATTGCTCGCCTAGCGAGCAAGCCAGTTTGGGCTTTTACTGGATCTGGTGCTTCGCTGGGGGCGAGTGTCATAACGAGGGGTTCGCTAGGCGAAGGAATTGCTCGCCTAGCGAGCAGGCCAGTTTGGGCCATTTTCTGGATTGGGCCTGTTGTGAGCTGGGCTTTTGTTCCTTTAATGTCAGGGCCTTGCAAAATAAGTTGGAGTACTTCGAGAAATGATTTGCAAGATTAAAGGGCAAATTTTGGGGTATGACAGCTGTCACAATCGGCAAAGAACAAACTTCTGAACAAGAATCCGTCTGGTACGGAGGAAGTCGGCCTGAATACCGGAACAGAAATATATGGATAACTGGTAACACAGAGATAACCAAGGCCTGAATGCCTCCCGTCAGTCTGAATACTGAACACCGGAATATGGGAATATTGATGTCGGTCTGAATACCGGAAGATTAGCCTGAACGCCACTTCGGTCTGAACACCACTTTGGTCTGAACACCACTTCGGTCTGAATACCGGGAGATTGGCCTGAATGCCACAAGCTGCATCGATCTAATTGTCGGAAGCTTCTTCGATCTGAAAATCGGAAACTTGGCCTGAACGCCACCTCGGTCTGGATACCGCCTCGGTCTGGATACCGGAAAAAAGTACTTCAACCTGATCGTTGAAAACTTCTTCGATCTGAAAATCGGAAACTTGGCCTGAACGCCACTTCGGTCTGGATACCGCCTCGGTCTGAACACCGGAAAAAAGTACTTCAACCTGATCATCAGAAACTTCTTCGATCTGAAAATCGGAAACTTGGCCTGAACGCCACTTCGGTCTGGATACCGCCTCGGTCTGAACACCGGAAAAAAGTACTTCAACCTGATCGTCGAAAACTTCTTCGATTTGAAAATCGGAAACTTGGCCTGAACGCCACTTCGGTCTGGATACCGCCTCGGTCTGAACACCGGAAAAAAGTACTTCAACCTGATCGTCGGAAACTTCTTCGATCTGAAAATCGGAAACTTGGCCTGAACGCCACTTCGGTCTGGATACCGCCTCGGTCTGAACACCGGAAAAAGTACTTCAACCTGATCGTCAGAAACTTCTTCGATCTGAAAATCGGAAACTTGGCCTGAACGCCACTTCGGTCTGGATACCGCCTCGGTCTGAACACCGAAAAAAAGTACTTCAACCTGATCGTCGGAAACTTCTTCGATCTGAAAATCGGAAACTTGGCCTGAACGCCACTTCGGTCTGGATACCGCCTCGGTCTGAACACCGGAAAAAGTACTTCAACCTGATCGTCGGAAACTTCTTCATGCCTATGAGCATCGGCGAAGATAACAAAATAATGACAAGTGAGTCAACCCACATGCCAAAGACCCACGTAGGGGATAACAATCCACAAACCGGCTATTCTTTCCTTCAACCCTAGCCAATGAACACTTTGCGTTTTAGCTGGGGATTATTCTTTCTTGTTTTGCTCTTTTCTGGACCCCGAAACCTCTTTGATTACCATTCCCATCTTCGCTCGACAGAAACTTTGATTCAAAATCACGATGCCAAAACTCTTCAGAGTAACACCTTCACCTTTGGGCAAAACCACCTCTCAAACGGTAACCACAGCTTGAGACTAGCCTATGTTTGCAATATGATGCATGATTGATTTTTCTGCGTAATGCTCCATAATTATGGAAATGCTACGCGATTCATTTTTTCTATGCAACATGCTATGCTTACTCTATATGATGAATGCATAAAAAGTGCCCCCCTTAAGGGACTCTTCCGAGGAGTTCGAGACACTCTGCTGAGGAACTCGCCAATACTCCAATTCCACCCTGCTGGGGAATAGCGCTACTGCGGGGAAAAGGCAACCCTTGCTGGGGAAACCCTCCTTTGCACCCGATCCGCTCGGGAAACTGCTGGGGATAAGAACCACCAACGCACTCTGTGGGGATACAACTGTCTTTGACTTGATGGAGATATCAATCCCGACCCTGCTCGGAGAACCCTCACCAATACCTGGCGACTTCACTGGGGAAATGCTCACAGATAGCTCCATTGGGAAACAGCAACCTCCAGGCCTGGGGAAGCATCGATCTGACACCTGCCGGGGATAACCATCCTGACCCTGCTAGGGAATCCACAGACCTTGGATCTGCTGGGGATTTGGTCCTCATGACTCTGCTTGGGGATATACATCCCGACTCGTCTGGACCTTTTCTGCTCCATCATCTTGTATTCCAAGTCGCGCCGCGCTTGACGAGGAACGAACTCCTGGGGATTATACAGACTTTTCAATTTTCCGACTTTGAAGAGTCTTCTTGATTAATTCCAAGGATTGTCGTACGTCTTGCCGGCTTTTCATCGTTCTTCTGTTCATCCGTCCCTGATTGGACTCCACGGAAATTGTTTTGTCAACAGCTTCCACATCACAACCTGCAAGTGAGTGAAAATATCTAACAGTACCTGCAAAACAGATCGTTAGATAAAACCGTGCCCCAGGCGTGTCAAGATTTCAACACTTGGGTCACTCAACCTTCCGAATAAGATTTCAAGCTTTCAATCTTATAAACATGCATTGGAAGGGACCTGTATGTCTTAAAATGCAAGATTCTTTATCACAAACAATTGGATGTTTTTGCAATCAAAGCGGTAACAAAAACAAAATTATTTGACTGAACATGCATTTTATTGATTGAAAAGTGTGGCTCAAATTGAGCAATACAAAGGAAGCAATTCCTGAAAAGAGGTAATTGCGCACAAAAGGAAAAATCTATCCTAATGGCAATGTGAAACCCGTGACCTCATCTAGTTCCAACTCAGTTACACCCCATATGTCCTCAGACTCTCCGTGCTTTCTGCCTTCTGAACAAGACGATTCCGATTGATCCCTACCGGGTATTATCCATGTGCCTTAACCAAAGCGCAAACGATCATGCTAGACGCAGTTGTTCGTTTCAATCCCTCTTTTCCCTGGACCGCCCTTTCGGGTTTTCAGTCCCCCGGGATACCCTTTTTTGCCCAAGTCGCTGATGGGAAAATAGCAAGTGTACTATTTTTCTCACTGTAGTAATAAAAGGGAAATTCCCCGTTTGTCGATCTCAAGGACTGCTTGACGATACAGAGTCTATAGATTGTTTCAATTAGACAAAAGCCTTTGGTTTTTGGTGTTGTGAGTAATTATCCTACCAATTGCAAATAAGTAAAGCAAGTAAAAAGGTTGAACGAGATACAAATGAGAGACGATTGCTAGGGTCGGTGAGTGAAACTTCCTGTAACAGATATAATTTATGAAGGCTAAGACAATATTCCTGTCAAATTAATTCCGGTCCTCAAGGGTATCTATTCCTAAGTCCTTAGTAATCAGACCTTTGATTATGTAACCTAATTATTATGTCCATAAACAATTAAGTTCATACTCAAGCATTCAAATATCAAGAATTACCGGTCAGACAGAAAATCCCTAGTCCTAGGTTATTTTTACTATCCAAAGTTCTTATCCAGGTCAATGAATAATCGCTGTCCAGCTTACACTATTCATATTAATCATCACTCGTTGGTCCGACGAATAAAGCATACAGAACGGTAATAAGAACAAATCAATGGAAAAGAATAACTGGTCAATGCATTCATAAACATCAAATCTGTCACATTCAGAATCAGGGTCACCCCCTAGCAATGGGGGGTTTAGCTACTCATAATAGAAATAAAAACAAAGATTACTATTGTTGTCATTACAGAATTTCGTGAGGAATCAATCTTCAATAGTCGGAAAACTCTTGAACATATGAATCCTTTGATATTCGTTGAGTCTCCAGCTCTGAAAACGCGTCTTTTTTCTCTCAAAAACGTCCAATCCCCGGAAAATCGTGGTCTGGCCTCTTAATAGCTATTCAGTTGGATTTCTCCTGAATTTGTGCTCCATACGCGTACTGCGCTGTCCCATACGCGTACTGCCTAGTATGAAACGCGTATTGGACGTAACACAGCCTCTGGTACGCGTATTGCCCAGACTGGTACGCGTATTGCCCAGGCTGGTACGCGTATCACCAGAAGCTTGTCTTTTGGCTGAATTTTCCTTCCCTCTGGTCATTTACGTATGTTACGCGTAGTGGGAAGGTCCATACGCGTATCATGTAAGGCCATACGCGTATGGACAGCAGGTTCTCCAAAAATTGGCTTTTTCTTCCGTTTTCTTGCTCGGGCTTGATTTCGCATCTTACGCTTGATTTCCTGAGCTTCCAAACTAGCTTTTTACCTGCGAACATACCAAAAAGTGTAAAATATCCTCAAGAAACTCATAAGTAACAACACACTTAATATTATATAATTGAGCTTATATCTAACTAAAAATGCTTCAGTTTACACAGTTTACCTGACTTATTTACGGTTAAATAGTGGAATGTCTAGCATAAATGGTGACTGATCACAACCCCAAACTTAGCTTGTTGCTTGTCCTCAAGTAACATTTCATTACCATCAAAGATCATGTCACCCCAAACTTACTGTAAAACAGTTCTTACCACAATACTGCTGAAATCTTTCGCACTGGACCTCTTAATGTTTTTGAGGTTTTCTGATTCTTCCACATAGCCAACGAGCTAGAAACTCTTTCCCTCAGAGATATGACTTTACCTGTCAGCTTATATCACACTCTCACCAAGTCTCTCGGGGTTAAAGTGTTATTACTCTCAAATCACAATATGCAATATCAAATCAGAAGTTTGAATAAATTCTCTCATCCTATCAACATGTACAATCACACACACTTTTTGAGGTCTTTTTAGGGTTGTAACGGGGCTTTGGGCTTTGGTTTAGGTAGGGTATGAAATTGAACAAAGGTTTTTGGTTCAGAGTACATGAAATCATTCTCTCACTACGTTTCTTTTCTATTATTCCTGTAGGGTTATGCAATTCTCTTTTCCTTTTATCTCTATAGTGCATGTCGCCTTTTCAAAAGCTGTTCTTTTATTGTTTTTCGCTTTTCTCTTTCTTTCTTTTCATGTTTTTTTTTTTTTTTTTTTTTTTTTTATTTTTTTATTTTTTTTTTCTTTTCTACAACATTCACTTACTATTCATGTACTGCACAGCTACCCCAAACTTAAAGGTTGCTATTCCAATAGCAACCCCAAACCTAGATAGAAATGTAGATCTGAAAACAATTCTCACATACTCTGAACAGGGTAGGGTAGGTCCAAGGTCATGGCTTTAGAAAAAAAAATGGGTATATCAAAAATAAATGATTAACAGGCTCAACATGGTAAAACAATGGATAATAATTATAATGGGATGGCTAGAAAGGCTCTAGGTGATAAACAAAAAACATGCCTCAGTGTGTGTATTCGTACAGCTAATAATAACAAAAGAACGTACGCAAACCAAGATTGATAAAGACATACCTGATATCTCTCATATGATGATAAATGTTTGGCTTTTTATGAACTCACCAGGACGGGTTAAGCTGACTTGTTCTATCATACCTCTGAGTTCAAAGCTCATGCTCGTGGTTCTGATGTTAATCTTAACCAGTGCGTCCAATCATAAACAACAGTATCTACAGTCAGGGGACTGAAAGAGAGGACGCCCCAAGTAGTTGGTGTAAATGATCAAGAAAACCAATAGCCAGACATAGTCACGTATCTAATGCAATAAACAGGAAACTGGAGGTAAACCAAATCAAATTCATTAGAATAAGCCAACCTATAATAGGTGGTTACATCAAAGCAACAGAAATTAACAACTGAATAAATAAAAAAACAAAAGTTACACTAAGAAAACCAAAAGTACAACAAACATAATCAAACTCAATCACTCCGTCCACCGTCCTGCATATGGGTATCAAAGTCAATCATATCTGTCGGATCCAACATAGTGTGCCCTCGTGCGAAGGCAGAGATAGGCGTCAACGTCTCTGTGTGACCCGACGGAGTATGCTGCTGCTGAGGTGGTGTCTGGTGCGGTGGCTGCTGCGAAATCTCTCCCCCTATCTGAACTGGCTGGTTCCACCAAGGAAAGGTGAACTGGCCAAAGTGAGGTGCTGGAGGCGGTCCGGAGAATCGATCTCTAAAGCGCTGTGCCTCCTCCCAGAGATCTGTCTGATGAGTAAGCACTCTCCCTGACAGTCCATACTGAAAGCAGAAGTCCTGCATAACACAAAACTGGGACATCTGCATCCGGTACTCTCTGGAGTTCTCATCAATCGGAGGAGGCTGAGGTGGCTGTGTCTCTGCTGCAGTCGGCTGAGCCTCCTGGTGCGGAGCACTGGTGCTTCCCTCCCTGTCTCGTGGTTGCCTCAGAGGTCGGGGCGGATCATCTGTGACCGTCCTCTCCTTCATCCAATGGGCGTTCAGCGGTGCAGCCGGTCGCAACATCAGCGAATCAGAGAAATCCGGAACACCCGCTTTCTTGCACAGCAGGTAAATCACAGTCGCGTGGCCTAAGGATTTCTTAGGCGACTGAGCGATGTCATCCATATCAGCAGCGATGATCTGTCCAATATTCACTTGTTTCTGCTGCAAGATCTGATGGAGAAGTAGGGCACGTTCGGATATCAATTCCGACCCGCTCCGATTCGTACTCAAATTGTGATGAATGAAATAAGCCAATGCCTTAGGAATCGGAGCGAGATCAACCACCATAATCTTCGCCGGAGAAATTTTTGACGTGGGCGCCCAATCGTGACCTGGTCTAATCAGTGAGTTCTTCATATCCGTGTAAGGCCAGTAGTTCTTGTCGGACCGTTTCATTTCGGCAAACGGGCAAACGGAATCATAGAATTTGCATTTCAGCATACTGTTAATCGTCTTCCCATCATATTTGATCACTTTGCCCCTTACCCATGAAACGAACGATGCATTCCCTGTGGGGTCTTCCTCATCAGATGTTACCCGTAGTGCATTGGCATAGAACTCCCAGATCAGATCCAGTGAAACCGGTTGGATTTTGTCATTGAAGTATATCAGCTTCTGCTTTTTCAGAATATTAGTGACCTCTGGATACGTGTCATTCTGATACATCCAATGTTTTTCTTCGACCATGTTGCGACTCTTGATTTGCTCATATCGATCTTCATGGTAGGTGGTACGGAATGTGTTGACCTCGTTTGGTGATTGAGACATGATATTGATCTGTGGACTGAATGAAAAAGAAGAAAACAGAGAAAAATCACAGTAATACGCAGAAAATACGTAATGAAAAAGTGAGAAAATGAAGTCCGTACGGACAAAAACTATATATGCAGCCCCATAAAACTGATACGCGTATGATACGCTGCCAATACGCGTATCAGGCTCCCATACGCGTACCTTACGCGTATCACTATGCCATACGCGTATCATACGCTGCTGAAACAAGTGTAAAAATGATCTGCGTAACAGATCACGTATCATAAGGTAATACGCGTATGGCCTGGTCCCTTACGCGTATCATACGCGTATGCTTCGTCTATACGCGTATCATACGCGTTTCACCAGAGGCGTGCATTTTTGGTGTCCAATACGCGTATCGTAAGACCCATACGCGTATTGGCAGTTTCATTTTCAAAAAAAAAAAAATTCTTTTTGTTTTCTATTAAAAATTTTTCTTTTCTTAACAATAACTGACTCGGCAAAAATAAAATGACAAAAACAATCAAACCTCCCTTGGGTTGCCTCCCAAGCAGCGCTTCGTTTAACGTCGCATGGCTCGACAGGACACCTCATACTCAGATGAGTGTAACAGTTTCAATTGGTCCCCCTTCACCGGGATTGTATGGTTTCAACCTCTGACCATTAACTTTGAAAGTGTCGCCATTCTTCTCATTTTTAAGCTCTATTGCTCCATACGGAAGTACTTTGTTAATGACGAACGGTCCAGACCATCTTGACCTCAATTTCCCTTAGAACAACTTCAACCTGGAATTAAACAAAAGTACAAGTTGTCCCTCCCGAAATTCCTTTTTCTGGATCTTTTGATCATGCCACTTTTTTGTTTGTTCTTTGTAAATTTTGGCATTTTCATAAGCTTGATTCCGAAATTCTTCCAACTCATGAAGTTGAAGAATTCGGGATTCACCAGCTTTGAAAAGATCATAGTTAAGGAATTTGGAGGCCCAGAAGGCTCTGTGCTCGAGTTCGAGTGGTAAATGACAAGCCTTACCGTAAACTAATTGATAGGGAGACATACCTATTGGTGTTTTAAATGCAGTCTTGTATGCCCACAATGCATCATCCAGCTTTACTGACCAATCTTTCCGAGAAGCACTTACCGTCTTTTCTAAGATTTGCTTTATTTGACGGTTGGATACTTCCACTTGCCCACTCGTCTGGGGGTGATATGGTGTGGCTATCTTATGTTTGACATTATACTTCTTCAACAGATTCTCCAAGAGTTTATTTATAAAATGCGTACCTTGGTCACTAATTAAAGCCCGTGGTACCCCAAACCTAGAGAAGATGTTATGCCTCAAGAACTTCACCACCACTTTAGCATCATTTGTTGGTAATGCCACAGCTTCTACCCACTTTGACACATAATCGACCGCAACCAATATGTAATTCTTACCAGATGATGGCGGAAAAGGTCCCATAAAATCAATTCCCCAAACATCAAACAGCTCCACTTCTAGCATGGAGTTTTGCGGCATCTGATTCCGTTTTGTAATGTTACCTATTCGTTGGCACCTATCACATTCTCTGACTATAGAATTTGCATCCTTGAATAGCGACGGCCAATACAAACCCGATTGGAGGACTTTTGCTGCGGTTCTATCTCCACTGAAATGTCCACCATACTCCGAATTATGACAAGCTTTCAGAATGTCGGCTTGCTCCCTTTCTGGAACACATCTTCTGATCAAACCATCCACTCCCTTTTTGTAGAGAAATGGATCATCCCATAGGTATAACCTGCAATCATAAAGAAACTTTTTCTTTTGGTGAGAATTAAAGTCATCAGGTATAACTCCACCTACCACATAGTTCGCATAGTCAGCAAACCATGGTATCTCCTGAACAGCAAGTATTTTCTCATCAACGAATGTGTCCCGAATAGGATGTTCCTCCTCAGTTTCTTTGATTGGGGACATGCGAGATAAGTGATCCGCGACCGTGTTCTCGCACCCCTTTTTGTCTTTGATTTCCAAATCAAACTCCTGAAGGAGGAGGATCCATCTCAGAAGTCTCGGCTTTGATTCCTGCTTAGCAAACAAATACTTTAAAGCAGCATGATCAGTATACACAATGACTTTTGAACCAAGCAAATATGATCTAAATTTGTCAAAAGCATAAACCACGGCCAACAACTCCTTTTCGGTAGTTGCATAATTCATTTGGGCCGGGTTAAGGACATGACTAGCATAATAAATCACATGCAATAATTTGTCCTTTCTCTGTCCTAGGACAGCCCCCACAGCAAGGTCACTTGCATCACACATTATTTCGAAAGGCAAGGACCAATCGGGGGCGATTACAACAGGTGCACTGATCAACTTACTCTTTAAAGTTTCGAAAGCTACCATGCAGTTTTTATCAAAATTAAATTGCTTGTCTTTGACTAGCAAATCAGTCAACGGTTTGGCGACTTTTGAGAAGTCTCTGATAAACCTGCGATAAAAACCTGCATGACCCAAAAAACTCCTTATCCCTTTTTCATTCACAGGAGGTGGGAGGTTAGCTATCACCTCCACTTTGGCTTTATCCACTTCAATTCCTTTGTGGGAAATTTTGTGTCCTAGCACAATTCCTTCCTGCACCATGAAATGACATTTCTCCCAATTGAGAATAAGGTTAGTTTCCTGACATCTTTGCAAAACAAGAGACAAGTTAGCTAAACAATTATCAAAAGAAGAACCAAACACAGAGAAATCATCCATAAACACCTCCATATACTTCTCAAGCATGTCGGAGAATATAGATGTCATACACCTCTGAAAAGTAGCTGGGGCATTGCACAGCCCAAATGGCATCCGTCTATAAGCGAAAATACCATAAGGACATGTAAATGCAGTCTTTCCCTGATCTTCCGGGGCTACAGCAATTTGGTTGTATCCCGAATATCCATCCAGAAAGCAATAATACTCATGACCTGCAAGTCTTTCTAACATTTGATCAATAAACGGGAGAGGAAAATGGTCCTTTCTTGTTGCAATGTTCAGTCTTCTGTAATCGATGCATACTCGCCACCCTGTCACTGTGCGAGTTGGGATCAATTCATTCTTTTCATTTAAAATTACTGTGGTTCCTCCTTTCTTGGGTACCACATGCATTGGACTCACCCACGAGCTGTCAGAAATGGGGTAAATCATTCCCGAATCTAACAACTTTACAACCTCTTTCCTTACCACTTCTTTCATTGCTGGGTTTAACCTCCTCTGTGGTTGCACCACCGGTTTCTGATTATCCTCCATCAGTATCTTATGCATGCATACTGTGGGGCTAATACCTTTTAAATCCTCAATAGTCCACCCAATAGCACTCTTATGCTTCTTTAGTACCTGTATTAACTTTTCCTCATCTATGGCATTTAGCTCAGAACTGATAATAGCAGGATAATTTGTTCCAGATCCTAGAAAGACATATTTAAGATTTACAGGCAATTGTTTTAATTCAAAATTTATACCTGGTTTACTTACCTTTTCATTTTCTAATTCTGGTGAAGATCTCAGATCCTCCCACCGGCGTGGTTTAGATTTCATCCAAAGAGGTTGTGTATCCAGCATGGCAAGCACTTCTTTTTCTTTTTCATCATCATTCTCTTCACTCTCTCTGACCGACAGACTAAGAACTCTTTCCAATGGTAATTCAGGAAACTTTCTTTGCATTGTGCTAGTTACCATTTGATCAATTACTTCCACAGAGTGGTTTGTACACATCTCCCCTTTATGTTTCATGGTATCTCGGACATCAATTCTGAGCTCTTCATCATATACCTTTAGGGTCAAGGTACCTCCCTCAATGTCTATCATGCATCTACCTGTTTCTAAGAAAGGTCTTCCCAGAATCAGAGGTATCTCTTCATCTTCTGGCATTTCTAAAATTACAAAATCAACAGGAAAAACAAATTTATCAACTTTGACCAGAACATCCTCAACTACCCCAAAAGGTCTCTTCACTGAGTGGTCAGCAAATTGAAGTGTCATTCTGGTATCCTGAACATTTCCAATTCCCAGCTTCCTGTAAATAGACAAAGGCATAAGGCTAACACTAGCCCCCAAATCAATCAGCGCCCTTTTAAAAGACCTATCTCCAATGGTACACGGGATGGTCACAGAACCTCTATCTGGCTTCTTTACTGGAATCTTCATACCCTGCAAAATAGCACTACAAGTTTCAGTTAATATAACAGGGTCAGTGTCAGTGGTGCGCTTCTTGGAGATGATGTCTTTCATGAACTTCGCATAGATGGGCATCTGCTCGAGTGCCTCAGAGAATGGAATATTGATTTCTAGTTTCCTGAACAACTCCATGAATTTCTGAAAAATTTTCTCATCTTGCTTCTTCTTTTTGTTTCTTTGTGGGAATGGAAGCTTAATGATGGGTTTTGGTTCAGGTAGCTTTTCTTGCACCACCGGCAGTGTCACACTTTCTTCCTTAGTTGGTGTCTTGTTTTCTAAGATTTCCAGGTCCACTTCAAGCAATTGATCTTCTTCTTCATCCTTCTTCTTAAGATCTTCAACAGATTTCCCGCTTCTTGTTGTTACCGCACTCACATTATTGTGCTCCCTCGGATTTGTCACTGTTGCACTAGGTAATACGCCTGGTGTTTGGGAATTTGTTATCTGTTGTGCTATCTGACCCAATTGAATCTCCAGATTTTTAATGGATGCATTGGTGCTCTTCTGATTATTTCTGGTTTCTTCCTGAAATTGCATACTCTGGGTAGCCATCTTCTCTATAGCAATCTCCCAATCAGCTTTCTTTGGAACTTGTTGCTGATAAGGTTGCTGTTGGTACGGTGGTTGTTGTTGTGGAGGTCCTTGGTTCTGAATATTACCTTGCTGATCTTTCCAAGAGAAATTAGGATGATTTTTCCACCCCGGATTATAAGTATTTGAGTAGGGATTATTCTGCCTCAAGTAATTTATAGCTTGCACTTGTTCTGCGGTTGCAACACAATGCATGGTAAAGTGGTCCACTACAAATCTCACAAATCATGGTCGGAACCGGTTGCACTTGAGCAACAATCTGGGTACCTAAATTCATAGCTTTCAATCTTCTTTCAACCTCAGCAGCAACCTGGTCCTCCATTTTCACTACCTGATTTGCTAATTTCAAGTCAATTTTTCCCTCTGGCTGATTCACAGTACGGTCATATAATTCCAAATGCTCATTTGCTGCAATAGCTTCGATGATCTTTTTGATACCGGTTGCTGTTGAAAAATTAGATGAGCCACCAGCAGCTGTATCAATGAGTTGCTTAGTTTTCATTTTCAGCCCGTTTACAAAATTCTGCATTTGTTCAGTTTCATCCAGATTATGTGTAGGACATGCAACTAAACATCTCTTGAATCTTTTGTATGCATCTCCAAGTGTCTCTCCGTCTTTCTGTTTAAAATTCACAATGTCATACCTCTTACGGATATACACAGAAGCAGGAAAATATTCGTTCAAGAATGCTGTTTCCATTTGTTGCCAAGTAGTAATGCTTCCGGCGGGTAGGGAATAGAACCATTCCTCAGCGTCCTCAAATAACGTGAATGGGAACATGACCAATCTCTTTGCCTCTTCAGAATGCCCATCAATTTTTAATGATGTAGTCATAGTCAGAAACCTCTGCAGATGCTTGTTTGCATCCTCATTGATCTTCCCTGCAAAAGGTTTGCTTTCTAACTGGCGGATAGTTGAGGGATGTAACTGGAAGTGAGCAACATTAACAGGTTGGTTAACAATGGTCAACCGCACTGCTGGGTTATTCTGTCTGCCATAATCACCTAAAAGTCTTTCCGCTGGAGGTGGGTCTGCAGCCATGTTTTCAGTATCTGGATGTGAATCTGTGTCTGACTCAGATTTTTCGGAGTGAACAGAAACTGGTGTGACAGGTGTGGCCGGTTCTTCGGTGTCAGAGTTGGCCAGTTTCTTTCTTCTAGCTTCTCTGAGCTTTTTGCGCAATGTTCTCTCTGATTCTGCGTCAAAATGAAAATCAGCTGAGGCCTTACCTCGCATACACAGATTAGAAGAAGTTAGTTATAATGATAATAAAAATACAATTAACAATAAATAAAATTTTAGATGCAGAGCAACAAAATTCTAATTGAAAATAAATTAATAAACTCTACTATCTTTGGCAGTCCCCGGCAACGGCGCCAAAAACTTGATGGGAAAATAGCAAGTGTACTATTTTTCTCACTGTAGTAATAAAAGGGAAATTCCCCGTTTGTCGATCTCAAGGACTGCTTGACGATACAGAGTCTATAGATTGTTTCAATTAGACAAAAGCCTTTGGTTTTTGGTGTTGTGAGTAATTATCCTACCAATTGCAAATAAGTAAAGCAAGTAAAAAGGTTGAACGAGATACAAATGAGAGACGATTGCTAGGGTCGGTGAGTGAAACTTCCTGTAACAGATATAATTTATGAAGGCTAAGACAATATTCCTGTCAAATTAATTCCGGTCCTCAAGGGTATCTATTCCTAAGTCCTTAGTAATCAGACCTTTGATTATGTAACCTAATTATTATGTCCATAAACAATTAAGTTCATACTCAAGCATTCAAATATCAAGAATTACCGGTCAGACAGAAAATCCCTAGTCCTAGGTTATTTTTACTATCCAAAGTTCTTATCCAGGTCAATGAATAATCGCTGTCCAGCTTACACTATTCATATTAATCATCACTCGTTGGTCCGACGAATAAAGCATACAAAACGGTAATAAGAACAAATCAATGGAAAAGAATAACTGGTCAATGCATTCATAAACATCAAATCTGTCACATTCAGAATCAGGGTCACCCCCCTAGCAATGGGGGGTTTAGCTACTCATAATAGAAATAAAAACAAAGATTACTATTGTTGTCATTACAGAATTTCGTGAGGAATCAATCTTCAATAGTCGGAAAACTCTTGAACATATGAATCCTTTGATATTCGTTGAGTCTCCAGCTCTGAAAACGCGTCTTTTTTCTCTCAAAAACGTCCAACCCCCGGAAAATCGTGGTCTGGCCTCTTAATAGCTATTCAGTTGGATTTCTCCTGAATTTGTGCTCCATACGTGTACTGCGCTGTCCCATACGCGTACTGCCTAGTATGAAACGCGTATTGGACGTAACACAGCCTCTGGTACGCGTATTGCCCAGACTGGTACGCGTATTGCCCAGGCTGGTACGCGTATCACCAGAAGCTTGTCTTTTGGCTGAATTTTCCTTCCCTCTGGTCATTTATGTATGTTACGCGTAGTGGGAAGGTCCATACGTGTATCATGTAAGGCCATACGCGTATGGACAGCAGGTTCTCCAAAAATTGGCTTTTTCTTCCGTTTTCTTGCTCGGGCTTGATTTCGCATCTTACGCTTGATTTCCTGAGCTTCCAAACTAGCTTTTTACCTGCTAACATACCAAAAGGTGTAAAATATCCTCAAGAAACTCATAAGTAACAACACACTTAATATTATAGAATTGAGCTTATATCTAACTAAAAATGCTTCTGTTTACACAGTTTACCTGACTTATTTACGGTTAAATAGTGGAATGTCTAGCATAAATGGTGACTGATCAGTCGCCTTTTCATGTTTTCGACTTGCCGGGTGTACAGTTTTTCAATTTTATGTCCATCAGGACTCTCAAAGAGGGAATCTGAACCTCAACCGGTAGCACGGCTTCCATTCCATATACCAATGAGAAAGGAGTTGCCCCAGTAGATGTGCGCACCGACGTTCGATACCCATGCAACGCAAACGGCAACATCTCATGCCAGTCTTTATAGGTTACCACCATTTTCTGCACAATCTTCTTTATATTCTTATTGGCTGCCTCAACCGCCCCATTCATCTTCGGACGATAGGGAGAAGAATTGTGATGCTCGATCTTGAATTCCCGGCATAGTTCTGCCATCATCTTATTGTTCAAATTAGAACCATTATCAGTAATGATTCTCTCGGGAACCCCATATCTGCAAATGATGTCTCTCTTGAGAAACCTGGCAACAACCTGCTTCGTCACATTCGTATAAGAGGCTGCTTCAACCCACTTGGTGAAGTAATCAATAGCCACTAATATGAACCGATGCCCATTCGAAGCTATAGGCTCAATCTTTCCGATCATATCAATGCCCCACATAGCAAACGGCCATGGAGACGACATTAAGCTCAACGGATTTGGAGGCACGTGCACCTTGTCAGCATAAATCTGGCATTTATGACACTTCCGCACGAAATTGAAACATTGGGCCTCCATTGTCATCCAATAATAACCTGCCCTCAGCAGCTTCTTCACCATCGCATTCCCACTGGCATGGGTACCGAACGATCCTTCATGAACCCCTTTCATCAATTGGCTGGCTTCTCTATCATCAACACATCTGAGCAAAACCCAATCAAAGTTTCTCTTATACAGAACCCCATCCTTATTCAGATAGAACACCATGGCCAACCTCCGCAGAGTCTTTCGGTCCTTCTTAGATGCTCCCTCAGGATACTCTTGAGTTTCTAGATAGTGCTTGATATCGTAATACCACGGCTTCTCATCATCAGGCACTGTATCAACAGCAAACACATAAGTCGGTCTATCCAGACGACCTACTCCAACACTGGGGAACTGATTCCACCACTGCACCTTAATCAAGGCGGCCAGTGTAGCCAAAGCATCTGCCAACGGATTCTCTTCTCTGGGCACATGATGCAACTTCACCTTGGTGAAAAACGTCAAAAATCTCCTCGTATAATCCCGATATGGAACTAAATGAGATTGATGCGTATACCATTTTCCGTTAACCTGATTTACAACCAGAGCTGAATCTCCATATATGACAAGGTTCTTGATTCTCAAATCAACCGCCTCTTCAATCCCCAATATACAAGCTTCATATTCAGCTACGTTGTTGGTGCACTCGAATGTTAGCCGGGCAGCAAAAGGAATGTGGGATCCTTTCGGCGTAACCAAAACAGCACCTACACCGCTTCCATTCACGTTAATGGCCCCATCAAACATCAGAATCCATTCGGATTCAGGGTCAGGCCCCTCCTCCGGGATTGGTTCCTCACAATCTTTCGATTTGAGAAACATGATGTCCTCATCAGGGAATTCAAACTTCATCGGTTGATAATCATCAATGGGTTGCTGGGCGAGGTAATCAGACAATACACTCCCCTTGATCGCTTTCTGAGAGGTATACTGTATATCATATTCTGTCAAAATCATTTGCCACCTCGCAACCCGTCCGATCAATGCTGGCTTCTCAACACATACTTGATCGGATCCGTCTTGGAAATCAACAAAGGGGTATGAACCAACATACACTGTCTCAATCAGCGAGCAGCCTATGCCAAAGTACAACAAGTTTTCTCGAACAGTGAATGTATTGTTTCACAGTCGGTAAACTTTTTGCTAAGGTAAATTGCATGCTCTTTTAGACAAGACTCGTCATGCTGCCCCAATACACCTCGTAGACCCCTCGAAGGCTGTCAAGTACAAAATTTGATGGTCGTCCCTCCACAGGGAGACATCAGAATCGGAGGCTCCTGCAACTTATTCTTTTATCTCTCACTGCCCCTTGGCAATCATTATTTCACCTGACCGTTTGATCTCTTTTTTTTTCAACAGCTTGAGTATTGGTTCACACGTGGCTGTTAGAGGAGATGTGAACCATGACATGTAGTTCAATCTACCTAATAGACCACAAACCTCTTTTTCTGTTCTCGGTTCAGGCACTTCTTTTTTTTATTTTTTTATTTTTTTATTTTTTTATTTTTTAAGCAGGATCAACCTTGATTCCTCTTTTCCAATGAACCCCAGCAGCTTACCGGCCCGCACTCTGATAGTGCACTCATTTGAATTCAACCTCAGTTTGAATTGTCTCAATTGATCCAACAGCTTGGCCAGATCTACCAAATGCCCTTCTTCTGTCTGGGACTTTGCTATCATGTCATCAACATAGCATTCAATTTCATGATGAATCATATCATGAAACAAAGTCACCATGGCCCTCTGATAAGTAGCACCGGCGTTTCGCTTCTCTAGAGGACAACCTTCTCTCCATAGTAGCTTGTGCACAACGACATTGGTACTTGACCTGGCATATCCTGACATGACCAGGCGAAGGTATCCACATGCTCCTTCAACGAGGCTACCATTCTGCTCTCGACTTGCCTCTGAAGCGGCCCCAATTTTCATTTCCTTTCTGACCTCGGCGCTTGGAATAACGATCTTGCATCGTTCCTCGTGCGGCTGAATCACCTCCTCCTCTTGTTTCAACAACCTGGCTAATTCCAGCAAATCACAATATTCTTCGCCTTCTTCTTCGGCATGATAGATCGGATTGTCGAAGTCATATGAGGTGTAACCAAATTGTTATCAATGAGATCCGGAGAATTATTTTTTTTTGATGTCGGAACGAGATAATGGAAAAGAAGAAAAATGAAAACATTGCCATTTTTATTTATTTTAAAACTGCAAAAATAAATGAAGAACAGGGAACACCGCTTTTAATTGAAAAACATCCATTTATTAATGATGCAGAATTTTGCAAAATGAAACATGAGGTGACCCTTACAATGGACCATTACGTTTCGGGCAAAACGTATGGCTTTCATGCAAATAAAACTGAAAAACAGGAATTATTACTCTTCCAGTAGAGTGACAGTGATGATCTTTTCAGGCCTTCCAGTTCCCTGGTACGCACACTTTTATCCACGACTCCAGCTCACAGTCACTGTCAGTCTCTTCCCCCACCGCACAGACGCGATCTGAATTTTCAGCGATTACACCCACCATCACCTGACCCTGCACCGGCACGGGATCGACATTAACATTCAATGACAGTGTAAAATTGAGGGCCTTGGAATCCACCAGGTCTTGGACAGTATGCTTAAAGGCTCTACAACCCTCAATGTTATGCCCAGACGCACCAGAATGGAATTCACACTTGGCGTTCTCATCATAATTAGGTGGCCTCTGATCAGATCTCAATGGAGCTAATGTCCTCACTTGTACCATCCCGAGATCCATCAACTTCTTGAACAGAAGAGCATACGTCATTGGTGGCCTATCAAAATGACGATCAACCCCCTTTCCTTTCACCTGGTAGCCATCCCTCTGTGCTCTCTGTTGAGGTGGTTGATGTTGCTGTCGGACTGACTGATTACCAATAGGAATCATTACCGCAGCAGTATGCTGGTAGTAATGACCCCTACCGTGTCCTCTCTGGGCATGGATATTCACAGCACTCGCGTCATCCTCCTTCTTATGCTGACCATCACCAAAGGATCTCTTCGTTCCAGACGACGAAGCATTTCCTGGTATTTTCCCCTTCTTCAACCAGTCTTCAATCCTCCCCACCTTCTCGGCAATGACTTTCTGCCCCAAGGCGAACTCTTGCATGACATTGATCAGCTCTCTCATCTTCTCTTTCAGCTCGAGAAGGTCTGCGTTAGGCGGATTCATCATTCCTGTGTCAATCAAACAGGTTAGAAACTGACACCTGCAAAACAGAAGACAAGTTATTATGGTTCATGCATGAATGCAGTGTTTATCCACATGAGGGACACGTTGTCTCTTGATCCTGGCTTCATCGAGACAGATAATAACCCGACAGCAATATTCTGATATTTAGCATTTGATTTCATCATACTGACCAGAGATATATGATTTAGCAAAATACCCCCAACCATGTGTGTGCTTGTGTGAGTGCATACGGGAAAGCAAATAAAGCTTGAAGATTGATCACTGAATGAAAATAACCATCACATAGCAAAATGCACAATAAGTGCCATAGTCATACATCAAATCAGATACAAATCTCCAGAATTGGGAAAGAAATACAAGCAAATGAATTCTGTCAACAAGCCTGACGGTAATCCACACAAATGACAAAGCTAGCCTGATGAGGGTCCCACAGATGGCCCTATCTCAGCTTCCATTTTCGCGAACTCTGCGGCGAACCTGAGCTCGATGTTCTCCTGCTGTAATCTCCCCACCTCTTTCTGGTGAATCTTCATCTGCCTGAAGTACTGATCTCTCTCAGCAATGTAGTGATCCCTTTCGGCGATGATCTTCGCTTTCTCTGCTTCCCACTCTGCAGCAAGGCCCCTGGCTCTGGCGTCTCTCTGATCTCGCACGAGGATTTGCCTCCTCTTTTCATCTTCAATAACCCTTGTAGCTCTGGCTAGCCTTTCCTTCGTGATGTCGTGCTCCTTTGTTGAAGATGCCAAAGCTTGGCTGATCTTCCCATAGTAGGCAGTATCCATCTCAAAGCGCTTTTCTTCCAGGGCATGTCGCTTGTCCTGATCCTCCATCTTCACTCTGATCTCCTGGTTAGCCATCTGAATCCGAGCAACACTCATCTCCAATTCCGCTTTCTCTGTAAGCAACTGATCTCTGGCTCTCTTCATCTCAAGGAACTCTTCCATACTAACAGTGGAAGTCGGACCCTCAATCATAGGACACCAAGGATCACCTCCCGGGAATGGTAGATGTGTAATCTCAATTCTCTTCCGCAACCAATCATCGAATAGAGGAAAATACCGACTGTTGACCTTGCCATAAGGGACTTTACCCTTTCTCTGGATATCACGCCACTCATCCAATACTTGCCTTAGCTTGGCTTGATTGCCATCAATCGGGAAGTAAAAAGACTCCTGGATCTCCCGCCCGAGAGGAGGACCCTCTACAGCAAACCCCATCTGTCTCCTGAGAAGCACCGGGTTATAATTGATGCAACCCTGAACTCCCACAAGAGGCACATTGGGAAGACTCCCACAACTGTATATAAAATCCCGTCCAGTCATACCATTATGAGTCCAAGCGATGTCAGCAGCCCGCAAACCCATCAACCTGAATGACCACCTGACAGTAGGATCAAGATGAGCAAAAGCACCTCGGGAAGGCAAATAGCCCATAAACCACCTGAATAGCAACTGAGCACAACATCTGATCAAACCACCACGTCTCTTCTCGTTCCTGTTATGAACCGAGTAGTAAACATCTCCGATCAGAGTAGGAATAGGGTTTCTCTGCATGAACAATCTGATAGCATTATGGTCCACAAAGCTCTTCTGATTAGGAAACAAAATAATCCCATAAATGCTCACAGCAACCAAAGCACAAACCGTCTTCCAATTACCCACTGCAGCATGTTCCTTGGCATTAACTTCCAAGAAACTCAAATGAAATCCAGGTAATTTTCCTTTCTCTTTCAAACCCTCCTTGACCATTTCCGGACTCAAATAAAGAGCACGGGAAATCCCAAGGACATCGGGCTCCACCCTAGTAGCATGGAAAGGAATCTGATCACGGATCTGCATACCCAGAATGCTAGCATAATCCTCCATCAGAGGTCCCAACAAATAATATGGAAACACGAAACATCTCAGCCCCGGGTCATAGAACTGGAGAAGTGTATGAATGGCGCTCCTGTCACTATCAGTGAGTCTGAAAACCATCTTCAGAATACTACCGTATGCCTCCCTGAACATCCCCACATGGTCGGGTGTAATCAATGTTATCATCTCCTTCAGCACACCAATCTCTGGGTCGAAGAAACTGTAGGCAACATCATGCTTCAAACCGGTCCTCATATCTGAACAGAAAGTCTCTCAACCAGGATCTTGATCAAAAATGTCCCTGCATATGGATAAACATGTGTTAGATGCAGGTAAATGCAAGATGTAATGATGCTGATGAATGAATGCAATGCATTGCCATCCTCCAAACCGTCTGATCATCTGCACTCTGAGTTACAGCCCTGATTTCTGAACCGATCACAACCATCTGAAGGAATATGCAACCACAAATCCAACTCAAAGGTTCCGAAATAAACGGAAGACAGATACACCATCATCATCACCACCAAACAATCTCTGAGCAGATACCCAATAATCTTTGAATCGGCTTGGGGAATCCTGAAATAAACGGATCCCCACTAATAAATAACACGGACAACACTCCGGCGTCTCGGCAATAAATGACCATAAATCCGACTCATAAACAGGACTCTGATCAACGGAACCAAAAGTCACCATCTGAGTCACTAACAGAACATCTGAAAGAATCACCCTCCCCTCACAGGTAAATTCTAATCAGGTCATCCTAAGGCGGATAATAGTCTTGACAATCGGGCAAAAATACTCAATGGGTTTGCCCTTTCGGGTGTGCCATTGTAGCTCTCTTAAGATCGTCTAAACCAAAGATCCGGGAAATGATCGGTCACCAGAGTCAACAGCTCAAATGAAGTAACTCAACCAAAGTGGAGTACCCCACAGAGGAAAGCACTATCAAATGAACCTCGTCCGGCTTGTGGTACATCACGTTGCCAGGCACATGTTGACCTAACATGAAGGAGGCAACATGAGACCACACTAATCCTAGGTGTATACTCGGGCCTGGGTTTTAGCCCCACTCAAAACACCCATCCCAAAAAAAAGGAACCACCTGCACAGAGGACGGCAACATGACAGTATGATGCATGCAAATATACATGGTCAGAATAATAAATGCAATAAATAAAGCAAAACAAGCAACCTAAACTATCCTAGAACGCTAGGAGAGACCCGCTTAGGGAAGATGGACCAGCACAGGTCAACATCTTGTAGTTCCCCAGCAGAGTCGCCAGCTGTCGCATCCGCGAAAAACAACCGGCGGGCTAAAACAAAAAACAACACAGAGCCGCCACCGTGCGTTATTTATCCCAAAAGAGGGAAAGGAAACGCTCAGAGTAAACCTGGGAAAAGCATGGTCTCGCGACCAAAGAGAAAGGGTACGGGAGTCGGTTACGCGAGGGGAAGGTATTAGCACCCCTCACGTCCGTCGTACTCGACGGGATCCACGCTCAAAAATAGAAAAAGGTTGCTAAAACAAACACATCACACACACACACCGAAAACAACACAGGTGGGGGAAAAGAGGAAAGAGGGCTCGCTAGGACATCGCGTCCTATGCCTACGTATCTCGTCTAGAACGAGAATCAGAGCTGCCGTAGTTCGGCTCACGCACGCCAAACAAGACACACACAAACTCAGGCAAACTTGGAACCGGAATGCCAATCGCTGGGCTTACATCGGCTTCCGAACCAAACACAATCAAGATACGGACAGCCAATCGATGGGCTTACATCCATATCCTGATACACAAACTTAACAAGCAAACGCACACAAAAAAAGGAAAAAAGTGCCCGGAGAGACCTCGCACGGTCTCCTGCCTACGTACCTCATCTGGTATGAGGATCAGGGCAACGTAGTTCCCCCCAACGGGGGAGAAAGACTAGCCAGACACAAAGGGAAGACACACTACCAGGGAGCTGTACTCGAGCCTAGCGTTATCATGCATCATTGCCCTATGTTATGGTTTCTATCTACTTGCACCACAGCAAGCTAATCCTATCCAGGAAGAAAGCAAGCATGCGAGCATAAACAAAGCAAAGCATTCACATTTCAGATAGCACACACTATATCCAGTCAAGTGAGGCTCAAACAATGGGTCAGACTGCCAAGGCAAGTCATCTGTACAAGGGTAGTGTTAGCTCTTAACCCTGACATTGAGAGTCAGGGTGAAGCTGATGAAAGGTGAGTGAAGATTAGACTTCACAGCTCTTATCCCTGGCCAGGGAGAGCTTCAGACAAAGGAGTGTGGGTCCAGAAAGAGGGAACCCTTCTACACTCAAGACACTGACACAACTGTACAATGTACAAGATCTTGGGTTTGTGTCCCAATGCATCAACACAGTGGTGTGAGCAGAGGGAAGACTCAACAGAATAGTGGGAGATAGACTGCATATCTCTATGATCCACCAATTGCCTTAATCAAGGTCTTTACCTGCTTGGGGACAAAGTTAAACAATCACAAACATCGCCTTTTAAGGAGGACTTCAGACAGTTGCCTGGCCAAGTAACAGGCCAGGTCTTCCAGACTACATGGAGAATAGAAATTCTACCTCAATTGGTTTATATAACCAAGCAACAGCAAGCAAGTTCTCAAGGAACTGTAAGCAACTAAATGTACCTGAAATCAATCAAGTATCATCAGTACTCAGACAAACCAACAGTAAACAGCAAATGTTAATCTGTACAGTCAAACACAAGTTAATGCACACAAGTGCAAGCCATGAGCTCAAACTCAAGCATCAAATCCTACAACACAAAGTCAATGTTAGTTTACAACATCAAACAAACTCAATTTACAACTTGCATTGTTCTCCTTAAGGCATTTGCAGCTCAAACCTGAAACACAATTCCAAAGGTGAGAAACAAGACCACTAGGCCAAGCCTAGGGTCCAAAAGAGATGAAAAATCCAAAACAGCAAGTGAAAATTATCCAAAATCACATTCAAACAAATTAGAAGCAAATGCAATTGGTCCCATGCTCATATCAATCACCATTATCATTTCATGCACAAAAAGGCACCACACATGCAATTTGCAACCTCAAATGACCAAACAGAATGATCAACATCAAATCCACATCAATCCAATACACATGTCAAATTTCACATCCATCCAATACACCATGAGAATTTCACAAGCAAAATACAATCATGTATCACAAAATGTCACCAAATGAGCATACAGAAGAGAAAATCACAATCAATTAGAAAATGCCATAAAAAATTCCATAAACAATCACATGTGATCTCAACATACATATGTTCATTCATGCAAAATTTTGGCTCAATCTAACATCCCTAAGCACATCAAATAAAATCATGAAATTCATCAAGCTTGGTGTGACACAAATTGTCACACCTCAATTCAAAAATTCATATCTCCTCAACCAAGTATCCAAAAATTACAAACTCTACATAGAAATCACCATCAAAGTGTCCAGAATATGCACAAAAAATTTCATCCATTTCTTTGAAAGCATCAGCATTTTATGAATGATATGGCAAAGCATACACATATGTGACACTACCAAGCAAACCCTAGGAATTTTGATTTTTTACACGTGCACAAAAATCACAAAAATCATGATTAAATTCTACACATTATAAGGATCATCATGAAAAAAACCTCACTCAGTTTGGATAAAAAATGAATCCTCTATGAATTTTTTAAGTTCATGTAATCAAAAATGAAATTGAAAAGAAAATGAAATGAGAAATAATGAAATAAATTCTGATAATGGCAAAACTGTAATTCTGAGAAGCCAGGGCAAAATGACGTCGCTCCATTTAATGTGTTGGCACGCGCTCATTGGACAAGGCTTGGCGGTAAACACAATTTGAACGCCAGGCCAAGGTTTTGAAGATCTACGCGCTCATGAATACGTTCTTCATCAAGAACAGCCAGAAAATTCCAGAAAATTGGCAAGAACTTTTTCTCACCAAATGCAACAATCCATATACCATCGTAACCGTCCTTCAACCTAGATTAAGGATATGTAAACGATTTGCCCTAACTCTAACTGTAGCGACGGGATCAAACGATTTAAGAAATGATCATCAAACTTCAAATCACGATTACTCTCTCAATTCTCAACCAAATCAAAAACTATGAGCATCATGTTAATCTATGTTGAAAGCTCTACAAAAGCCATGTAATAGTTGAAGCAATTGAGGAATTCGAAGGTTTACCTCTTGGAGATGGCAGACGCGAATTCTTGTGTTTCCAAGTGTAAAAACCAAAAACAGATGAAGCTTGAGGCTATGGAAGGTGATTGTAATGCTTACCTCGATCCAAAACAGCTCCAGATGCAAGAACTAGTAAAACTCCATTGTTGTGCAAGCTTTGAACAGTCCACTTTCTTGAAGCTTTAGCCACGAATTCATCAAAACAGTTTGTCCTCAAGGTTTATGGAGCATGAATCCATCAAGAATCATCAAGATTGATGCAGATTTGGTGAAGATTTGGATGAGAAATGATCAAAAATGTGTGATGAAGTTTGAGAGAATTGTGAAGTTTTGGAGGGAAATTCAGTTACAATTCTTGGAAAATGAAAATGTGATTATGATTCTGTTATGATTAGCAACTTATACTCACTCCTTAATCCACTTTGTTAATCCAAATTAGCAAATTGGCTTGATTAGCACAATTGCATTTTTAGTGAAAGTCCAAAAATGACCTTTCCAAATATTCAATGCAACAGTAAAATAACAGTTGGAACAAGTCACATTGGCCATTTGGAGAGTGTTGGAATTGGTCTTGTGTGAAAAATCCAAGTATTTCTCAAAATCACATGTTCACACCAAAAATTCAAAAGAATCCACTTGAAATTTGAATTTTTGCCTTGACCAATTTTGATGAATTTTGATTATGCACCATGAAAGTACATGTGAAATGGGGTTTGCTCAAAGAAAGATCACCCAAATTGGACATTCCATGTGAAAGTTATGCCACTTTGATTTTAGGCATTTTTGGAAAATGAATGGACCATAACTTGTCAACCATACATGGGAAATTCAAGTTCTTGGACTTTTTGGAAAGGTGAGAGCAAGATCTACAACTTTCATGTTGAAAAAATTTTCATTTGAAGCTTTTTTGGACATGTAATTTTGTGGTGAAAAACTTTCCATTTTTGGAAACTTCCATTACAAGTCACTTTCTATTTTTGGAAAGTTTTCTCCTGATTTTATTTTCTTCATTCTTGATGTTTGAAATGTCAAATGAAACTTGTTTCAACATGAATGAAGTGTATCCAACTCTCTCCCACCTCCAAATCCATAAAATTAAGCACAGTTGACCACAGTTGACTTTTTTGACTGATAGATGAATTTGGCTATGCACTGATCAACTTGAGCCCCAAACTCCTGATGAAATGGCTCAAGGATGAAACCCTAGCTTCCATAAGCTCAATATAATCATGAAATGATCCTCATATCCATTATAGACCCCATCTCCTTGCCATGCCCTGATTGGCCCAATGCAGATGATTAGGGTTGACTAGTGGTCAAAACCCTAATCCCAAGGTATCTGATCAATCTCTTGAACCTCTTGGATAATATCAAGACCATGATGATGATGATGTACTATTTCAACCAAGATGAAGACCAATATCCTTGAGAATCATGAAACCCTAATTTGGATCACCAACCCTCAGATGATTAATGATCAGTCCATTCAATCAATGAAACCATCAGCTTGCATATATCCACCTCTTTATCTTCTGATCAAGACTTGGAAGATGACTTGCACAATGTAACCACATGATATGCAATGCAATGTCTAATGACCTAAAATGATATGCAATATGTTAAGCTAGTCCCAAGAGAGGAGGGCAAATTTTGAGGTGTTACACGTATGACAGAACTGGCAACTCTGCTGGGGACACAAAGAGAGGTCACCTTAAAAAATCATTTATGTTTTAAATTGTTCCTTCTTTTAAGGGTATTGTTGAGTGAAAGATCCTACACCCGGATCTAGTGTACCTTAGATAAGTAGCAATAGATCATCGCGACTATCCGGCGTATACTGGAATGGTTAAAATGATGGCTACGGTTAATGTGACACTTTGGATGTCCTGATGTTCCTCATGTTTACTTGAGGAAAAATTTGGCATTCGCGTGGTGTCATCAAAGCATTAACCAGACCTTTAGAACCCTAATTGACTCATCCTAGCCATTAGAAAGTAGTGAGATAACTGACTTCGGTTCCGACTGGGGTTGGTTGATACTCGATACTACACTCTTTGAGATTGGACTTTAGGGAAGCTTTGGTCAACCACTGGGTGTTGCACTGAAGTGGACTTAAAGGAAGGTCAATGATTTGAGATCCTTCTAGAACCCGGTTACTATTCTAGGACAGGTTAAACCAACCAAACTTCAGTGGGGAGGGTACTTACCTATGGAACTCATGCAAGCCTTAAAACTTAGGGACGATTGTTGTGTGACTTGTTTGTGCTTGTTATTTATTTAACATCATAACATCATAACATCATAACATCATAACATCATAACATCACGACATTATACTAACCATTTCAAGGACTTAGGAATTTAGCTTTGCCCTGTTAAACAGGTTATGGCTTCCAGAAAGACCATCCGGATCAATTTTGTAGCAATCTCTCCTCAGCTGAAGGATTTAGTGTTAGAACTTCCCGATCATGCTCAGTTCATCAAGAAACATGGTTCTATCCTTAATTTGGTTACCACTGGTTTCAAAGAAGATATGATGAGAGTTCTATTCCAGTTCTTCGATCCTAAACATCATTGCTTCACTTTCCCAGATTATCAGTTGGTACCCACATTAGAAGAATTCTCCAAGTTGCTTGGGATACCTATTCTTGATCAGACACCTTTCAGTGGTTTAGAAAAGATTCCAAAGTCTGAAGAAGTTGCCGCAGCTTTACACATGACAAAGTCTGACATTGAAACTAATTGGGTAACAAGAAGTGGAGTTAAGGGTTTACTTGCCAAATTTCTGATAAATAAGGCCCGAGAATCCTTAAAAGTTATGGATGTCCATGCTTTCGAGGATGTCCTAGCATTACTAATCTATGGTTTGGTGTTATTCCCTAATCCAGACCAATTCATAGACATGAATGCTATTAAGATATTTCTCGCTCATAATCCTGTGCCTACCTTGCTCAGAGATATTCTGCATTCCCTTCACACTCGTACTATGAAAAGGCAAGGGACTCTCATGTGCTGCGTACCTTTGTTGTCTAGGTGGTTTATTTCGCACCTTCCTCAATCAGTCTTGAAGAATGATCAAAATCTGAAGTGGCCTCAAAGGATAATGTCACTCTCCCATTCAGACATCCGGTGGTGTCCTAATCTCAGAGAAAATGTTATCCTCATCGATCGTTGTGGAGAATTCCCTAATGTACCACTCATGGGGATAAGAGGAGGTATTACTTATAATCCTGCTTTAGCCCTACGTCAGTTTGGTTGTGCTCGAAGAGATGGTCCACATGAAATGATTATTCAAGGTACGGTGTTTGACTATGACAATGACCCTCAAGGTCTCCGTCAAAAGTTTGTACGAGCTTGGGGCATGGTGAAAAGAAGCACTTTAGGACAGAAAAACTCTATTCCTATGGAACCTTATCTCAGATGGGTACGCGCCAGAGCTCGTGAACTTGTCATGCCATACCTTGCCATCGGACCGCTGATTGTTGAACCAGAAGTTGACGGAGGTACTCCTCAAATCATTCCTTATCCAGATATGCCTACCGATGTTGAAGAGTTAAAGAGATCCTGGATCCAGTTGAGATAGGAAAGGGATACTTTTGAGACCCAGTTCGTTGCAGAAAGGAAGAAAGTATTAGAGCTCACCAACCAGCTTAATGAAGAACGAAGACTCAATACATATCTTCGTCCAAAAAGAAGCCGTCCCTGGGAGACTTGAGCTTTCATTGTATTATCCTTTCGTAATAAACATTGATTAAAGAAATTATTAATAAAAGTTTCCCTCTTCTCTTTTGGGGGTTTATGCAAAGCTAAATTCCAGTAGTCCTTGAAAACATTTCATACATTGCATAACATGACATAACGTTGCATAACAGGTATCCTAAAAGATCAATATTCTCACGATCTTCATTACAAACAGAAAAATGGCTCTCAAACAAACTGTCAAAGATCTCCAGGCTCAGAATGCTCAATTCCAGGAGATGATGCTGAGCTTATCCAAGGGGCAGGAAGAACTGAAGGCTCTCTTGCTCGAGAAGAAGAAAGACCAGAAACCTGTGAGTTACATTAACCCGGGAAGAAGGCGTAAAGGACAGGCTGCGGGAGTCAAGATTAGACTTCCGAAGGATCAAGAAGAGGAGACAGAAAATGATTCGGAAGACGAGGATGCTGATCCTCTCAACCCGGAGGACGATGAGGAAGATTATGAAGATGAACAGTACTCTCCAAAAGAGGATAAGTATAAGTTGCTGGAAGAACGCATGCTAGCTATGGAGGGTCAAAAGGCGCCCGGTCTGGATTTTGAAAGCTTGGGACTGGTCTCTGATGTGGTCATTCCCCGCAAATTCAAGATCCCTACTTTCACTAAGTACGATGGTGCGTCTTGTCCTCAGATGCATCTGAGAGCTTATGTGAGAAAGATTCAGCCGTATACCACTGATAGGAAGCTTTGGATCCATTTCTTCCAGGAGAGTCTGTGTGGCACACAGTTAGAGTGGTACTATCAGCTCGAAAGCTCTAACATTCGCACCTGGACTGATTTAGCAACAGCTTTCTACAAGCAGTACCAGTATAATTCTGAACTAGCGCCTACTCGGCTACAGTTGCAGAATATGACTATGGGATCTAAAGAAAGCTTCAAAGAGTATGCTCAAAAATGGAGAGATTTGGCTGGCAGAGTCAAACCCCCTATGACTGATCGGGAATTAGTAGACATGTTCATGGGTACACTGACTGGCCCATTCTACAGCCATCTACTGGGAAGTTCTTCATCGGGTTTCACTGAACTTATATTGACAGGTGAACGTGTGGAGAGCGGCATTCGAAGTGGAAAGATACAGGCGACTACCTCTGCAAGCACCAAAAGGTCCTATCAGGGGAGGAACGAATCAAATGCTGTGTACGGTCAAAAGGGTCGTAACAAGAAAAATCGTGACCATACCATTGGAGCAGTTACGATTGCAGCACCGCCATCTCAAAACTTCCAGCACCGACAAGACAGGCCAAGAAGGCAGTTTACTAAGATCAATATGACTTTAGCACAGGCACTGCAGGGTATGCTAAAAGCAAATTTGATTACCCTCAAAGATCCTCCTATGAATCCCAACACTACTTCTCCTCGTTATAATCCCAATGCCAGGTGTGCGTATCACTCTGATAGCCCCGGGCACGATACAAACGATTGTTGGTCATTGAAGAATAAAATTCAGGATATGATCGACGCTGGGGAAATTGAATTTGAGCCTCCGGAGACTCCTAATGTCATCACTGCACCTATGCCTAATCATGACAAGGCTGTTAATGCTGTGGATGACTGCTCTCATATTTCTAAGGTAGCTGACTTAACATCTACTCTCCTGGCCATCAAGAAGAAGTTGTTGCAAGCTGGTTTATTTCCAGGTTGTGCTGAAAATTGCGATCTCTGCATATTCCGACCCGATGATTGCCTGAAATTGAGGAATGGTATTCAACGGCTGATAGATGATCGTACAATCCTCTTTGAAAGGATTCCTAAGGTGGAAAACACTGTTGAAGAAATATCTGTGATTGCAAGGTCCAAGGTTCCAGTGAAGATTACTGCTCCCAGGGTACCTGTGAAGATTACTGCTGAGCCCAAGGTCGCTCCCCTAATCATTACTGCGCCTGGCCCAGTACCCTATTCCTCAAGCAAAGCCATTCCGTGGAATTATGGAGGTGATGTTTACATCCATGGCGTAAAGCAAGTTAGTAATTCTGCTAATCCTAATGACATTGTTGGGACTAGTAAAGTTACTCGAAGCGGAAGGATCTTCTCTCCAGAAATCTCACTTCCCGCCCCTGAAACTCGAGGAAAGGAACCAGCAGTCAACCCTTCTCAGTCGGAGACATCGGTCGAAGTTGCTACTGAAGATGTTGCCAAACAGGAAATGGAAGAAGTGCTGAAAATCATCCGCAAGAGTGATTTTGATGTGGTAGAACAGTTGGGGCATACCCCGTCTAAGATCTCGATGTTATCCTTGTTGTTATCTTCTGAATCTCATGCCAATGCCTTGATAAAATTCTTGAAGACTGCTCACGTACCTCAGGAGACCTCCGTCGATCAGTTCGAAAACTATGTTGCTAACCTGACTGTTGACAATGGCCTGGGTTTTTCCAATGCTGACCTGACACCAGCAGGGAAGAATCACAATAAAGCTCTGCATATCTCCATTGAGTGTAAGGGGATCACCTTGTCTCATGTGTTGATCGATAATGGCTCTTCTTTGAATGTGCTACCGAAAGCCGTGCTCGATAAACTTGACTGCAAGAGCATTGAACTGAAGCCTAGTGACATTGTGGTGCGTGCTTACGATGGTGCGAAGAGTGTTGTCCACGGTGAAGTGGTTCTCCCTATCAAGATAGGACCTCAAGTCTTCAACACTACCTTTCATTTAATGAACATTCGTCCCGCCTATTCCTGCTTGCTGGGACGCCCTTGGATTCATGGGGCAAGTGTTGTAGCTTCGTCTCTCCATCAAAAGCTGAGATATCCAATAGAGGGTAAGATCGTTACTGTGTGTGGGGAAGAAGAGTATATGGTCAGTAGTGTGCATACCTTCAGATACGTCGAGATGGATGGTGAATTCTTTGAGACTCCGTCTCAGTCATTTGAAGTAGTTCCTCCGCCCAGTCCTGTCCTTAAGCCAACTCCCCGGGTGCCCAAGTTTGTTCGTGCTCCTCCTGCTATGATTTCTCTGAAAGATGCTCAAGCCGTGGTTGAAGATGGTGGTCGTACTGGCTGGGGTCAACTGATCGATGTACCGTACAAGTCTGATAAATTTGGCATGGGATTTAACTCTGAAAAGATAGTCAAAGACCAGATTAATGCTGTAGAAAATGCTGATAGCGATTGCGACCTGGATAGCTGGATCTACCCAACAATTGGTGACGGACTCAATAATTGGAAGGCTGAAGACACTATCCCGATTTCCTTTAGTCAGGAGTAATTGTTATTGTCTATTTTAGTGTTGCAATTTTTTTTGTTTACAATTGAACTTCTTAAAGCATTGTGTCTAGGCCCGGGGCACAATAGCTAGTTTGTTAAGGGTTTGTCATTTCATAAGCATATTCACATTCAATAAATCAATGGACCTTTTTGCATTCAAATATTGCGCTCTTTATATTTCCTGTCATCTTTTAAACAAGCTATGCTCTCTTACACACACTCACGTAATAAATTGCAGATCCGTACCCACTCTGGATCCTGTTGATAATAGTTCCGCTACTGTTCACTATGACTTTGAAGATCCGATCTACCAAGCCGAGGATGGAAGTGAGGAAGATTGTGAAGTACCTGGAGAACTTGCCAGACTGTTACTGCAAGAAGAAAGGACGATACAGCCGCATGAGGAGACAATCAAAATTGTAAATCTGGGTACTGAAGTAGACAAGAAAGAAGTCAAAATAGGAGCAAGCTTGGAAAACAGTGTCAAAGAAAGATTCATTCAGATGTTACATGACTATGTAGAGATTTTCGCTTGGTCTTATGAAGACATGCCCGGATTGGATACTGATATAGTAGTGCATCGTTTGCCAATGAAGGAAGATTGTCGTCCTGTTAAGCAGAAGGTTCGTCGCATGCGCCCGGAAATGTCTGAGAAAATCAAAGCCGAAGTTATGAAACAATTTAACGCCGGTTTCCTAGCCGTTACTTCTTATCCTCAATGGGTTGCTAATGTGGTACCAGTGCCGAAGAAGGATGGTAAGGTGCGAATGTGCGTAGATTACAGGGATTTGAATAAAGCGAGTCCCAAAGATGACTTTCCACTCCCGCACATCGATGTTCTGGTAGATAACACCGCTCAACAAAAAGTATTCTCCTTCATGGATGGATTCTCGGGTTATAACCAGATTAAAATGGCACCTGAGGACATGGAGAAAACTACGTTTGTGACGCAATGGGGCACTTTCTGTTACAAGGTAATGCCATTCGGTTTGAAGAATGCAGGGGCAACATACCAGCGTGCTATGGTAGTCTTGTTCCATGACGTGATCCATCATGAAATAGAGGTATATGTGGATGACATGATAGCCAGATCTCATACTGAAGAAGAACATCTCGATCATTTATACAAATTGTTTGAGAGGTTGAAGAAATACAAGCTGAGATTGAACCCGAACAAATGCACCTTTGGGGTAAGATCCGGTAAACTCTTGGGCTTTATTGTCAGTGGCAGAGGAATTGAGGTTGACCCGGCTAAGGTGAGAGCTATTCAAGAAATGCCGGTTCCTCGTACAGATAAGGAAGTCAGAGGTTTCTTGGGACGTTTGAATTACATTGCCCGATTTATCTCCCATTTGACCACTACCTGCAAACCCATCTTCAAACTACTGAGGAAAAATCAAGAGATGATATGGAATGATGAATGCCAAGAAGCTTTTGATAAAATCAAGAAGTATCTCCAGGAACCTCCGATCCTGATACCACTAGTTGAAGGAAGACCTCTAATCATGTATTTGACCGTGTTAGAAAATTCAATGGGGTGTGTGTTGGGGCAACATGACGAGTCTGGTCGAAAAGAGCATGCCATATACTACCTTAGCAAAAAGTTTACCGACTGTGAAACAAGATACTCACTGCTCGAGAAAACTTGTTGTGCTTTGGCCTGGGCTGCTCGCCGACTAAGACAGTATATGTTGAATCATACCACTTTGTTGATTTCTAAGATGGATCCCATCAAATACATATTCGAGAAACCGGCCCTCTCCGGAAGAATAGCGAGATGGCAGATGATTTTAACAGAGTATGATATCCAGTATACTACCCAGAAAGCGATCAAAGGAAGCGTGCTAGCTGATCATTTGGCTCATCAAGCGGTGGACGATTACCAATCTATGAATCTTGAGTTCCCAGATGAGGATGTCATGCTTGTTACTGATTATGAAAAACCTGGACTGGATGAAAGACCCGAACTGGAATCCCGATGGACCATGGTTTTTGATGGATCTTCTAATGCATTGGGCAATGGTGTTGGTGTTGTAATTATTTCTCCCAGGGGTTACCATACACCTTTCACTGCTAGACTATGTTTTCATTGTACCAATAATATGGCTGAGTATGAAGCATGTATAATGGGACTCAAGGCTGCTATAGACCTGCGAATCAAGTTTTTGAGTGTGTACGGAGACTCAGCATTAGTAATCAGTCAGATCAAAGGAGAATGGGATACTAAACATCCAAATCTCATCCCTTATCGAGAGCGGGTGATGACGTTAATCCCATACTTTGAAGAGATTACATTTGAACATATTCCACGGGAAGAGAATCAGTTGGCGGACGCACTGGCTACCATGTCATCTATGTTCAGAGTCAGATGGGACAGTGAAGCTCCCAGGATCACTATTGAACGATTAGACGAACCAGCATATTGTTATGAACTTAATACTGCGGGAGTACAGGAGAAACCTTGGTTCCACGAAGTAAAAAGATATTTAGAAGCTCAGGAATACCCTGAAGGGGCATCCATCAATGACAGAAAATTCCTGAGGAGGTTCTCCGCTAAATTCTTTTTGAGTAATGGAGTATTATACAAACGTAATCATGATTCGACTCTGCTTCGCTGTGTGGATAAAAAGGAAGCAGAAAAGATTATGGAAGACATGCATGACGGTATTTTTGGGACTCATTCTAGTGGACATACGATGGCCAAGAAGATTCTGAGATCAGGGTATTATTGGTCTACCATGGAAGCTGATTGCCACCATCACTCCAGAACTTGTCACAAGTGCCAGATCTATGCGGACAAAGTACATGTGCCTCCTGCTCCTTTAAACGTGCTGACAGCCCCTTGGCCCTTTGCAATGTGGGGCATTGATATGATTGGGGAGATTAAACCTACTGCTTCTAATGGACATCGTTTCATCCTCGTTGCTATTGATTACTTTACAAAGTGGGTAGAGGCAGCCTCATTTGCTTCTGTTACCAAGAATGTGGTGGCACGGTTCATCAAGAATAGTCTTATTTGCCGATATGGCGTCCCTGAAAGAGTTATCACTGACAATGGCACTAATTTGAATAACAAGATGATTACTGAACTTTGCACGCAGTTCAAAATGAAACACCATAACTCTTCTCCGTACCGACCAAAGATGAATGGCGCCGTAGAAGCTGCTAATAAGAACATTAAGAAGATCATACAAAAGATGACAGTAACATACAAAGACTAGCATGAGATGTTACCGTTTGCTCTCCATGGTTATCGCACTTTAGTACGCACTTCGACAGGGGCAACTCCGTTCTCTTTAGTCTGCGGAATGGAAGTCGTTTCACCAGTGGAAGTTCAGATTCCCTCTCTAAGAATCATAAAAGAGGCGGGCTTAGACGAAGATGAATGGATTCGGACCCGACTCGATCAGATAAATTTGATTGATGAGAAGAGACTTGCGGCTGTTTGTCATGGGCAGATATATCAGAAGTGCATGACTCAGGCATTTAATAAAAGAGTCAAAAGACGGGTGTATCAAATGGGTGACTTGGTAATAAACCGTGTCATTCTACCACAAGGTGATCCCAGAGGCAAATGGACTCCCACATATGAAGGGCCATTTGTGGTTAAGAAGGTATTCTCTGGTGGAGCCATGATACTTGCTACAATGGATGGCGAGGATTTCCCACATCCCGTGAACGCAGACATAGTTAAAAAATACTACGCATAAAAAAAAAAGACCCGCTAGGTCGACGTACCTAGGCAAAAGTAAGGGCATCCCGGCGAACCCAAAAGGGTTCGGGCAAAAATTAGGGATAAACGTATAAAAACGTATACCCGGCAAGTCGAAAACCTGAAAAGGCGGCTTGGGCAAAAAAGGGTATCCTGGTGGACTGAAAACCTGAAAAGGCGGTCCAGGCAAAAATTAGGGATTAAAGCGTATGACTATGTCCCGTTCTCAGTTAGTTTCACCCATGTTCCAAGGGACTGAACAAGCTAATCACTTCCATCCAACAGCACGGGATGAGATGCTTGAAGACATAATGACAGTAGTGGAATTAGAATCGATAGGACTTTTTCTGCATAGCTTTCTCTTTGTTTTCCTGACAATCTCCTCTTACTAGGATTTCTGTCTCCTTGTACTCAAATTGCCTGTTTATAGGCCCTCTTTCAAAATCAATACAATTTTATTTCGAAAAAAATGCTGTTGTTTTACTTCCTCTGTTTTGTTTGCGTAAAGGTCCATTGATTTAATTCGAATTAATATATGCATTTGAACATGATTGATGTTTATCAAAATACGTGCATAAAATAGAAATAGCAATTACTACAAGACTTCAGGATCGAGGAGAAGGTCTAACCATGCTTTTCAATGAATCCGTCGCTAATTCTATTCCCCAACAAGAACCAACTATTTCCCAGAAGAGGTTGGCATCGCCAGACAGACTGGTCATCTCTTCCATCCCCAGCCGGGCTTTGTTGAGTGTTTCCACCATCAGACAGAAATCAAGTATCCTCAGCTAAGAAAGGGTCATCAATACAAATATCTCCGACTAGAAGACCGAGATTTATTTCCCCAGTAGAGTCCCCTGGAAGAACGTTTCAGACGCATAGTGCATTCATTACATCATTCCATATCATACACATGCATGCAATGTTCGCATTTCTTTTCAGACGCATAATTCATTCATTACATCATTTCACAGCATACGCCTGCATACATTGTTCGCATTTAGTTTCAGAAACATAAAACATCTCATGCATCATGACATAGCATGAAGCTAACTTTATTTTTCAGGTTAATCATCCTCCTGATACAGTCAAAGTAAAGATCCAGTCAAACAGATACTCCTATTGATTACATTCAAGACATTTACTGCAAACACAACAAATATTATCGGATACAGCCTAACGTACGGTTCATTCTGATTCAGCTCAACATGTGACTCCTTCCACTCAGATGCGATCTAACGTACGGTCCATTCTGACCTTCAAATCCTCTGATACTACCTAGCCCCAACATATGCAACTCAGAGACGGTCTAGCGTACGACCCATTCGGATGTTCATCTCCTCAGATGCTACCTAGGGTATGGTACATTCTGACGTGTAGTCTAGCGTACGACTACCCCCTTCACAATCAGATTCAGCCTAACGGACGGCTCATTCTTCTACTCAGATACGATCTAGCGTACGATCCAGTCTGACCTTTATTTCATCAGATGCGGCTTAATGGACGGCTCATTCTGCTGCTCAGATGCCACCTAGCGTATGGTACATTCTGACGTGTAGTCTAGCGTACGACTACCCCCTTCACAATCAGATTCAGCCTAACGGACGGCTCATTCTTCTACTCAGATACGATCTAGCGTACGATCCGGTCTGACCTTTATTTCATCAGATACGGCCTAATGGACGGCTCATTCTGCAACTCAGAGACGATCTAGCGTACGATCCATTCTGATCTTTCATCCCCAGCGAAGTCTTTCGCCTAATGAACAACTCACTCTGGTATTCAGATACGGTCTAGCGTATGATCCATTCTGATCCCTTATCCCCAGCAGCGTATAACACACCCTGACTCTCCAGCGAAGTCGACAGCATAATGAAGGACTCACTATACGGTCTAGCGTAGGACCCAATATGACACCCCTGCCTTCAGATATCGTCTAATGTACGACGCACTCTGAAGCTCTCATCATCAAACTTCCTGGATGGCATCTTTTAGCCCACCTCTCGATTGACAAGTGCAAATTGTTGGGGCATTCTAGTGTTCAATAATCTTCCACCTCCAGACCACGAACGGCATACTTGCCATCCTAACTCTCTCGGTTCAAGAATATTGAACAGGGACAGCTGTCATACCCCAAAATTTGCCCATTAATCTTGCAAAACATTTCTCGAAGCACTCCGACTTATTCTGCAAGGCACTGACCTTAAAGGAACAAAAGCCCAGCTCACAACAGACCCAATCCAGAAAAAGGCCCAAACTAGCTTGCTCGCTAGGCGAGCAATCCCTTCGCCTAGCGAACCCTTCGTTATGCTGCTCGCCTAGCGAAGCACCCAATCCAGAAAAAGGCCCAAACTAGCTTGCTCGCTAGGCGAGCAACTCCTTCGCCTAGCGAAGCTTGCGATATATCAGAATTTTCGGGCTTCATTCTGAGCCCATTAGGTCACCACAATCACTATAAATACCGACACTTCAGTCACGAAAAGGAACAGACGAAGACGGACGGAAACCCTGGCATAGAAACCCTGGAGATCAACTTAGAGTATTCTGAGTAAAGAAACCCTGAAGGCCGCTCATCCGCTCCGAAGCTACCGCCGCCCAACTCCATCCGATACCAGGAGTGGTCAGTCCTTTCAACATCGCAGCTCAGTGGCAAACAGGTTTGCGCGTCACTACTGTTTTATGCTTTTAATCGGTAATCTCTACATGCATAAGACATCATGATTAAATTTTCGGATATGTAATTTGATTTCACATATGAATTTGAGTATGCCTGAATATCCTGAATGTTTGTCCATGATATTCCTGTAATTAAATGCCATGAAGTTCAGGGTTCCGGAGATCACGCTGCTGTCAAACTCAAAACCCGTCGCCGCTCGCTAGCACATCGCTAAGCGAGCCTGGAGCGAGTACTCGCTAAGCCTTCGCTAGGCGAAGCAGGGGCGAACGAGACAGTGGCTGTTTTGTTTCTTTTCTGTTCTGCCTTATGCTTATCTAATCAAGATTCATTATAATTCTGCATTATTTGGCCTGACTTTATGACTGTTGTGTTGTAGTGCAATTTTCAATTGTACTTTACCTCGATGCTCTAACCCGTGTGCTGAATTGTGTAAAGGTTTACATATTCCCGAGGAAATGGCAGGCTAGGTATTCCACTTTATGTGTGGGATATCCTTATGGAGATGGATTCCGAATTACTTAATTTTAATGTGGAGATTCATCCTAAATTACCTAGCTGATTTTAATGTATTGATTTCATCAATTTTAACGTGGACCTAATTATCTAATTGATTACGGCTATCTAATTAATTGTAAAACTTTGCCTTTAAATAAGTGATCTTGGACCTCTCTTTGTTACCCTACGATTACGGTATTATGGTCACGTCCCGCGAATGTGGGGATGCACTTAGCCAAGACCCTTCGGTTAAATCATCATAGTCCTTCGAATGTTGCCTTTGTCCCTCGATGACCCTTCGGTGTAGCCTACGGTTAAATGATGATCGTCCCTTCGAATGCTAAGGTATCCTCACAACTGTTGCCTTCAATGACCAATCGATGACCCTTTTACATCCAAAGGATAAAACTACTTACTTCTCAATAGTAAGGACAGTTTTACCCTCATAAGGATAGGAAATGCCCGTAAAGACCTTGGATAGGTATAACTCTTAATTGCTTATTCATAACCTAAAATACTTTCAATGCTTCACACCTTTCAAAACCTCTTTTAGAAAATCACCACTTGGCATACATTCGTACTAGAATCATTGCCGAGTTATATTTTTCTAAACTATTTTCAAAACTAAACGAGATAACCACTTTGTATACATTCATACAAGAATCATTACAAAGTTAAATTCTCCTTTTTAAAACATTTCCTACACATTTCTCAAACACTTTTTCAAACTAGAAAAACATAAATGATTAAGCAATTAAGAGCCCATGGATAACCATGGATACAAAGGGTGCTAACACCTTCCCTTTGTATAATGTACCTCCCGAACCTAAGAATCTAAATTAAGGTCTTTCCTGTTCTTTTCCACCTTTCCTTATGGGATAAAAGAAAAGTCGGTGGCGACTCTTGCTAACCGCGACATTTGCTTTATAAAGCAAAAACACCTAAAGTCAGTTCACCGTATGACAAATAGCATGGTGGCAGATGTTATTGACCGAGTATGACATCTAATACGTCATACAAAAGGCCATCAAGGGAAGTATGTTAGCATATTATATTTCTCACCAGCCGATGGAAGATTATCAACCTATACGATTTGACTTCCTCGATGAAGACGTTATGGTAATAAGGGATTGTGAGACTCCAGGCCCCGACGAAGGACCTGAACCTGGATCTAGATGGAAACTCATATTTGACGGTGCCTCAAATGCAGAAGGACATAAGATCGGGGCTATCATAACTTCTCCAACGGGTTATCACATTCCATTTACAACTAGGTTATGTTTCACCTACACTAACAACATGGCAGAGTATAAGGCATGCATCCTAGGACTCGACAAAGCTATCGACTTAAGGATCAAGATCTTAGAATTTTATAGAGATTCTGCTCTCATTATCAATCAAATCAAGGGATAATGGGGAACACATAACACTAAGCTAATCAAATATTGGGACCACGTCCGAAAGATAATCACCTGCTTTGATAAGATTACTTTCCACTACATCCCTCGAGAAGAGAACCGGCTAGAATACGCCTTAGATACTTTATCATCCATGTTCAAAGTCAAATGGTACAATGAAGCACCTTCTATAAGGATTCAACGTTTGGATGAGCCGACATATTGCGTAGCAGTGGAAGCGAAAGTGGATAATAAACCTTGGTATTACGACATTAAAATATTCATATTGAAACAAGAGTATCATGCAAACACTTCAAGCCAAGATAAGAAAACACTTAGAAGATTGGCATCTTAATTCTTCCTCAACGGTGACATGCTCTACAAACAGAACCACAACATGGTCTTACTCCGATGCCTAGACGGATACAAAATGGACATGTTTATCAAAGAGATTCACAACAGATCCTTTGGCACTCACGTCAATGGACACACCATGGCCAAGAAAATTTTCAGAGCAGGGTTCTACTAGTTGACTATGTAGTCTGACTGCTTCAAATACGTCAAGAAATGTCCCAAACGCCAGATCTATTCGAGTAAGTGCACGTGATACCTACTCCCTTGAATGTCCTGACCACTCCATGACCTTTCTCCATGTAAGGTATTAACATAATCGGGATGATCGAACTAAAAGATGCGAATGGCACCGATTCATCTTGGTTGTCATCGATTATTTTACCGAGTGGGTAGAAGTTACTTCCTGCACCAATGTGACAAGGCAAGTGATTGCACGATTCATCAAAAAGGAAATCATTTGTCTCTATGGAGTTCCTAACAAAATCATCACGGATAATGGGTTGAATCTGGACAACAAGGTAATGGACGAGTTATGCGACATTTTTAAAATCAAACACCATAACTCGTCACCCTACAGGCCTAAGATGCACAACACGATAGAAACAACTAACAAAAATATCAAAAAGATTATCCAGAAGATGGTAAAAACCTACAAAGATTGCCACGAAATGCTACCTTTCACACTATATGACTATAGAACGTCAGTTCGCACTTTGACAGGAGCCACACCTTTCTCTCTGGTATATGGCACCAAAATGGTACTTCCTATTAAAGTCGAGATCCCTTCCCTAAGAGTCTTGATGAAGACTAAATTGGAAGATGCGAAATGGGAACAAATAAGATTCGATAAATTAAACCTCATAGAAGAGAAGCACGTGGATGTGATATGTCACAAACAGTTATATCAGTGGAGGATGAAGAAAGCATTCAACAAGAAAGATCGCCCTCGTCTATTCGAAGAAGGCGACATAGTGCTTAGGAAAATATTACCCATCTACAAAAACCCTCACGGCAAATGGACCTCAAACTACGAATGCCCATACGTCATGAAAAAGGCCTTCTCTGGCGGAGCCTTAATTCTCACAACCATGCGGGGAGCGGAGCTACTACGACCTGTGAACTCCGATGCAGTCAAGAAATATTATGCCTAGAAAAAGAGGATAAAAATCCGCTAAGTTGAAAACCCGAAAGAATAACTTAGGCAAAAATTAGGGTGTCTCAGTGGATTAAAAACTTAATCCAGGCAAAAATTAGGGACTTTTATAAAAATAAAACCCGATAAGTCGAAAACCCCAAAATGGGGCTTAGGCAAAAAAAATGGTATATCATCCCGGTTGACTAAGACTCGAAAGAGAAGTCCAAGCAAAAGTTATGGATATCCAAAAGGCATACGACTGCAATACTTGAGCCATACTACAACATGAATTCAGATGAGATCAATCAATTCAATCGCCGTCCTCAGAAGCAATGTGTCGTGACCTCGAAGACATAGGGATAATAACATGTGTTGAATTCTGTAGGAATATAAAGTAATTTGTGTTCATTGCCATTTTTACATTCTTCCAGCTTTTTTGTAATCTTCCCTTATGAAAATTATTTCTTCATGTACTATCACTCATTTACGGGTCAAATTTCTCAATAAAATAACATTGTCTTTTTTAGCTTTATTCCTTTGTTTTCAATTTTTCTGTTTGATTACAAAAATATTAATTATTCATGAATAATACACCGGGCATAATAAAAAGATTTTCGAAAACGTCTTTTACTTCGATTTAGTAGTCAAACTAAAAAAATTCTTAAAAATATTATTTATTTTTAAAAATTAAAAAATTAAAATTTACTTATAAAAAAATAAAAGAGTATATAAACATAGTGACATTAGTTACACATTTATAGACCAAAACCATAAGAATGGATACAAAGGGAGGTATCCATTACTCATTAATAACAAGAAACATGCCTTCTCTTTTCTAAGGACACAACACAATGAATAAGGAATATGTGATTATTGGTTAAGAAACGGCCACGTTTATATTATTCAAATGTCATTAATGATAAAGCAACAAGTGGATCAATAATGGTCACCTACAAAGAAATATAGTTGCATTGCACCTACCTACACAAACAATAATCAAGAGTTTTAGTTTTCCAAAGTAAGACAATGTTTTTTAACTTATTATTTATAAGTTGATATGATAATTTAAATCTCTTTGATAATGATTTTTTTATATAGAGTTTATAGTTTATTTTTTAAATGTTATTTTAAATAGTATTTTAGTTTATATTAGTTATAGCATATCATTTTTTTTAGTCTTTATTATTTTAATAAAAAGTTTCTTTTATTCTTTATAATTAAATTTAATTTTAAATAAAATAAAAGATATTAAATTCTTTTATGTAATTTTATATTTATATGTTAGTTAAACTGTTAATTTTACTAAATATTTCAATTAGTTTATCAATCATCAATCATCATCTGTAAATCATCAATCATCATCCATCATTCATAAATTATAAGGTAGCTTATCAATCAACCGCTATTTTTACCAAAAGAGTTTAAGGAATTCGATCTTAAACTAGTTTTTAACTTATGACAAGGCAAAGGTATAACATAACATATCTCCGTATGCCTAAATCTGTGTTTTAAAAATTGGCTCGGATGGACCGAATTAGTAAATAAGTTACTGAGAGACTTACTAGTCTAAACTAGTTTTTGGACTAGTCATATTATCTAATCGATAGAAATTGACATGAATCAATTAAATAAAAAAAATCACTAAATTAGAAAAAATTTACAATTCAAAAGAGTTAATATTTATTTTTTTCTTTTTAAAAGTCAAAATGTTTTTATTTTATATTCATTTATAAAAATAAAATTAACAAAACTTTAAAATAGAATAAATTTTAAACATTAAAATTTAAAAAGTAGTAGTGAATAAAAATTTCATTAGTAAGACTTTTAATTTAAAATATTAAATAAAAAGTTTATAATTGTAGTGAAATAATTGAGGAAGACCTTGGGGCGAAGGTGGGAGGCATATGTGATGTCATTTCCGAGTCGCCTTTATAATAGTTTGAGTGCCTTTTATCTGGTTTAACCACCTTTCATCTGGTTAGATCGTCCAACTTCCCATTTCCCCGTCTATAACGTATGTGAAGCGTGTATTGGGTGAACAATCAGTACCTAGGAAATTGTGGGGTCTAACTATATCTTCTGAATTTCTGGGTATTAACCACCCACTCCCATAAAGACTTTTATATTCTATGGATACTTGGTTCACTCAATTCAAGGCCCCCAGGGAGTTATAAATACATCAGTACCACGATACTAAGGGATTCAATCTCTAACACACAAAAAATTACCCATACAGAGCTTCTCACTTAATCGTATGAGCTAGATCTAATACCCATTGCATAACAAAAATGTGGGCACCGCCAATAAATACCAGATAGTCGCCCAAGAATGTTACCTAAGTAGCTTGTAAATAGCAAGGGAGACCCCTCACCCCCACCCCATGGTTGCGATTCCTCGCTCTGAATGGATGACTCTAATACACTAAGCTGGTGTTAGCCTAGAATTTCTTGTTGGAGAAAAGTCAACAAAGGATGCTACGTTGAGGAAATACTAAGTGTTTGTATTTATTGACAAACTTGAACAGGAACAGAGACGTCGACTGGAGAATTTTGACTAGTGTGATGGGCATAGTTTGGAAGAATCTCAAGAATAAGTTTAGTTGATCTTTTGACACAATTTCGAAGTCGAGGCGTTCGACAAGCGTCAAGGACTTAGGATATTTCGGAATCAAAAAACTTGAAAGAAGTTGTCTAAAGCACCAGAGTTTTTCACAAACTACCTTCGACAAGAAGGCATTTATATGCTTGGAGCAGTTACGAACGTGGGATAATGGTTTTTAGCAGTTTGCAAGTTCTAACAACGTGGAGGTGCTTCAAAAGACTGAAGTGCATGTTCTTGATATGTGTCCACTTTCTAGGACAAACTCTCAGATACGATTATTTTTAGATTAGTATAAGTAGCTGGCTCATGCATTGTAATCAAGGTCACAAAATTCATATATTTCTCTATAGAACTAGAGTACCTGAGTCTAAGAGTGAAATAATTTGTGAGGAACATGTATGAGTCATCGTCCATTTCTTTCATTGTTTTTATGTTTCCTTAATTGAAACATTTTAATCTAATTGTTATTTATTGCATTTTCTATTTAATGTCATTTATTGCACTTTTCATTTATTATCTTGATCCAAGCTTTTTCACTGTTAAAATTTGTGTACATTTTGTCTTCGTACATACATTCACATTCAATTCACAAACATTTTTCCTTGTATACTTGTTTTGTACATATTGCTTCAGAGAGTTTTCGAGTTAATCTCGCAAGTGAACTAAACTCGTGGTTGTTTGCTAAAAACACAACAAATTGGCACACCTGGTGGGACAATTGTGTAAAAAATTGTATTTTACAAGAAAGTGTTACATTACTTTGTTATTTTTCATTTTTACATGAAAATATTTTCAATGTATGGATGGTACTGCATAGACATCAAACCCTGTTAGAGTAACATGCCCAATCCTGAGCCCAATAATAACTTCGACATCATTACCGGGAGTGGTAGTCTCGTTACCACCAGTAGCGAATATCTCAAATTCTCCCAGAGCTACTCTGGCTATTGTAGGGGACCCTACGCCCCCTTATGTCCCAAGTTTTACATAACCTCTAGGTACTACAAATTACCCATATTGTGTGCCAATTGCCATGATGGCAAGTTTACAAAGCCACACTTCAACGTTTGCAGATAATTATGCGATGATAGCATCACCCCTAAATTTGCTCGAAAATATAAATCAAATGCACTAAAATGATTTGCGCGAAATAAAACTTTCAGAAAAATACAATGTTTGATTTAATTTTGAAATAACTTTTGATCAGTTAAACATGCATATGCTAATCAAAACGCGAATGAAAAAGTAGTTGAAAAATATAACAAGCGCACTAGTTTAAACTACGCGAACCGTAGATTAATAATACTGATGTTTGCAAGCTTGATTTTAAAACTTTTTACCCGCTGATTTTACATGTATTTGAGAAATGATTCAACCGGTCTATCTGTATGTTTGAGAACTTATTCTGGCCAACATTTTAGGTATTATTTATGATGAAATGCATGTCATGATATACATCTGATGCAAACTGAAAATAAAATCGAATTTATGAAAGTTTTAAAATGCCCAGACAAAATTAGGGTATGACAATGACATACAACATACCATTGCATTCTTCTTCATGAGCTCTTTGCTCTCTCAGTATTTCTTCAGTAAAGTAGTAACCAATGGATGTACCTGCAAAAGGGTGAGTAGAAGGTGGTGTGTATGCAGTTGATGCATGAGGTGGAGGTACATTATGAACGGGAGACTGGTTTCTCTACTTATATTCATCATCGGTTCCATCACCTTCGTCCTTCGGGACGTTTGATGGTAACGGACCGACAAAGGGTGGAGCCTGTAGGTCATAAGTCCAGTTTCTTTCAAGTCGCACATTGGTGCAACGAGAACAGGGTAAAACAACACTCGAGATAGCCATATTATGAACCATGAGATGATAGCCTCCCTCTTTCTTTACCTTGCATAATCATATGTCTCTTAGAAATTTTAAATTAATTATGCGGTGCGGTAATGGTTCTAATGTAGCTAGCTCAGTGTCTAGCTCTAAAGCTCGTGCAATGAAGGTAATCAATCCTCCAAATGATATGGTCCTATTCTTTTTGACAACACCACACATGTGTGCTATCATAAAAGGGTCTGAATTCAACCTTCTCTGTGTAAGGCCAGCCTGTAAAAAGATAAATTCTTTGGAATTTAATTTATTTGAATTCTCCCGGCCGAAAATAGTGCATGCCAACAAAAGTCGAAAAACACATATGGTCGGGTTGTGGATATCTGAGGCCAAGTTTCCTTCGAAGGAAACCATGTTTTGACCTGTCAGGTTTCCCCACAGTTGGAATGCCTCAGTTGACCAATTGGAATCTATGGGTGCCTCACAAACAACATTTTTCTCATGAGGGAATCCTAACAAACCTGTAAGGTAGTCGGTAGTGTACTCATATTCCATATTAAACATTCTAAATTTCACCGTACCGACAGTACTAACAATGTTAGGACTAATATTATAAATCAGGGAACTCAAGAATTCTCGGGTCAGCCTCTCATAGGTAGGTTCTTTACGCTCAAAAATATCATGCAATCCTAAGTTATCAAGAATGTATAAGACACTATGGTAAATACCTAAGCTATACATACAATTTTCATCGATATACCTCGTAGCGAAAATTTTGCGTGTTTGCAAATCTTCAAACTGTCGCCTCTGTCTATTCCCAGCTTTTCCCTTGCAAAAAATAACTTCTTTGTCTCCCATTTCTGTCATTGTTGATGTTTGTTGAAGAAAAATGGAAGTTTTAGTGAGAGATGGTGAAATGAGGCTTTTATGGATTTTGGGTGAAATGTGAGGTTTTTATGGATGGAAAGTGAGTGGGGTAGTGGAAATGGTAATGGGTTAGTGAGTAAATGAGTGTTAATGAGGTTGAATGGGTTTTGAAGTTGGTCAATGATGGAGGAAATGGGGTTTGGAGAGGTTGAAGATGAAAGGAATTGGGGCAAAAATGATGTTTTTCAAATCTGCCACGACTTTAGGCTCCAGACCCCATGGCGTTCGCCAAGGGGTAGATGGCGTACGCCATCTTTACAAAATGGCTATTGGGCCATATTTTTCTTACGGATTTTGGTCTTTGGCTTGGTTTGGTTTCTTATCTGGGGGTGTATGTAGCATCTTCTGAAGTTTTTCTTTGTATTGGTACATGCATGAAACATCAATGACATTTTGACATAATAAAAATGATATAAATAATGACGCTTTTTTTTTTGAATTTTCACCGATAAATGCATAATACTGATATAATTGCATAATAAGTGTGTTACATGCAAAGTACCGAGATAACTGCATGAATAGGTGTATCTAAGACTGAATACGGGAAATTAAATCTAATTTGCGGAAATAAATATAATTTGCGGAAATAAATCTAATCATAATAATGGAAATATGTTTAATAATGGTGAATCATATAATAGTAATAAACCGGTAAATCTCCCCCACACGTAATGTGAGCAGTGTCCTCAATGCTTCCAGTAACTCCTCTAAAGTGATATGCGTAGGGCACCTTGTGCCTCTGCTAGCTGGCGTCCGAGACTATAGATTTCCTGATAAAGGCAATATGTCTCTGTGGCATGTGTAGCATCTGAGACCTTCATCTGTAAAGTCAGTTCAGTAAGATATTCTAGTAGGGAAACCATATCTTTGCACATAGTGTTGATCTCAGAGTCAACATCGCGCCGCTGCAAATTAACATTAGAGGAATAAGCTGTGGTCCTTTCAGGGAGAGGTGTAGGGTAGTATTCAGGAACATGAGGGGTCTTGGGTCTATTAGGTGTCTTATCCTGGGCTTCTAAGGCATATGATAAATTTTATTTGTTATGGACATTTGTTCTTGTTGGCCGTGGTAAACCAAAATAGTGGATAATTTCATTGTCTATCAGGAGCTTATAATGGACGTGACTGAAAAAGACTCTCCTCACTAGGCCACAGTCCAAGCAATGGTTCAAGTCAATTAGGGTACAACCACAATAAGCAGTCAGGTGATTTAGTTTGCTAATGAGACCTAAGGCATATGCTATATGGGTCATTGTTCCTCCTACATGTATAGGTCCCTCGGGGATCTGGCAGTAAAGTTAAGGTTATCAATTAGGAAATTTCCGGAGGCTACAGGACATGACTGGGTGGTACAAATGAGCATAAAGATCTCCTCAACACAAGTCAGTCATGTTAAGCAAATAATAAATTAAATGATTCACCTTTTTAAAATAATGGAAAATATGACAAAAATAATAAAGTAATAAATAATAAAATGGTCGTGGGTTGCCTCCCACGCAACACTTGTTGAACGTTGTTAGCTCGACGATTATAGAACTCACATTGTAAAAGTAGCAATTGGTGGTTCGATCCGAGTATGTCCAGAGTAATAGGTAGGGATGTCACCTCTGTTATAGTGTTTCAACCTTTGTTTGTTTACTATGAAAGGACTACATGAATGGTTTCATATTTCTACTGCCCCAGACTTTAGGACTTTAGTGACCTCATAAGGGCCAGTCCATCTTGAGCGTAACTTACTAGGGAAAAGCCGCAATCTAGAATTAAAGAGAAGTACATGGTCGCCCATGTTAAATTCTTTTTTTAACAATTCTCTTTTCATGCCATGCTTTAATTCTGTCTTTATAAATAATGGCATTTTCATAAGCATCACAACGTAATTCTTCTAACCTATGGATGTCGAGAATGCGCTTATCACTGGCTGCTAAGTAATCCATATTAAGGGATTTGATGGCCCAATATGCTTTATGTTCCAACTCAAAGGGTAAGTGACAAGATTTTACGTAAACCAACTTGTATGGAGTTGTTCCTATAGGGGTTTTGTAAGCGGTCCTATAAGACCACTATGCTTCTTGTAGAATCAGGGACCAATCTTTTATGGATATTGAAACAATTTTTTCTAAAATTTGCTTAATCTCCCTATTCGACACCTCTACTTGTCCACTAGTTTGCGGATGGTAGGGTGTTGCTACTCTGTGTTTAACTCCATACTTATTTAGAAGGTTATCAAAGATTCTTGATATGAAGTACAATCCGCCGTTGCTTATAACGAGGCGAGGTACTCGAAATCTAGGAAATATGTTATTTTTGAATAATTTTATGACCACACGAGTTTCGTTGGTAGGTGAGGCTACAACCTCAATCCACTTAGACACGTAGTCAACAACTACTAATATGTATTTGTTTCCCATTGACGATAGAAACTGTCCCATGAAATCTATTCCCCAGACATCGAAGAGTTCCATTTCTTGGATATTTCTCAAGGGCATTTCATCACGTCTCGAGACATTCCTAATGCGTTGACACCGATGACATCTAACAATGTAGGTATGGACATTGTGCCACAATGTTGTCCAGAAAAGGCCTGCTTGAAGTATTTTAGCGCGAGTCTTAGATGTGCCTGCATGTCCATCATACGGTGCAAAGTGACAATGTTTCATTATATCTTCTACCTCCTCTTTAGGCACACAACGATGAAATATGTCGTCTGCACCTCTCTTGAATAAAAGGGGTTCGTCCCAATAAAAGTGTTTCACATCGTGAAAGAACTTCTTCTTTTGTTGATAGTTAAGGTCAGGGGGTATGATATCGACAACTAGGTAATTTACAAAATCGGCGTACTAAGGTACGTTAGTTACCGCTAGAGCATTTTCAATGTTTAATTCTAAATAAAGGTTAGGGTCATCAATGTGATTAGTTCTGACTGCTGCTATAAGTCTATCATAGGTAAAGTCATCGTTTATGGGTACTAGGTCTGGTTTTAAATATTCTAGCCTCGAAAGGTGGTCAACAACCACATTTTCGGCGTCTTTCTTATTACAGATCTCCAAGTCGAATTCTTATAGCAAAAGGACCCAATGAAGTAATCTAGGCTTAACGTCCTTTTTGCTTAACAGATATCGAATGGCTGCGTAATCTGTGTAAACTATAATTTTGGCTCCGACTAAATAAGATCGGAATTTATCAATAGCGAAAACAACGGTGAGGAGTTCCTTTTCGGTTGTGGCATAATTAAGCTGGGCGGTGTCTAAGGTTCTACTAGCATAATAAACTACATGTAATATCTTGTCCTTTCGTTGCCCTAAAATAGCACTAACATCGTAATCGCTTGCATCGCACATAATTTCGAAAGGTTAGTTCCAATCGGAAGGTTGCATAATAGGTGCGGAGATTAGTGCCTGTTTTAAGTGTTTGAATGATTCAGGACATTTATCGTCGAAAATAAATTCAACGTCTTTCATTAGAAGGCCAGTTAAAGGGTTGGTTATCTTAGAGAAGTCCTTGATAAAGCATCGGTAGAAACCGACATGTCCAAGAAAACTCCGGACTTCCCTAACTGTCTTAGGTGGTTGGAGATTTTCTATAACCTCTATCTTGGCTTTGTCAACCTCAATGCCTCTTTCAGATACTATGTGTCCTAACATTATACCTTCGGTGATCATAAAATGACATTTCTCCCAGTTTAGAACGAGGTTCACTTCCACGCATTGTTCTAGAATTCTTTCAAGGTTAGCTAGGCATTTTTTATAATTGGACCCGCATACCGCAAAATCGTCCATGAATACTTCCATGATCTCGTCAAGGAAATCTGCGAAGATCGACATCATACAATGTTGAAGGGTAGCCAAGGCATTGCAAAGTTCGAATGACATTCGTCTATAGGCAAATGTTCCATAAGGGCGTGTAAAAGTTGTTTTCTCTTGATCATCGGGGTGAATAGGAATTTGGAAAAATCCAGAGTATCCATCTAAATAAAAAAAGTAAGAATGTCTAGCTAGACGTTCAAGCATTTGGTCAATAAATGGAAGAAGGAAATAATCTTTCCTAGTTACTTTATTAAGTTTTCTATAATCGATGCCCATACGCCAACCATTTTCTATACGTTTAGCTAATTTGGCGTTGCTGGATATCAAACCTAAAACCTATAAATATTTCACTATGGTTGTTCAATAGAACCGTGGTTATAGTAGCGCGCTTTTCAGTTTATTACAACAGATGATAGACCGTGGTTGTATCACACTTACAACCACATACTACCTAACAATAGAAGTTCAACTTTTATTATATATTTTTATTAATCATTGTCATATGTGTTTTTCATGGTAGTGTATAAAAGATTATTAATATTCAATTCCCACTAAAATAAAATAAAATGAGATTGTAAAGAGTGACTCTCCTTATTTGATAAGAATGGATCAAACTCAATATAAATAAAATAATACTTAAATACAACAATTAAAAAAATAAAAAAAAAGTACAATTTCTCTTAATTGAATCTTCAAAAAAATGTGTAATTCCATTGATTAATTAAAAGTGCAACTTGAAATAAAGATCCCATTGTTGTTATCTTTAGAATAGTAAAAGACATGGATACAGTTGCTATATAATATGCAAATTCAAGCGATACATATTTATTTGCAAGTTTATTTTTATTTATTTCTATAAAGTTATGTTAGATATCCACCTACTAAACATGTCAAGACATTCTTTAGGCCGATACTCCGGAGCTGTGTGTCCTCCACCCTGAAAATTTCTTCAATCAATAATTGTGCAATGAAACTAGATGATTCTTAGTGCATGATAAAGAAATTGAATGGGTAAACATGTTAATTTAGCGCCTATAGTACAAACACTTGTAAACAAAAATAAAGTAAGAACAATCAACGGGTGCTTAATGTTAAATTTTTAAGCAACGTGACTGAACTCTACAGATTATATTTGGAAAAAAATTATATTTATTTTGAATGGTAGAAAATAAAATGAAGCAAATGATAAAATTTTAAAAGATCATTGATGATATGAAAAATATTAAGGTGAATATTGATGATGAGGACATGAATCTACTATTGTTAATAAGAGTGTTCATGGGTGCGGATCGACTCACAAATCCGTTGACCCAAACTAACACAATCCATAGATTATTCGAACTCATTCATTTATGGGTATACTCAACTCAACCCATAACAACCCGTATAGTTTTGATTCGGGTATCGGGTTTGAGTTTTGCAACCCGCCGACCTGTTGACCCAACCTATTGATATGACTTTAGTAATTTTTTATTATTTTAAATAAAAATATAAAATTAATATCTTACTAATAACCATAATTTTTCTAAAAAAATGTATTCTCCACCAATACTACTACTAGACCAATGAGTTTACGTAATTCTAAGATTAAATATTGTTTCTTATTTTCTTTTGTATCATTTCCAACTTATGTATTTTATTGCAATAATGTGCCTTGTTGAATTTTATACTATTATAAAGTGTTATGTCGAATTGATGGATTTTATTAGATATTATATGATGTGTTTCATTGAATTTGAGTGTTATAAATACGTATGATTGCATTGAGTTGTGTTACATTTTTTTAAAACCGAAAAAAAGGAATCATAACAAATATATTTTTTATTTGAAACACAACCCGCGAATCCAACCCAACTCAACCCATTAATGAACGAGTCGGTTCGTGTCGGTTTTGACAATGAAATCGCGGGCTGAACGACGAATCCAACCCATTGAATTTTAAACGGATTGGGTAACGAGTTAGGTCAAACCCGGTCCAACCCAACCTGCGTACATCCCTAATTGTTAAGATTATTATACATATCTTTTGAGAATTTTAAGGATGTCCTTCTTTGTAATAAAGAATGTAATATCACCTTGGATGAAGTCCAAATGGCTGTGACGTTCAATGAATCTTTAAAGATAAAAGTTTTGAAGGTTTATGATATTAGTCAATGCTTGAGTGCAATGTTTTAAAAATCGGATCAAATAAGTCGGCTGAACCAGTTGAACTAAGAACTGGAGTAAGCTATTGAACTAGTGAGAACAGGTCAGAACCGGCCAAAACAGATAAAAACAGGTGAAGCGGCTGTTTTGGAAAACCAGCGTGTTAAAATGCTTGATTTTTTTCTCAAACATAACGACGTTTTTTTTGATAAAAAAAATTTAAATTTAAATTAAAATATAAGTAGACTTTGTTAAAAATTTATTTGGAACACATTTTCCTCCTTATAAATTTATTAGACATTGCCAATTATTTTGTTCTTTGGTTTATGTTGCAATTAGAATTTGTTCAAAATTTATTTGGATTTGTATTTTGTTATGTGATATGTTTAAAATTTAAATTTAAATAATCAACTTTTGAAAAATTGAAATTTAGAGAAACAACTTTTGAATTTAAAGAAACAACTTTTGAAATTTTGAACTTTTGTAAGTCTTATGACTTTTCTAAAGATCGAGTCATCTGGTTTGATCAATTTAATAACTATATAGTTTTGTTATAGAGATCGGATTATTCAATCAAATTATCTGGTTTGATCCTATTTAGCCATGTCGTTAGACCAGTGACCCATTGGTTCGACCAATGAACCAGTGACTCAGTACTCTCATCCGTTTGATGACGTGTCCGATTTTTAAAATAATGTTTGAGTGTCTCAAGTGGTGGGAGTGGTAGTATAATAAAGTTCAAGGGTTTTGATAGGTCAAGGGTAAAATTTTTTATTTTCATAAAACCAATCACTTTAAAAAGGATTACCTCGAGAAAAAGGACAATGAAGATTTTGTACAGGTTGCAGTTGTCTCAGTTATGGATGGATATAAGAGTGTTTGTGCACTAGTGATGTAAAATTTGGAGAATAAAAAGACTTGGGCCATGGACTCAATATTCTCTTATCACACGTGCCCAAGGAAAACATTATTTAAGACTTTGAAGCTGGAAGAAGGTGGAGTCTTTCGATTCGCTGACGATAAGTCTTACAAGGCTCATAGTTTTTTGTATGATCAAACTTAAAATGTCAAAAGATCATAAGTTCCTTCTACAAAAAAATGAGGTATAATTATAAGCATGTTTAATTATCTAACCTATTGAAATAAAGTTGAACATAGGGCGCTGGAAAATTTTCATAGTGGATTGATCGTGGATAAACGCTCTAAAATATATGGGTTATATATTTTAGAAGGTTCCATTATATTTGGTCATGCATCATTACTTAGTTAAGACTTTCACGAAAAGAACAAGATATGATATTTGAGATCAAGGAATTTTAAAGAAAGAAGAACTAACAAATGCGTGGATGTTATTTTAGAAATTTTAAATGGGTTTTAAATGAAACAAGGTATAAAGAAGGATATATTTGTTGCTGGAATGCTAGGAGTCAGGGTTCAAAAAAGTTTCTCATATAAGGCTGGTGCCAAAGCATCTAACCTAATTGTAAGATGTTTATTCACATAAGTAGACTTCATGACAACTATGGAGGTTTGGAGTAGGAACTTGAAAATTACTCTAATTTGAAGGTCTTAAAAGTTGTTTCATTTGTACAAATCAAGATAGAATAGTTTAATGGTAAAACTCTAAAGTGTGTCTTAATTGGTTATCCAAAAGGAAAGAATAACTACCATTTTTGGAAGGTGGAACTTGGAGGATTAAGATTCATCATAATCAAGATTGTAACTTCAATTAGACCCATTAAGGGATGAAATGTAAACCTGAAATTGAGAGACTAAAAAACTATGGTGGAAAAGACTCAACATACAATGAATCTTTTTCTATGAAGACTAGAGATGAGGAATATGCAAGGCTTTGCTTCTAGTTCTATAAATGAGAAATATATAGTGGCTTTTGATTATAATTTGACTCATGATAGGATAAGGAGGGAAAGTTTACCATCTCATGGATATGGTTATGTCGGCTTTAATTGTTATGCTTTGAACGTGAGTTAAGGGTTGTAAAGCTCATAATCAAATGCCTTAAGGGAAACATTTAAAATAAAAGAGACTTAAATATGGTTGAAGGAGATGAATGATTCATTAATTCAAGAACCATGATTGTGGACTTATGAGAATACCTTAAAAATAAAAATTTGTTTGATAGAAGTGGATGAAAGTGCCTAGATCAAGGTTTAAGCATTCCTTGCATTTGATCAAGTTTGTTGAATAATGATTCGAGCTTTAGAGATGACAACAAGGTGATTGATAATTAAATTTACATCACCATATGTTGAGTCAAGGTGGAGAAATTAAAAGTATGTTTCAATATCCCTAGTGATGAAGAGAAAAAGCATTTTTGGTTATGTCAGATTTTTCTCACGAGTGGGCAATTGCAGTGGAGTCATGGATCAGCGATACTGCTAGAATTCGGCATGAGGATACTTATGGTCAACACTCTAGGTGATGTCGGTCATGTCACAAGTCCTTGTGTTTACATGTATGGAGCTAATGATCCTGGTATTGTTGATAACCTTGATGTTTTGATAACAACAATAATAATGCTTGTTGAAGTTGGGGGTGATATCTTTCCAACTCTCGGATGATGGTAATTAACTTGAAGTATCTCAAGCCTCATTAAGTAAAATATTTAAAGTTCAAGTAAAGTGCTTATCTGATCGGAGTATATGGAAAAGGAATTCGAGACTTCAAAGTTGTGAAATAGAGGAAGTGTGAAAGCTTACTTGGTCGTGTCTGTTTGAGTTACCAGAGTCTTGTGAAAGTAGGAAAGTAACTCCTAAGATCTTAAGAAAACTCACATACAGACACAAACACGCTTAAAAAAACCATTTTATTATTAGCACAATCACGTAACTGCTCCTTGATCCTTGCCCCACCTTCCTTAATTATAGCAGCAACTATTAATTTAGAAATATTGTATAGTTATTATATATTCAAATTAGCCATTATATGTGTTGATTTGTTGCCTTAGTTTTAGCTTATTTGTTATACTATTATTGGCAACAAATTAATTTCCATAAGTTGTATCTCCTATTTATTCCATTCATGATTCACGTAAATGATATAACAAATATACACTTTCTGTATATTCTATATGGTATCAGAATAGCCATTGCTTCACAGCTTCTTCTTTTTTCCGATCCTTATCATGGCAGCTCCAAACAACAACTCTAACCTTAAAGAACTTATGGAATTCAACACAAATTCTCATCTTCCAATTAAGTTAAATGGAACCAATTATCCTGCCTGGTACAAACAGTGCAGCGCCCTTCTCATTGCTCGTGACCTTGAAGGTTATGTTACAGGCACAAAGAAGTGTCCTCCTGCTACCATTGTTACCGGTGAAACTACATCACCAAATCCTGATCATTCCTTATGGATCAGACAAGATAAACTAATTTATCTTGCTCTTGGCTCGTGTGATTCGGAAGCACGATCTGTCATGGCGGTTTCAGATACGTATTATGACGCCTGGACTGCTCTTGCTCGTGCCTTCTCAAATCGATCTCAGTCCATAATTATGTCACTCTGAGAACGTCTCAATTCAATCACCAAAGGGAATTCCTCTGTCTCAACCTATTTGCATTCAATCCGCAATATTGCTGATGAATTGGCCCTCATTAGTCATCCTATCGACAATCTTGAAATGGTTATCCATGCCTTGAATGGTCTCGGTCCGACCTTCAGGGACTTTACTACTGCCATTCGCACTCGTGACTCATCAATCGCCTTCAACGAACTCTATGAAAAATTGGTGGATTTCGAGATGTTTTTGCAGCGAGAAGAACAGATCTCGACACCGGCTCCCATCACTGCCAACCTTGCACAACGTCATTACAATAGCTACAATCGAGGACGTGGCCGCAATAATCATCACCATAACCATGATTCACAAAGGCGCAATAACTATAATGGTCATGACCAAACTTTTCCCAACACTAAGCAGCCAACATCCAACAATGTTGTCATATGTCAATACTGTGAAAAATCTGGCCACTCAGCAAAGCAGTGCTACAAGATTCATGGCTACCCAAACAAGCCTCGCCATCCTACTGCGCATGTTGCACAAACAGTGTCCTCTCACTCGTCTCCACCTTCATGGCTCTTTGATTCTGGCGCATCCCACCACATTACCAATGACATGAGAAATTTATCCATCAAAGAAGACTATCATGGAACTGACAATCTCTCCAAGTTGCAAATGGTAATAAACTTCCCATTACTCATATTGGTTCCACAAATAATTCTCCCTTAAAGTTGTCAGATATTCTCTATGTTCCAAATGTTACTCAAAATTTGATATCTGTCTCTCAATTGTGCCAAACTAACAAAGTTTCTATTGAATTTTTCCCTTGGCATTTTGAGGTAAAGGACTTGCATACGAAGGAGATTCTTCTACGAGGATTGAATGAAGATAATGTGTACAGGTTTCAACCAAATGCACCAGCCCCACAAATTTCCTATGCAATCTCCAACCCCTCACTCAAACTATGGCACCACAGACTCGGCCATCCTGCACCTCCTACTCTTCTTCACGCCCTCAAGTCAAACAACATTTCCTACTCCGGTTCTTTTAATAAATGTCTAGATTGTCTTTCTAATAAGAATCATAAACTACCATTTTCAAGGTCTTCTATTTCTAGCTCTAGCCCCTTGGAAATTTTGTACTCAGATTTATGGGGACCGGCTCCAGTAAATTCAATTGATGGTTTTCGTTATTATGTAATTTTTATGGACCATTTTTTCAAGTATGTTTGGCTCTACCCTTTAAAACTCAAATCTGATGTTTCAACAATATTTCCAATTTTTAAAAACTTGGTAGAAAGACAATTTAACTCTAGAATTAAAACCCTTTACTCTGACAATGGTGGAGAATTTATAAAAATTCGACCATTCTTACAAGCCAATGGTATCTCTCACTAAACACCCCACCCCATACCCCTGAACACAATGGTCTCGCGGAACGAAAGCACCGTCACCTCACTGAAACTGCTCGCTGCCTCCTAAACCACGCCTCCCTACCTTTAAATTTCTGGTCTTATGCATTTCAAACAGCAGCCTATCTAATTAATCGGTTACCCACTCATGGCCTTAACATGAGCTCACCACACCATGTACTATTTAAAACATCTCCAAACTACAAAAAACTAAAAACATTTGGGTGTTTATGCTTTCCTTGGCTTAAACCGTACACAAATAATAAGTTAGAACCAAGATCTGAACCATGTTTGTTCCTTGGATATAGCTTCACACAAAGTGCATACATTTGCTTCAATTTCAAAAACAACAAAATCCATCATTCTAGACATGTTCAATTTCTAGAAGACATTTTCCCATACTCACCAAACAAAAATAAACCATCACATATATCTGACCTTGATCCAGACTCTAAACAATCTTCCACATATATAGATTATGGAGATCAACCTTTAACCTCTATAATACCAATCTCAAAATCTACTCCCACTAACCTTACTCAAATCTCTCGCTCAGCCACCCCAACCTCATCTAGATCACCAACAAATTCCTTAAACCAAAGTGATACCTCACCATCCAACCAACCCATCAACTCTCCTTCCCCTCCTCAAACCATAATACATTCCCTACCTCAATCACCACCTGTACATGTTTCATCTTCATCTCAATCACTTGCAGCAGGTTCTCCTTCTCAAGCTTCAACTTCGGTAATGCCAAATCACTCCATGATCACTCGTGGAAAAGTGGGAATATTCAAACCAAAGAAACTTTTTTCTGTGTCTAAACATCCACTACCACCAACTGCAGAACCAACATGTGTATCCAAAGCACTGCAATGCCACGAGTGGAAACAAGCAATGTCTGAAGAATTTATAGCTCTCATGACCAATGGTACATGGTCTTTAGTTCCTCCACAGCCCCAGTTTAATGTCATTGGAAACAAATGGGTGTTTCGCCTGAAAAGAAATCCAGATGGATCCGTTGCTCGCTACAAAGCGCGACTTGTTGCAAAAGGTTTTCATCAACGACCAGGTATTGATTATAAAGACACCTTTAGTCCTGTTATTAAGCCGCAAACGATCAAAATGGTATTGTGTATTGCACTTTCAAAAGGCTGGAATTTAATCCAAATGGATGTTAACAATGCCTTTTTGCACGGTACCATATCTGAAGATGTCTACATGTGTCAACCATATGGTTTTGTTCATCCTAAACTATCTGATCATGTATGCAAGCTCCACAAAGAATTATATGGTCTAAAACAAGCTCCCCGAGCTTGGTACAATGAATTAAAGTCCTTTGTGGTTGCTTATGGATTTCTTAATAGCAAATCAGATCCATCTCTCTTCATCTACAATCACGGTAATATCACTGCCTATTTCCTAGTATATGTTGATGATCTACTTCTTACGGGAAACAATATCAACTTCTTAAATAAATTCAAGGCTGGTCTTGCTACAAAATTCTCTCTAAAATATCTTGGAGGACCAAGTCATTTCCTTAGTGTCGAACTCATTCCCACAAGCACTGGAATTTTCATGTCTCAACATCATTATATTCGAGACATGCTGCAAAAAGGAAATATGACTGATGTTAAGCCAGTAGGAACTCCAATGTCTACTACTTGCTCCCTTGGCACTCATGATGATACACCTCCATGTGACGCTACTTCTTTTCGCAGCATTATTGGATCTTTGCATTATTTATCTATCACTAGACCAAATGTGGCATTTGCTGTCAATAAGTTGTCACAGTTCATGCAAGCACCCTCGGCAACTCATATGCAAGCCCTCAAACGCATTCTCCGATATCTCAAGCACACTATCTCATATGGTCTCCATCTAGTAGCAACAAAGAATCTTGAACTCACTGCATTTTGTGATGCAGATTGGGGCGGTGACACTGTTGATCGAAAGTCTACGGGTGCCTATATAATTTATCTCGGACCAAATGTCATTTCTTGGTCCTGCAAGAAACAACCGACAGTTGCGAGATCCTCCACAGAGGCTGAATATCGCACAATCGGAACTACTACATCTGAACTTTTGTGGTTACAACAACTTCTATTGGAACTTGGGATCAAAATTACTCATCCGCCGAACATATTTTCAGATAATATTGGTGCAACATATCTTTGTGCAAATCCAGTATTCCACTCACGAATGAAGCACTTAGCTATCGACTATCACTTCGTCCGTGACATCATTATAAAAGGTGAACTCAAAGTATCTCATGTACCTTCTAGTCACCAACTTGCAGATTTACTAACGAAACCACTCTCTTGGCCTCGTCATGAGTTTCTTCTCTCCAAGATTGGTGTCGTTGACCACTCCTCCATCTTGCGGAGGCGTATTAGCACAGTCATGTTGTTGGTGTAAGCCCTAGAGGCCAATACTTATGGTACTTGTATCGAATGATTTAAAGGCATTTTCTTTATTATGGTTGATTAATAAAGTCCCTGGAATAGATAGTCCGTTTAATGTATTAAGTGTGACTTAATCATGAGAACACATTAAACATAAGGACACTATTCTTAAAGTATCCGTAGTCGAGCTTTAATATGAAGTGGGATAACATTAAAGCATTAAGACTATTATGTTTGTAGACTGATGATCACATCTCATGGATCATGGATAAAGAGTTATCAAGTCTTAAACATAGGTATGAATATTAGGAGTAATATTTATACCGGATTGACCCGCTATGAGAATACTATATAGAAAGTTATGCAAAGTGTCATAAGTTATTCTCATGGTGATAATAGTGTATACCACTCTTCGACCTGAAACTACTATGGATCCTAGATGTAGAGTCGAGTGCTTTATTGCTGATCCAACGTTGTCCGTAACTGGATAACCATAAAGACAGTTGATGGGTACTCCACGAAGCATGCTGAGGGACATGAGTGTCCTAGATGGAATTTGCCAATCCTGCGTAACAGGATAAATGTCTATGGGCCCAATATTGAACTGGACAAGGGTGACACAGTCTATACCTTGTGTTCAATATAGACATAAGGGCAAAGGGGTAATTATACACATAATTATTATCACAGGAGGTTTTGTCAGATCACATGACATTTTCGTGACTTGGGTAGCAGTGATGTGTTGCTAGATACCGCTCACTGTTTATTATGTTAAATGCGTGATTTAATATAATTGTCAACGCCGCGAAAACCTATAGGGTCACACACAAAGGACGGATTGATGAGAGATAGAATAACTAAGGAACACCGTAAGGTACGGTGCACTTAAGTGGGAGACGAAATATGGTAAGGTACCAAATACTTAAGTGATTTTGGGCATATTATAAGATATGGGCCAAAATGCACTTAAGTGGGCTTTTTGGCTTGAAGCCCACACAAGTGGTTCTATAAATAGAACCCCTTGGGTAGAAGCATTGTCACTCCAATCCACTCAGACAGAAATTCAAGTAGAGACTTGGAATTTTGTTTCCCTCTTTCTCTCACTCAAAGCCTTCATTCATAACAGCTAGCACTGCGATTGAAGGAATCCGTTCGTGTGGACTGAGTAGAGACGTTGTCATCGTTCAACGTTCGTGATCGCCCCGTGGATCTGTATCAAAGGTTTTGATCATTATCAGAGATCTGCACCAAAGGTTTGAATCGCCACAAGAGGTAACGATTCTATCACTGATCATGCCCATTCGTAAGGATCACTAAATGGAGAAATTTTTAAATTCCGCTGCGCCTTGGATGGCAATTCTCCAACAGTGGTATCAGAGCCACTTACGAAACCACGAATCTGATATTTGTTTTTGTTCTGTAATAATATGATTAAAGACAGAATGAATCAAAGGTTAAATTGAGATCGATCAAGATACATATATGTGATATATGTAATTCTGATGCAAAATACATTATATATGATATAGTGTTCTCGTTTCGTTCATTCAAACCCTCGATGATTGTTTTCCTTTGAGCGATCAATGGTCGTTTGCTTCTTGATCCGACATTAGTATGGTGAAGCAATGACGTGTTGATCAATCATACTGAATTAACAATCGAGATGTGTTTGACGGTCTGAAATTGGTGCATCAGGGTTAGTGACGGCACAAGGGTTGTGTTGTCAGAGAGTTATGCGATTGGGGTTTGACTGCACAAGAGTTGTGCGTTCTAAACACTTTTCCGAACAGTGTTAACCGGTTAACGCGTATTGTTAACCGGTTAACGAGAAACTGAATACAACCTTCTAAACATTTTTGGAACAGTGTTAACCGGTTAACGCAATGCGAAATAATTTTTTTTTTTAATTTTCAAACAGTGTTAACCGGTTAACGTATTTGGTTAACCGGTTAACGCAAGGCGGAAAACAGTTTTCCAAGAAATTTTTCAACAATGTTAACCGGTTAACGCATATGGTTAACCGGTTAACGCAAGGCAGAAAAGAATTTTCTAAAAGTTTTCAAACAGTGTTAACCGGTTAACGCATATGGTTAACCGGTTAACGCAAGAAAAAATTCACCCGTTCGGCTAGAAAAAGTGCTTTAAAGTATCAAGTGTTGGTACGAAAAACGACGTCAATTTTAAATGAATTGTTCATTAAATGCATTGTTCATTAGAGGCAGCGGACCCCCGGCTAACTCTGCGTAGTGTGATCGGTCGTCGAAATTTAATTTGATTTTAATTAATTAAAGGAATTAATAATAATAATAATAAAGTGTTTATTATTGTCTTGTGGTAATCGGTTATGGCCTTAGTTTTCCTTTGTTTTGTTTTGGGTTTTTAAAATACGACCTGCGTGTCGTGCCTCTCTCTTAATCTCCCAAATGTAACTTCTTTTCTCATCTCACTCCCTCGTATGTAAAACGAGTTTCTTTTGTAATGTAATGATATGAAGAAAGCAAAGAAGTCAGTGCCAAAGGAGGACAACCTTGAAGATCTTGCTTGGAGAAGCTTAGATCGTTGTAGGTTAGCTTAGGTTCTCTCATTGGCTTGGGAGAACAATTACGCTAGGGGCCATAACTGTTTCATTTTGTTTGTATGTATGTTGATGCATGTGAATGTATGTTGATGCATGTGAGAGACGGTTTATATGATAAACAAGCCGGTGAGATCAGAAAAATTGCAATTCCCTCAAAATAAATATTAAGTTTTAAGCTTTCCAAGTTTTAACACTCATCAAGACTAGTATCGAATAATGTAGGTTTCGCCTACGCGAGGTGCATGTTCTATATTAGTAAGGTGCGATGGGATAATTGTAATATCCAACTGTTAAAACAATGGGTCAAACTTAACTAAACAAATTATAATAAGATTATATATATGTTTAGAAGCAAGAGTTGGGAATGATCCATATGATGGATTGGAATAAGGAGTTATTCACCCAACTGAAATTTTCGAGAGTTGTATGAGATACAATTGGAAGGAGTTCCTACCTAAATAACCTAGTTTTGTGTAATCCGCCTACGCGGACTTAGAACGAAGTGAAATATGGATCTCGACCCACTAGAAAATCTTCCAACGGGATTTTCCGAATCAAATGATGAGGGTCATTTGTTTTGAGTAAAATAGTGGGAGCATATTTAATTAAAGGCCTAATTGAATATGTCAATGATACTTATATTTTCATTAATCCTTATGTAGATTACCATGACAGCAAACACCTCTAACAACATCCTGCGGTCAATCCTTGATAAGGAAAAATTGTCTGGGACAAATTTCCTGGATTGGCACCGAAACCTGAGGATTGTCCTCAAACATGATAAAAAGCTGTATGTCTTGGAGACACCTGTTCCTGAATAGGAACCTCCTAGTTCTGCACCTAAGGCAGAAAGAGATGCTTATAAGAAGCATGTCGATGATGCCAATGAAACTGCTTGTCTCATGCTAGCTACCATGAACTCAGAATTGCAAAAGCAACATGAGAACATGCCAGCGTTCGATATGATCGAACACCTGAAGTTGCTCTATCAAGAGCAAGCAAGGCATGAGAGGTTTGAAGTTTCAAAAGCCCTTTTTCAAAGCAAGTTAGCTGAGGGAGCCCCTGTAGGTCCCCATGTACTCAAGATGATTGGGTATGTGGAAAACCTTGAGAGATTGGGTTTTCCCCTCGAAAAGGAACTTGTAACTGATTTGATCTTGCAATCGTTGCCAGATAGTTTCAGTCAATTTGTCCTAAATTTCAATATGATTGATATGGACAAATCTCTTCCTGAACTGCTCGCCATGTTAAGAACTGCCGAGCAGAATCTGAAGTCAAAAGGGAAGTCCATTCTGATGATCGGAAATGGAAAGACTAAGCAGAGTGATAAGGGGAAGGGGAAGGAAGTTGCCAATCCTAGATCCACTGCTGCTTTGAAGCCTAGTGGAGGCATAGCAAAAGAAGGCACCTGCTTCCATTGCGGTAAGACCGGACACTGGAAGAGGAACTGCCCAAAGTACCTGGAAGATAAGAAGAATGGAGTAGAGACTTCAACTTCAGGTATTTTTGTTATTAATTTATCTACTTCTGCATCATGGGTATTAGATACTGGATGTGGTTCTCACATTTGTACAAATGTGCAGGAACTAAAAAGGAGTAGAGATTTGGCAAAAGGTGAAGTCCACCTACGAGTTGGCTATGGAGCAAAGGTTGCTGCTTTAGCCGTAGGAACTTTTGTATTGACTTTACCTAGTGGTTTAATAATTCAGTTAGAGAACTGTTATTATGTACCTGCAATTAGCAGGAATATTATTTCCATTGCTTGTTTGGACAAGTTTCGTTTTTCATTTATAATAAAGAACAATTGTTGCTAAATTTATTTGAATGATATATTCTATGCTACTGCACAAATGAACAATGGACTATATGTCCTTGATCTTGAAATGCCTATTAATAACATTAATACAAAAGGGTGAAACCTAACAAGTTAAAACCAACTAGGTAAGAATATTAAAACTCTTCGATCAGATCGAAGTGATGAGTATTTAATCCTAGAGTTTGATGACCATCTGAAAGAGTGTGGGATCCTATCCCAACTTACTCCTCCTGGAACATCCCAATGGAAGGGTGTATCTGAGAGAAGAAATCGAACCCTGTTGGACATGGTCCGATCCATGATGAGTCACACCAATCTTCCAAACTCCTTTTGAGGACATACACCATTGACATCAGCTTACACACTTAACCGTGTTCCATCCAAAAGGTTGAAAAAGACACCATATGAGATATGGAGTGGTAAGAGACCACATATGTCTTACATGAAGATTTGGGGTTGCGAAGTTTATGTGAAACGACAAATTTCAACTAAGCTTAAGCCCAAATCTGATCAATGCTTATTTGTGGGGTATCCTAAAGAAACAAGAGGATATTATTTCTACAATCCTTCTGAGGGAAAAATGTTTGTCGCTCGAACTTGAGTTTTCCTAGAAAGGGATTTTATTTCCAAAGGAATCAGTGGGAGGAAAGTAGAACTTGAAGAAATTCAAGAATCACAAAGTATCGATACACCTATAGAGGAATTAGAGCAGGAAGCACAAGTAGTTGTGTAAGAGCAACCTGCTCAAGTAGAAAAAGACCAGCGTAGGTCATGCAGGATACGTCACCTACCTGAGATATATGGATATCTGATCTAGGTGATGTATTACTCATGGATCAAGATGAGCTTGTGACCTACTCATGGAATCTTCGCTTTGATGAAACAGTAAAACTGTATGGATTCATCAAGAACGAAGATGAGTCTTGTGTCTACAAGAAGGTTAGTGGGAGCATGATCGTATTCCTGGTATTATATATAGATGACATATTACTCATTGGAATCGATATCCCTACCCTGCAACAAGTAAAGTCTTGGTTGGGGAAATGCTTTTCTATGAAGGACCTAGGTGAAGCAGCCTATATATTAGGAATCAGAATCTATAGAGATAGATCACAAAACTGCTTGGCCTAAGTCAGAGTACATACATAGACAAAGTGCTGAGACGCTTTAATATGAATGATTTCAATCTGGTTATGTGTTTTGCTTAAATGGTGGCACTGTGAGCTTGAAAAGTTCAACGCAAGATGCAGTTGTTGATTCTACAACTGAGGCCGAGTATATTGTTGCCTTAAGTGCAACAATGGAAGCTGTTTGGATCAATAAACTTGGTATAGTCCCTAGCATTGTGGATCCCATTGGTCTCTATTATGATAACAATGGTGTTATCGCACAAGCTAAGGAGCCTAGATCTCACCAACGATCCAAACACATACTTAGGCGTTGTGCGAAAATATTTAAAGTACCTACACTTGACAATATAGTTGGCCCACTGACAAAGCCTCTTGCGCAGCAGAAGCATGATGGCCATACTAGATCAATGGGCATACGGGGTATGCCTGATTGGCTCTAGTGCTAGTGGGAGATTGTTGGTGTAAGCCCTAGAGGCCAATACTTATGGTACTTGTATCGAATTATTTAAAGGCATTTTCTTTATTATGGTTGATTAATAAAGTCCCTGGAATAGATAGTCCGTTTAATGTATTAAGTGTGACTTAATCATGAGAACACATTAAACATAAGGACACTATTCTTAAAGTATCCGTAGTCGAGCTTTAATATGAAGTGGGATAACATTAAAGCATTAAGACTATTATGTTTGTAGACTGATTATCACATCTCATGGATCATGGATAAAGAGTTATCAAGTCTTAAACATAGGTATGAATATTAGGAGTAATATTTATACCGGATTGACCCGCTATAAGAATACTATATAGAAAGTTATGCAAAGTGTCATAAGTTATTCTCATGGTGATAATAGTGTATACCACTCTTCGACCTGAAACCACTATGGATCCTAGATGTAGAGTCGAGTGCTTTATTGCTGATCCAACATTGTCCGTAACTGGATAACCATAAAGACAGTTGATGGGTACTCCACGAAGCATGCTGAGGGACATGAGTGTCCTAGATGGAATTTGCCAATCCTGCGTAACAAGATAAATGTCTATGGGCCCAATATTGAACTGGACAAGGGTGACACGGTCTATACCTTGTGTTCAATATAGACATAAGGGCAAAGGGGTAATTATACACATAATTATTATCACAGGAGGTTTTGTCAGATCACATGACATTTTCGTGACTTGGGTAGCAGTGATGTGTTGCTAGATACCGCTCACTGTTTATGTTAAATGCGTGATTTAATATAATTGCCAACGCCGCGAAAACCTATAGGGTCACACACAAAGGACGGATTAATGAGAGATAAAATAACTAAGGAACACCGTAAGGTACGGTGCACTTAAGTGGGAGACGAAATATGGTAAGGTACCAAATACTTAAGTGATTTTGGGCATATTATAAGATATGGGCCAAAATGCACTTAAGTGGGCTTTTTGGCTTGAAGCCCACACAAGTGGTTCTATAAATAGAACCCCTTGGGTAGAAGCATTGTCACTCCAATCCACTCAGACAGAAATTCAAGTAGAGACTTGGAATTTTGTTTCCCTCTTTCTCTCACTCAAAGCCTTCATTCATAACAGCTAGCACTGCGATTGAAGGAATCCGTTCGTGTGGACTGAGTAGAGACGTTGTCATCGTTCAACGTTCGTGATCGCCCGGTGGATCTGTATCAAAGGTTTTGATCATTATCAGAGATCTGCACCAAAGGTTTGAATCGCCACAAGAGGTAACGATTCTATCACTGATCATGCCCATTCGTAAGGATCACTAAATGGAGAAATTTTTAAATTCCGCTGTGCCTTGGATGGCAATTCTCCAACACATGTAACTGCTCCTTGATCCTTGCCTCACCTTCCTTAATTATAGCAGCAACTATTAATTTAGAAATATTGTATAGTTATTATATATTCAAATTAGCCATTATATGTGTTGATTTGTTGCCTTAGTTTTAGCTGATTTGTTATACTATTATTGGCAACAAATTAATTTCCATAAGTTGTATCTCCTATTTATTCCATTCATGATTCACGTAAATGATATAACAAATATACACTTTCTGTATATTCTATATTTATGACCTTTCTTTATTTTCTAAAAACAACCGAAAACATTTTGAAGTCCTAGCTAACTGATTAAGGGGTTGTCTTATCAATTAGAGGACTTTTTACAATTAAATGATCAATTAAACCTAATCATCTAATTAATAATTTTTATCTTGTTGAGTATAAAATTGATTGAGACAATATCTTAATGATTGGGACAATATCTTAATGATTGATAACGACTAAATATCAAAACCTTACAATTTGTGGCTTGAACAATCAATTATTTAAGGATAAAAATCATCTGGCCTAACCGATTATTCAATTAATTCTTCCCATGGATTGTTTCATTTTTTAGACTCATTTTCTCATATATGAAGGAGGTCTCTCCTCGTTTGAAATCACACATGAATTTAGAGTTTTCCTATTTCTTACTATTTTAGTACTCTCCTCCTTTCTCATTGATATTTTCTTTCACCAAAGTTGTCTTAGTGTCTTGTGAGTGAAAACTACTTGTGAGGAAAGTGTTGTACTAATGTAGTTTTATTTTTTATTTCAAGAGTGTGATTCTCTTGAAAATTCCTATTTTGCTTCTAGAGATAAACCAATGAAAATCTTCTCTTGTTTATAGAACTCAATCCGGTAAAAGTTTTGTTTAGTTATTAAGATTAGTCGGAAAAAATGACTACTTGGTTTGTAAGCTCAGCCCATGCAAAAGCTCTTGTTTGGTTTGGAGGATAAGCATGTGCAAAGTCTCTCGATTTGTTTGTAATAAGGTTCGTGGGCATAATATGTAAAACCTCAAGATTATTATTAAAACTCTCAAGAAAATCTCTTGGGAACAAGAGTAGACCAACATTCGGCCGAACCTGTATCAATATCGGTGTCATCTCTCTAACCCTATCTCTTTACTTTATTATTTTGTTTCATTAAGCTGCTTTTCTCTATGCTATTTCAATACTAACATAATTTGGTATTTTAAGTTAACCATTTTTTTAATTAATCACGAATTTTAAATACCACAATTCACCCATCCCTCTAGTGTTTGGAGTCACTTAGTCAATAGTTGTGGGACATGCCAGTTTGGTTTCGATAAAGGGTCATGTTTTGGGCCCGGATTAGATATAGAGGGTCCAATAGTTATAAATATGGGTTCTATGTCACTTTTGTTAGTATGAAAGAAATAGGAAATAGGTGGTAATCTAGGTTATAAAAATTTAGAGAGAAGCATGAATAAGAATTAATAGGATTCATTGTTCTACGAATTTGATAGACCTTTTGGGATATCTAAATGGATTGAGAAACACTTCTAAACACATTGGTTTGAGTGATTCATCTATTGAGAGTTGGAGATATTTGAAAACATTTGGATAGAAAATAAAATTTGTTCTTGAGAACTTGAAACACAATTTTCTTATAACTCATATGGCAATCTCTTATAATAATTCATAAAATATAATGAATTAAGGAAATGCTCTTTTCCCCGAATATATAAGTTTAATCAAACCAGATAAACAAATTTTACATGTTCTTTTGTCTTTTATCTTATTTTTGTTCCCGTGGATTTTCTAGCATTCTTTTGTGTGCACATTGATATTTCTTATGACTATTTATTTTGATTGTAATTGTACTTTTCTCCACACATTAATGTTCTTTGGGTGATTGATATCATTATATTTCACAAGATATTCATAGACTAATCAAGTGAAATATGTGTACGCAAGTGAAAATATGGGTATGTAATTGTAGTTATAGAAATTTAGAAACAATAGTCTTACCTTCACAGTTGCAAATGTCATCTGATTAGAGTACGTCCGTGTATATCTACACATAGAAAATTAAAAAAAAAATGTTAACCAACTTATTAATAAACTATGTATGATTAATTATTATTTAAAACATAATTAGAATTATGTGAATAATACCCTGCAACTTGGTCATTTGCATACCACTGTCTCCAATCATCAACAATGGAATAATTTAAAGATCTTATCCAAGCTTGTGTCCCCAAGAATGGAACTAACAGGTCATGATCTCCACTATTATAATAAATATACAAAATTTATTACCACAAGAAATCAATACTACAAAGTTCATCTTATGAAATATATGAGCATAGAGAAATACTACTGACCTGTAAATTAGTGAGCGAATGCCCTTTTTACTGAGATTTACATGATAATCATAACTGTTAAATATATCTTTCTCATGAGGTATATTAAAGGTACAACGAGACCATTTTCCCATACTACCCTGCAACACATGCAACCAACATAACTAGTAAAGAATGTTCTGCAATAGTGTGAAATTCTGTAACATATTATAAAGGAGACAACAACTCTATACCTTACGTATGTGCAATGCTTTACGAACATTGTCATCATTGGCCCAAATACCGCAAAGAAAATATGGATAACTCTAAGGGTAGAAAGAAAGGAAACAAACATCAACTTAAACAAAGTATTTTGAAATTTATATATTAAGATTATCATTGCAAATTGCATTCCATAAATATATATATATAAAAAAGAAGAATTACTCGACAACTCGACGAAGGCAATCTGAGATTTGAAGTGAGGAAGTTGGAGGGATATTTAATTAGAGATCTCCTCTGAATTTTTTGAGTATCATCAAGCCATTCACATCGTGGGTCTAAAATATGAGCTGTATTAAGTCCTGATATAGCCTCTTCAAATAATCTGATATCTTTAGAACATAAGATACTTCTGCTTTCTTCATTTATATAATCGCCTTTACAATTTATTTGGAGTGACTACAAAATATTACAGATTAGTTAGTTTTGAATGTGTATTAAGGAATTAAAATTCAATTTTGAAATTACTTTATATAATTCATCTGATATGAGTCCCATTCCATGAGCAAAAGGGATTGCATAATTGTTTTCCTTCCTAGTTGTCATAGCATTCCCCAACAAATATCCCTGAAGAAGCCATTCGATGATATATTATTTGTTCCACATAATGCATAATTTAGGATGCACCAATTAAAAAAATTAACCTGAAGATTAATCCAAGGCTGGACACCTTTTTCATTTGCTGCAAACAAGGAAATTTGTGAATAATTTCATTAAAATTTTCAATATACAACAAATGAATAACAACATAATAGTATTACAATAAGCAACGAGTTTTGCACCTTGTATAATTTCTTGAGCAATTACTGGAAGAGGGATGCCAGAGTATGAATCACCGCCAATGTAAATTTTATTTGATTGAAATTTTGGATGATCAACTAACCACTGCAAATATTTATAACATGACTTTCGCTCTTTTTTTACTGATTATAATAAATAAGTTTTAAAAAATAAAGAAAAAATTATTATTGTGTAATGAAAACAATGGAAATTGTTTGAATACCTTTCTGAAAAATTGATGAGTTTGATGAACTAGTATCGAATCGCTTCGTTGTGAACCAGAATTTGTTGTGGCATATGTGAATCCTGTGTTAACAGGCAAATCTACAAATATAATGCTACTCACCTATACATAAAAATAATTTATTTTTAAAAGACAAATATCTAAATGTTTAAATAAAATGATTAGATGAAATAGATACAATAAAGCCAAAAATATTAAAATTAGGCTACACAAAAGAATTAAACCCCAACCTTTGTCCATGAATGTGGTTTCAGTATCAGATTAGGCAAACTCCCATTATACTCCTCCTTTTTAAATTCAAGTGGACCTACAATGCAACATCTCAAATTTTAATTATTTTGCTTAATTATGTTATTTTTCCTAATTAATTTAACTATCGATAGATAAGCATTTGATAGAAAAACATTTGGGAAAGGGAGTCCGCTAAGTCTGTGCCACGAAAACTCTAAAAAAAAATAGGAGGACATAGTGCAAGCCTATAACTTTAATCTATTCTCTATTCGCGGATAGAGTATTATTAAAGTTAAAAATTACAAAATTTTAAGTTGATGTCTGGCTCAATAAATTTTTTTTAAAAATCGAATCAATCGAACCAAACTAAACTGCATTAATTTGATTTGGTTCGATTTTACTTTTAAAAGTCAATCGAAACAAATTAAACCACATATTTTTTTCTTTTACAATTCGGATGATTTTTGACTTCAAAATCAACCAAACCGCACTGCAAATACCCCTAATCTCATCCCACAAAATAGTGCGAACAACACATACATGCTCACGAGTCAGACCCATTTTACCACCCGTAATGTTTCATAATATTTTTTCCTCCTATACAAACAATTAAGGAATGATTTTTGAGTTTTTTCTTAAATCTTTCAAATCATCTCACTAGCACCATCTATTATATTTTATATAAACTATTTAAGGAATGTTTTGTTCTTTTTTCTTCTTTTTCTCATTCTCTCTACCGACCACCATTTCACTAACCCAATTGATTATATTTCACTCAATTTATCTTTAACATAAACTTCAAATACTTACTGCAAGAGTATCTAAAGCAAAGCTGCAATTACCAATTTCAAAGACAAGGCCAGACAAAGCAGAGCAACCAGGTCCACCAGTGAGCCAAAGCATGAGAGGATCTTCCTTTGGATTGTTTTCTGATTCAATGAAGTAATAAAACACTTGCACATCCTCTTTTTCACCAACTCCCACATACCTTATCAACAATATATCAATATGAAATAATTATTTTAATACCATAGATTAATAAAAAAACTTAGATAGAATGAACTATATAGCTAAGTAAATAAAACTGACCCGGTTTCAAGCAGAAAAGGAAGAGGTCCACTGAATCCAGGAAGAAACTTGACTATGGAGCCACATGTTGCAACTTGAAAGGACAAATACGATGATAAAAGAAGAACAAATAGAAAATCCTTCCCATTACATGAACTAAACTTTGCCATTTTTAGTCGTTGATGTCAAAATATGTGTGGTCTCGAAAGGTCAACAATCTACAGTGTATAGAATGGAGCGCCATGTTAGGTGTCTAATAGATCACTTTTTTTATATGCATTTCAATTATATTGGCAGATTGCACATGCTCAAAGGAATTTAATAATATGCCACTCCTTCCTAATTGTTTTTTCTAACACAGCTTTATTGACCACTCCATTTGTTGCAAAGGAAAACATAGAACCTTTAAAATTGAATGTTAAATTTGTAAATTGAACTTGCGATCATGGTTTTAAAAAGCTTTTTATTTTTAAGAATTGTTTTGCATTTTTGAAAACATAGAACCTTTAGAGTTTAATAGTGATTTACTTTTTTTATTTAATATAATTTTACATATCACCCATATGAATTTACTTTTATAACCTTTTAAAAACTCAAATAATTTTATAACCCACGGTTGAAAAAAATTGGACTCAATTTCACCCAACATTAAGTTCGGTTTTATTGGTTTTTGATGAGGTGGTTAATGACGTGGTCGAGACAGATACCCTTGTTGCTATTGAGGTGGTTGCCATAAATCTGGTCCCCATTACTGATGAGGCTATTGTTACTCATGATACAAAAGTTACGACTCTTGCTTCGACGGAGTCATTTGTGCACGCTGATGGAAAGTTTTTGGGAGGATCCAATGACCGATCGATGCTTACTGAGTATGTTGACCATGTGGCATATCGATTATGGCAGGGAGAGGTATATACATTTTATGTTTAACTTTAATTTATTTATTATTGTTCCATGATGTGTTGAAAGTTAACTTATAATTTTTTTTAACTTTGTTTGTTATAGAATTGTCCTAAGCTGAAGGTAACATCCCACGGGTCAAAGATGAAGACCTTTCATATGAGTTTGATGTCTGAGCAGGTTAGGCGAATTGTTATTGACTTTGGTCTCCTATCATTTGTCCACTACTAACTCACCATTCTTAACACTTCACTTATGACTGCTTTAGTTGAACGATGGCACAAGGAGACATATTCCTTTCATATTTTATTTGGGGAGATGACTATCACTTTGGATGATGTCTCCTCCTTGTTCCATCTCCCCCTTGTCGATAGATTATCCACCACCCATGTTATTAACTAGAAGATTGCATGTATCATGGCTACACTGTATTTGGGAGTTACTAAGGCAGAAGTGCTAAAGGAGTTTGATTTTTACAGGGGAGCTCACCTTCGGATGTCTTAGTTTCGGAACAAGTACCACGAGCTTGTGGAGGCACGAATGTATGAGGTTGCTGCTAGGGTGTACATGCTACGTCTAGTAGCATGTACTTTCTTTATGGATAAATCTCATGTTTATATTAATGCTTGGCACATGTGTCTATTCAGTGGCCTTGACGATATCAGTTGGACATGTGATGACGCTGCATTGACCATCATATATGCAACACTTTGAGTTGTGACTGTCTTTGAGACCAACCAACTTGCTGGTTATTTGAGTCTATTTTAGGTATATTAGAAAGTATTATTTGTAGTTTAGTTCTTATTTAATTGTTACGAATAAAATTTCTTAATTATTATTTGTTGTGTCTGTGTTCTTATATCAGTGTTGGATATACGAGCATTTCTTTACCATCTATGATAGGAGAGTGTAGCAGACTCCTGCGGGCGCCCCATAGACGAGGAAATGGAAGGCCAGATAAGCACATCCAGGTGGTGTTGCGGAGTACATGAGGAGGCTTGATGCACTAATAGTAAATGATGTTATCTGGACGCCATACACAACTCATAGAGTCTACCGTGAGTTTGATGAGTCTTCTTTATTTTTTGGTTATATGCGGTGGTAGACATTAGTCGATAGACACTTGCTTGAGATGTGTTTGCGGCAATATGGTTATGTCAATGGCATCCCACGACCATTTTCGGATGTACCAGCTTCGAGCATTGACCGGTGGTTTAACATCATCGGCCCTGCCTGTGCCATTATAGATAGCGCAGTGAGGGTTCAACATGACTCACAGTGTGAGGATGGTTACCTAGATTGGTACCTCACTATATCACACGCTCGCATCATCCCACTTGTTAAGCCTATGGATGACGTTGTTCCTTCCGATGCTAGGGTACCTACCAATGACGTGTCGCTGCCGCCACCTCCACCTAATGCCGATGACTAGAAACGTCTCAGATGATCACAATTATTATGGATAACCTCATGGATTTGGTAAGCCCAAATGGTGAGGTTTTTATCGGATTATCGCGGGAAACACACATAGCCCGTGGGGGACCTATTTAATTATTTGATTTTGCAGTTGTATTATTTGTATATTTTGTGACTCAGAATATTTAACATCGTACCTTTTATTACATAATATTTTGTCGATTACATGTGTCACACCTCGAAAAATGGGGATACGACTTCAAAGCGAAGCGCGATCGCACGCTCGCAATGATGGACTGAACAGAGTCGCCACCGAACTTTATTTATTCCCAAAATGGGAAAGGGAAAATATCGATAAAACCCCTAAAAGAAAGGATAAGATATGGTCATCGCAACCAATATCAGGGTTCGGGAGTCGATTATGCAAGGGGAAGGTATTAGCACCCCTCACGTCCGTTGTACTCAACGGGAACCATTAGGTTAGTTGTGTGCGTTAGTGTTAGTTGAAATATTAGGTTTTTCAAATTATTAGGTGGGAAAGAAAGAAAGGATGAGAGGAGGATGTTTTTGGATTTTTGACGAAAGACTAAACCTAAGTTTTTTATTAATGGGCCTGACAAGATATACGAATCCTGCTCCTACGTATCTCAAAAGAGAAATCAAGGCTTACGTAGTTCTGGGTAGAAAAATGTTTGTTTGTTGGTCGATTTTAGCGAAAGCTATATTGTAGTAATCGACAAAAACATTGTTTTACCCAAAACATATGAGGAGTGGACGCATACCACACATCGAACGGATTTATAAATCTACATTCGGAAAAGCGTCACTTATCCCTACTCAACAATCGTGGCCGAAACATTGTTTTGCATCACCTTAAGACAATATATCTTTCGTTTATGAGAAAGGTTTTTTTTTATTAATCGCACGGCGGCGAGAAAAGAATTTGATTGGTTGGATGTATTTTGAGTGATGGCGAGAACTTGGATGAGCGAGATATACATCTCGAATCCTAGTCTCAGGAGTGCGCGGTATACACCACGTTCCATTTCCATCTTTATTAGCAAAAGTGTTTAATAAAGATTAGGTATTTTAGGTTTGATTGAGAAAGGGTTTGAAAAAATTGTATTGACAATTTTAGACGATGGCGAGAGCTAAGATAGACGAGGCATGCGTCTCGAATCTTAATCTCAGGAGTGCACGGTATACACCATGTTCCATTTCCACCTTTATTGAAAAAGTGTTAAATAAGAATTAGGTATTTTGAGTTTTGTTGTGAAAAATGACTTGACACTAGATCAAGTATTGATGGACGTTTAAGAGAAATTTGAATGAGTGTTTGAGAGAAAACAAAGTGGATAAATTTGGATGATGGCGAGAGCTAGGATTGGCGAGATATACATCTCGAATCCTAATCTCAGGAGTGCGCGGTATACACCATGTTCCACTTCCATCTTATTGAAAAGGTCTTAACTATGAATTAATATTTTTTTGAGTTTTTATTAAGAAAACTGGCTTGACGTTGAATCAATCGTTTGATGAAAGTTTGAAAGAAATGGAATAGAATAGGAGGGAGAAATGAATTGATTTGTTTATTGAGAAAATACTCGACGTTGGATCGAGTCATTATTTTTGATCTTTTGGAAATGGTTGATTTTATTCTTGTGTTAGTATCTAACTAAACAGTCAAACAAATAAAGAAATAAAACAGTACAAAATTATTACACATCGGGGGAGTGAGGTACATTTTGTCAAATGGGGATTCAAAATCATGAAATAATTAAATCGGGCTCAAACAGAAAATAATGCAATATATGAGTGTAAGTGCAAGAGAACCGACTCATTGTAAGAAAGCCCAAGAGTAAGCTATGTGAGGTTGATGGTGATGCTTAAAAAGCAATCGACTTACAAGGGTATGGAAATGGGTATTAATAACCTAAAGTTAAAATAAATTGCAAGGTACTATATAGAAAAAGAAATTAAATAAAATAATAGACATAACAAATATAAACACAAAAAATTAGCTATCCCCAAGTATCGAACCCGCTCCACTAAAGACCATGAAACTACCCTCTCTCTACTAGGCCATTTATGATTAGTTATTATTTTAATGCTAATTCGGATAAGTAAATCAAAATAGATTAAAAATTAGAATTAAAAATAAAAACTAAGATAAAAAATAGTCTGTTGGACTACCAAGAAAAAACAAGAAATTAAACCCAGCCGCTTGGCTGTTGGGTTCTAGAGGCTAATGGATTGGGAATCAAAAAGCAATTAAATACTATACACAATTTAATAATAATAATAATAAAGTAGAGGAATACTAAACGTATTAGATTCTTAAATGGTTTTCTAATATCTTAAAGGTTTGTTTTGCTTAAAATAAATAAAAGAAAAACAAAAACGGGAGCAACAGTAACAGATTTTGTCACTCCCTCTCTCAACAACTTCTGTTTCTCTCAAGCGCTCCCTCAATCTCGCTCTCAACCTGTCCCTCAATCGCTCTTACGCTCACTCAAACGTTCATCCGTCTCTCACAATCGCTCACCGCTCTCAATCGCACATGATACTACCCAAGAAATACACGAATCTACGGTTTCAAAAGAGAGTCGAGTGAAAATCTCACCTTCGACGGTGACAACGGCTCAGGTGATGCTTAAATCCTCTTCCTTCGCCTCTCCAAATACCAGTTTCTTTTTGATTTGGGGATTAGGGTTCTTGGTGGAGTTTTGTCCGCCTCTCAATTTTTTCCTCCTCCTTCTTAATTCTCCTCACCTCTCTTTTTATATCTTGCAGATTAGGGTTTTGTTGTTGTATGGTAGATTAAAACAAACATCTCTGCAAAGTCCTTTTGGGGTTTAGAATTCGGATTGTCCTATTTGATGCTTGTTCCTGGAACGGTAATCTGAACCTGTGCTTTTTCTTTGAATTTTGTCTCCATTCCATTTTGGGTATTTTTCTGAATTTTCTACAGCCTTGCTAATTACCTGTATTTTTTACTGCAGTGAAAATTCTTGTAACCTTTGTGAAATGCCCCAGTATACGCATGGGCTTTTAGCCAACTGACTATTTCGTGTTGCACATCAGGGGCCATATAACCTTCCTGCAAATTGATATTTGCAGTTAATGTATTTGGCGAAATGCCAACCTCCAATGCTATATTGTGTATGATTTTGTAACAATTTGACATTGCTTGTTGTTGTTTTGGCAGGATAACCGCAACTTCAATCAAGTCTATATTTGCACCATAAAGCTTTGAATTTATCACATGCCTTAAATCTATTTGAGCGTATTTGGTGTTACCGAGAGCATACTCAGAACTGATCGTCAAACCATCTGACATACAGGAACTGCAGACCAAGTGGTTGCAAGGAGACAAAATAGGTTGCTTGAACCAGCTCAGGCAGAGAGGGCATTTGAGTTCGAGAGCGAGTTTCTGATAGTGAAGTATCCATGGATTCAAAAGCATGCTACTACTTTTACTCACGATGTTGTTGATGGATTTTCCAGAAATCTCCATTTTCTTTCCTGTGTGATTTCTTTCTGACACTTGGTTGTCTCCGCATTTCCTTCTTTTGATTCCTCAGGTAATTTCGGTCTTCACTTTTTTCTGTAACACTGCTTCTCATTTGTGAACATGGTGCTCTTTGGTAATAGGCAAGAGATGCATATTACAGGGGAGAGCCTTTGATTGTTGATGACATGTTTGATAGAGTTGAGGTATCTTCCTTCCCCAATTCATATATGCTTCTTAACTTGTTGTATTTACACTGCTCTTATGAATCTTACTAATATCATTGAAACAATTGAAGCTTAAGCGGTATTGTTCCAAGTCAGTTGTTAAGTATCCTCGATGCGGTATCAGAAGGCAATCGACCTATGCGGATGCTGAGGTAATTTTCTTCACAAGTTTAGATTAATAACTTCTTATTTAATCTACTTATGACATCATAATATTCATGAAAATTCAACAATTTCAGTTGTTGATACTTTAAGTTGTGGTCGGAGAGGCGGATATTTTGGCATCCTGGTTTTCAATCCTGAAAGCCCTTGCAGCAAGAAGCATAACAGGCGACAATTGAGCTTGGTAACAATGAAATTAATCATGAACAAGGCCCAATTTCAAACAGTGTGAGTGCAACTGTGAAATTATTTGTTCCAAAGCTGGATGGATGTTCGTACAGGATGTGACGACTTAACAACAAAGAGTAGGTGTTTGTTCATGCTTTTCATGTGTGTCATATAATTGATTAATTTACGCTGGAATTGTTGTCTTTGATACCGTGCAGGATTTGGCCAGTTAAAAAGGCTATGGCTTCAGTCCAATGATTATAGAATGACTTCAGTCTGGTTTGAAACGTAGTCAGATCAATAGCATGGGCCGAACCAGCTGCATTAGATTTTCCATTGGAAGCTTGTGCACTTCCGTTTTGATGGTCTGACATGGTCAACTATTTCTGTAAACAAGTAGCAGTGAGAGGCTTCTGGCGTTTATTGCGAGGATGCCTTGTCGGGATCAAGGTAACTCAAAGTTGGAGTTCTCAACTGAGGAATAGCTACTGCTTTCGAAAACTGAAACTGGGTTGTAGGTTTGGCAATGGGATGCTGCTGACAGAATTTCAACTCTTGTGTATATGCTGCATCACAATGTTCGCTAAAAGCGAAATTGAACACCATTTCTAATGACAGGTATGTTTCCTCCGTATCCCTTTTGTAAGAAACATTTAAGCCATTAATTTGTCGGTGTAATCCCCTCAGTATAAACATGACGAATTCTTCTTTTCTCAATCCTACAGCTCCATCGTGCTGTCAACCCAAGTATGATAGCATCGTGTAACCCCGTAACGTCAACTAGAACGCGATGTCTTCACGTATTCAAAACAAAACTACAGAAGTGATCTATCCGGTTCGTTTGGTGGTGAACTCCGTGGAACTCATTGTGTTTGCTGTTGTACAAGAACTTGGTTTATGACATAGAATTCGTAGGAAGATCATTTTTCGTTGCGAATGAAAGACCTTATTGGCGAAGGATGCACCGGTTGATGTTGTGGCTCACAACTTAAATTTTTTGTAACTCTGTAGTTTTGTGACTTGTAATGGCCATAATATTGATATGAATGAATAACTGGTAACGTTGCAATGATCGAAAATGTATCCATTTCTACAGATAAATACATTGTATAATTCCGAGTTGATTTGCTTTCAATAGCACTCGTCCAGAGTGCAACCTTAACAACAAAATTGGGGAATCACCCACTTTTAGAGCTTATTTATTTGTTGCACTACTCGGGCAGACTATAGCAGTGCGGTGCCATTAATAACTGTTTCCATAAACAGTCTTACTTCTTACGCTGCCTGTGTTCAATCTTAATATGCTTTCTACCAGACTTATCAATACCACTAGTGCCCAATGAGAAACTCCCTCCCGCATTAAATTCTAGACTACTAGAAGCCTGAAATGGAGATGGATTCTGTGGAGCAATATTTTGTTGACCCCTAAATTGGAAAGGGCCGGCTCCAATTGGAATTGGTGCTCCAAATATAAAATTTGATTGAGCTTGGGCTGGATGGTTGCCTTTGGTCATGAATGCATGCAAATGAACTTTAGGCCATGTGCCAAATAAAAAATGAAAAAATGAAAAAAATTCAGGACCAAAATCGGGGTATGACAATTGCCCCTATTTAAGCGTCTGCACTAGAGAACATGAAACAGGACACTCTTCATATGATCATAGTGGGAGATGGTTAAATACTAAGAAGACCCGGATTTTGATCCTGAATCCTTATGACATGATATGATATGATATGACATGATATGATATGCATGGATGCATGATTCTTTTTTGTAATTTTTATCTGCTAGGGATATGATGGACCCTTAACAGGAGATGTTACTAGGCGGACCAAATCTGTGGGGAATGCTGATGACCCACAGGGAGACATACAAATGGTAAAAAAACAAATTTGCTGGGGAAGACAAATCCTGCTGGAGAATCAGACACACACTGGGGAGTAATCGAAGTGAAAGTTGATAAACAACATTCAGAGTACAAGAGATTTCGGTAGTAAGTTCACATATGACTTACTAGACCCGAATAAGAAAGAAAATGTCACAACAGGTTCAGATATGACCTGGCAATACTGGAATAAAACACAACAAACAGGTTCATATATGATCTGACAATGCTGGGGGAATATCAAGAAGTTCTGACAGCAGGTTCAGATATGACCTAACAAACTCAGAAAAAATCAAGAAGAGTGTATCAACAGGTTCATATATGACCTGACAATACTGGAATGAAAGTTCAACAGCAGGTTCATATATGACCTGACAACACTGAAACAATCATAGAGAAAGACTCTTCAGAACAGGTTCATATATGACCTGACACTGGAATAAAGCTCAACAACAGGTTCATATATGACCTGACAAATGGATTAAAGTTCAATAACAGGTTCATATATGACCTGAATAGCACTTGAACAACAGGTTCATATATGACCTAACAAATGGATTAAAGTTCAATAACAGGTTCATATATGACCTGAATAGCACTTGAACCACAGGTTCATATATGACCTATCAATGGATTAAAGTTCAATAACAGGTTCATATATGACCTGAATAGCACTTGAACAACAGGTTCATATATGACCTGACAATGGATAAAAGCTCAACAACAGGTTCATATATGACCTGAATAGTATTGAACAACAGGTTCATATATGACCTGATAATGGAATAAAGTTCAACAACAGGTTCATATATGACCTGAATAGCACTTGAACAACAGGTTCATATATGACCTGATAATGGAATAACAACAATTGGACTCTGACCGTAAGCAATGGACTACACCAGCTTTTAACAGATTGGTGCCAATCAACAAGAGGACTTGAAAATGACTGCGAAAACCGGATGTTGGTTCAAGGGCACCAAGGACAAACTGGAATTAGAGGTCAATGGACATAGGGTCAATCAACAAGACCTGGGTCAATGCAAAATGAGCACGAAGTACATGACTATGCATGATTTGAATTTTTTGCATGATATATGAATGATCATGATATGAGAATGCTGACACTTGGCAGACTGGGAGTTTGTAGGGACTGTTTACAGAGATTCTGATTCCTCAACACCAATAACTCATACCCGTGCGATTAACAAGCGCATCCAGAGGAGAATCTATCATGATTGACAATTATAAATAACCAAAGGTCCATCCTTCTAGAGGATTAATAAGTTATATTCCATGGGGACTTTTGTTGGTGATCCAGGAATATTTATGCAACCTTGAGGCTTTCGGGGAAACAAATGATTTTCCTTTGATTTTCACATATGTCAAAGTAATTTATTTATTTTTGGTAAATTTCAAATTCTTTTTCAAGTTTCAAAATTTCATTATTAACAAATAAATGACATTTTGCATAACAAAGAAAAGCATAGATGAACACAACTAACGACGATTGGGAAAACTTGTATTTTATTCAAGAATGGTAGCGCACAAATGGCGTAGCTCCATAGAGTGTTACAATTTTTTTTGAAAATGGCAATAAGGAACGGTCTATGTTGAATTCAGTGACCACTAACATCCCTACTAGATATGATTTCCTAAAACCTTGCTTCTAAGGGGAGTAACTTGGATTGATCTTCCGCCTCAAATTCTTCGGTGTTAATCAGTAACAACTGATGCAGTTTATGCCTTTTTGCCCCTAACTTTTGCCTGGATCGTCCTTTCGGGTTTTCAATCCACCGGGACGCTCCTTTTTTGCCTAAATCGCCCTTTCAAGTTTTCGATTTAGCGGGTCTTTATTAGGCATAGTATTTTTTTAACTGCATCAGAGTTCACGGGGTGCGAGAGCTCTTCATCATCCATAGTTGTAAGAATCAAGGCGCCTCCGGAGAAAGCTTTCTTCACAACATATGGGCCTTCGTAATTGGGAGTCCACTTCCCACGTGAGTCCTTGTGTATTGGCAAGATCTTCTTAAGCACGAGGTCTCCTTCTCTGAATTCCCGAACACGTACTTTCTTGTCAAAAGCCCTTTTAAGTCGTTTTTGGTATAATTGTCCATGGCACAAAGAAGTCATTCGCTTCTCGTCTATGAGGTTTAACTGATCAAATCTATTTTGAATCCACTCAGCCTCTTCTAGCTTGGTCTCCATCAAGATTCTCATTGAACGTATCTCCACCTCAATTGGGAGAACTGCTTCCATCCCATATACCAAAGAGAACGGTGTTTCCCCTGTTGAAGTGCGGACGGAAGTCCGGTATCCATGCAGTGCGAAAGGTAGCATTTCGTGCCAATCCTTATAGGTTTTCACCATTTTTTGCAGGATTTTCTTGATGTTTTTATTAACGGCTTCAATAGCGCCATTCATCTTTGGACGATATGGTGAAGAGTTATGGTGTTCAATCTTGAAGCTTTCACATAATTCTTTCATGGTCTTATTGTTCAGATTCGTCCCATTATATGTGATGATCCGGCTTGGAATTCCATAACGGCAAATGATCTCTTTCTTGAGGAATCGTGCAACCACTTGTTTTGTCACATTAGCGTAAGAGGCGGCTTCTACCCATTTGGTAAAGTAATCAATGGCAACCAGAATGAAGCGGTGACCATTGGAAGCTTTAGGCTCGATGGCGCCAATCATGTCGATGCCCCACATTGAGAAAGGCCAAGGTGACGTCAAAATGTTTAGTAGGGTCGGAGGCACATGTACCTTGTCAGCATAGATTTAGCATTTATGACATTTTCTAGCATAATTGAAGCAGTCGGATTCCATGGTCAACCAATAATAACCAGCTCTCAAAATCTTCTTGGCCATGGCATGCCCATTGGCATGAGTTCCAAAGGATCCTTCATGAATCTCCTTGATCAACAGGTCCATTTCACGTCCATCCACGCATCTGAGCAGAATCATGTCGCGATTTCTCTTGTACAACACACCATTGCTTAAGAAGAATTTGGATGCTAATTTCCTCAATGTTTTCTTATCAAGGGTTGTTGCATCTGTTGGATATTCTTGATTTTGCAAAAAGCATTTGATGTCATGAAACTAGGGTTTACCATCGTCTTCGTCTTCAATCGACTGGCAGTAGGCAGGCTCAACTTTCCGCTCAATCTGAATGAGAGGTGCTTCATTATGGAATCTGACTTGGTACATTGAAGCCAACATAGACAAAGCATCAGCAATTTGATTCTTAGTTCTCGGGATATGACGGAAAGTGATTTCGTCAAAGTATTTTATTAATTCAATGACATAGGCACGATATGGGATCAACTTGGTATCACGAGTTTCCCATTCGCCCTTGACTTGGTATATCACCAAGGCTGAGTCTCCACATACTTCAAGTATTTTGATTCGGAGATCAATTGCTGCTTCGATGCCTAGGATGCACGCCTCATATTCTGCTATATTATTTGTGCAATCAAAACACAACCTTGCTGTGAAAGGAGTGTATCCACCATTTGGATTCAACAGGACAGCTCCTACGCCATGCCCCATGTAATTGGAGGAACCATCGAACATGAGCTTCCACCGAGATCAGGGTTCAGGTCCTTCATCAAGTCCTGGGATTTCACAATCCTTTACTACCATAATGTCTTCATCAGGGAAGTCAAACTTCAACGACTGGTAATCTTCAACGGGCTGGCTTGCCAGGTAATCAGACAACACACTTCCTTTAATGGCTTTCTGAGATACATATTGGATGTCATAATCGGATAGTAACATCTTCCAACGGGCGAGTCTTCCAGTTAAAGCAGGCTTTTCAAAGATGTACTTTATTGGATCCATTTTTGATATCAACAAAGTAGTGTGGCAAATCATGTATTGTCTTAGACGACGAGCGGCCCATGCTAAAGCACAACAAGTTTTCTCCAAGAGTGAATATAGGGATTCACAATCGGTAAATCTCTTACTCAGATAATAGATGGCATGTTCCTTTCGACCGGTTTCGTCATGTTGTCCCAGCACACATCCCATTGATTTTTCAAGCACAGTTAAGTACATAAAGAGTGGTTTCCCCTGGACAGGTGGAATTAGAATAGGGGGCTCTTGCAGGTATTGTCCGATTTTCTCAAAAGCCATTTGGCAGTCAGAATTCCATTCAACTGCTTGATCTTTTCTGAGCAACTTGAATATAGGTTCACACGTAGCAGTCATATGAGATATAAACCTAGAGATGTAGTTCAAACGTCCCAGGAATCCTCTAACTTCTTTCTCTGTACGTGGAGCAGGCATTTCTTGTATTGCCCTAACCTTGTCTGGATCTACCTCAATTCCTCGTTGACTGACGATGAAACCTGTAGGTGTTTAATTGGCTGCATTATATGGTAAAACACTAATGTCTTGACTGATGTCATGACATGTATATGTGACTACATTGTAGTTACTGCAGGACTAGCTAACACAGGATTATTGAATGCTGTGACATTCATACCTGTCAACAGATACTAAGGAACAGAAGTTCTGTTAGAACTTAGTATGCATTTGCAGTCTGGTTATCAAGGAAGAACCAGACCTGGCATAAGGCCTACTGACTGAATGTCAAACTGGATGTTGTGACATTCATCATTGACAGCAGCTACTGAAGATTAGGCAGAGTGGTGTTCTGCTATACTTCAGCATGTAACTTAGTTTGTTCTTCAAGAGAATAACAGAACTAACTTAAGGCCAAATGTGTAAATGTTAAGTTGGACACTTTGACATTTATTAATGTAAGTTGTTACTGTAGTATGGTCATTTTGATCCTGTACAGGTCAGCAAAATTGTACAGTCTGTTTTCTGGAAAAACAGACTCAGCATATGGACCTTGATGTCAAGCTGAATGTCGTGACATTCATGCCTGACAGCATATGCTAAATTGTAGGTTGTGCAGTTTTCTGTTTCAGCTTTTTCTTGGGCTATTCTTCAGGAAGTCAACAGCTTAGAGAAAATCCAGGAAACCAACAACCAAGCTACAATTAAGGAACCTAACAAATAGCCTATTTGTTAATACACTAATATGTGGAAATTAGTTAGAATCCTATGTGGCATTATTTGTGGAGGTCTTGAGATATTTTAGGAACTAAATGTGGAGATATTTTAGGAACTAAATATGGAGATATTTTAGGAACTAAATTTGGAGATATTTTAGGAACTAAAAGATTGAAGACCTTGTTTGTAGCGGAAAGTTTCTGCTGATGTTGTAACAGCAAAGGAGAAGTTTGCTGCGATTTCTGAAGGCCCAAATCCACTTGGGTGATTAGGTTATAAATAGCTGATTGTAATCTAGTCTTTGTAAGCCTCTTAGAATGAATTTTTAGGGGTGTGTGTAAGGTAAACCTCCCAATCTGTGGGAAGGTTACCATGTGTCTCTCAGTGGTAAACCTGAGAGTGTTTGTCACTCAAAGCCTGTAGGCAAGAGTGATTATGTTCTTGAATGAAGCTGTGAAGCAAGTTCAAGGTGTTTGCACATTACATTGTATTTGTAGTGATAGGAATGGAAACTGGAGGTTTCTATCTAGGAGTTCCTAGGTATAGATTGCATTGGGTAGGGATTAAGTGATGAGTTGTAAACGGGGGAGTTTAACTCTGAATTGATACTACTAATAGTGGATCTTCTTCCTGGCTTGGTAGCCCCCAGATGTAGGTCATGTTGGACTGAACTGGGTTAACAATTACTTGTGTTTTTACCTTTTGCATGTTATAATTGTGCCAGTTATAAAATAAGGTAAACCTGTAATGCTGTAACAGATGATGTTCAAATCAACAGTAAGACATCATGCTGATAACTATGGAAGAAAACAACTGAAGTGAGTGCTAGGTTTGACTTCTGTTGAGTCTTTCTTCCTGAAGCACAGAACCAGGGGTTCATACATTCTAGGGCGACATAGAATGAGATGGCGTGACATCTGTGAACCTGTGCATATTAGTACAGTGGTTAATAACTATCTTGCTGTATTAGTTACAATGTTAGATCAGATGTCATGTCGTGGTGGATAACATCTGAATTCTGACTACACCAGAATTTCAATTGGTATCAGAGCAGGCATCCTGTTCTGTCTCTGGATGAGATCCATGGGTGATACTTTCTGGTATCTTGCAAGAAGTTATGGTAGTACTAATGTTGGAACCTGTGAAAGGTTCTGTACTTTCCCTGAATGGTCCCTTGAAGTAGGTGGATGGACTGTTCATGACAGGAATGGTGTGTACCTATCTCTGGAGGGTGGCAATTGGCCTGTGTGTGGGACAGCTGTGCCAGTATTGAATCACATTCAAACGTGGTATGGTCTTGGAGGCTGATCTGGTGAAGTGTGTGTTCATAGGTTGAGTTGTATTATGATTTCCGCTGCATAATACCTGGCAAAACTCAAACTCTGATGTTGTTTCCCCTCATGTGGATGTAAGGCTGCTGTATTCAAGATCTCATCATAATCTACTGAAGATGTCAAAGATACTTGAGTCCCCTCAAGTCCACTCATCATGACGTTCTCACTTCAGGATGGTAAGAATCACTTAATCACTGATTCTTTTACTCTCTTGAGTAGGGTGTATGAAGACCTTGAAGACCTTCAAGGAAGGTTTGTTCCAAGGAGGTGGAACTGATGTTCTATGCGATGTTAGAACATGATGTTCAACAAGTATGCAGCTACTGGTTGAAGAGCAGATGTTTTTAGGTATCAAACAAAGGGATACTTCTGTTTGGAACCTACTCCTGACCTGGAAGAGGAGACATCTGTGTGTGCTAAGTTGACAAGGGAAGGGTCAACTGTATGTGTGCTCAAGAAGGTCACCTTTAGAAGTCTGATCTCTAAAAGTTGAGCTGGTTGAGATGTGGCAGTGTGCAATCTCCTGCTGTTTGGCATATTCCTGTAGATTGAGCAGGGTTGGATAGGTGTTCCCTGAAGTACTATGCTGTGTTGGAAGACAAGTCCCCTGGATGTTAGCAGTCAATAATGGGGTAACCTGAGTGTTGTATCATCTACGAGGATTGGAACCATGAATCATGTTATTCAAACACCACGTGCAGAAGTGGCAGTTCTGTCAAGGAGTAAGAATATGAAGATTCAGAGGTTGGTTGAAGTAGTATGCCCTGGCAATGCATAACTACTATCGACTGGTATTGTGTGTCTCACTAGTACTTATGGTCAGCTGGAGTCTGATTGGAGGAGTTAGTTGCCACTGGTAGGGATAGTGTATGTCATGTTGAGACATATGTGTACAATGCATGGATATTGGTGTGGAGTATCCATGATTGTTAAGTTGAGGGGGAGTTTTGGTTAACCTCCTCAAGTCTGGTCAGCCTAGGGTCTGGTTGGCTGTTGACCTGTGTCACATGGGTTCTGGTGGTTGTGTGACACATTTGCAAGGAAGAATTCATCTCTCTCATTCCTAAGGGTGAATTTAATCTGGGAAGACTTTCAAAATTGTCTAGGTGCTTGCAAGCAGAAGATGTTGACACAAGAAGAGTATTTTCAAAGTATTCTTATGGTGGAAGTATCTGAAGGGATGATTGGGAAAGGATTTAAGATCAATGTCTACTTGTGCCAAGTGCAAGTGTTTAATTGATTATCCTTGGAGCTCAAGATAACTGATGTTCTTAAAGATGTTGGAACATCACTTCTTCAAGACCCTGTGCAGAATCACAGGAAGGATAGTACATTGGCTTATGATCTATCTCTTTGGTGGCAGCAAAAGCATATGATCTCTGAAAAGGTTTCCTGGCAAGAAACATGTTCAGCCTTGGTATGTACAAGAAGAAGAAGACATCATAGTCTTGATGGTGGTTACTTGGATCAGTTTATTTCTGATCTAGGTAAGGAAGTGCATTAGCTTATGCACACTGTGAAGTCAAGAACAAGTGGCAGTAGTCTTGACATCATGGAAACAGCCTTGCCTTAGGATGTGGAATCCTTGGTAGAGCTGAAGGGTTAGTTTCTAACTGGTCCTTCTGAAGACTCATACATCAGAGTGTCTGATGTCTTTGGAGAAGAAGCAGGGATTCATCAAGGTGTGAGCTTGGATGACTTAACTGCAAACCTGCAGGATGGAGGTTGTTTACTCAAACTTGGTTCCACAATCAAGTCTATGAGAACATTGAACTCTTGTTCTGTGAAGGGAGGAAGTTCTTTCAAGTGGCAGAAGAAGGAGCTGAATTCAACAGCTGGATGTCAAAACACAATGTTGTGACATTTGGTTCAACATCAGATTCTTAGTTGGTGAAGTGGCACATCAACTTGAGATAGAAAGGTCTACAGGGTTGTAGATTGGATACTTCAAAAAGCTTGAAGTTCAAGTCTCACTTGGAAGGTCAGAATATCTTTGGGAGAAGTCTGATAAACTTGGGGAGGTCAAAAAGCAGCATTTGACCTTGTCATATGAGGATTCATGAAGGAGGTAATCAACCAGTGGCATTTGGTCTATCTTAGGAGTGAGTTCGAAGAATCAAGATAATCCATATGGCAGCTGATTATTCTTGAGGAAAGTCTGAGACAAATTACTTTTGAGCAGAAAAGTAGTAAGTTGAAGACTAAAGGAGGTGTTTTCTATTCATCCCTTGGAGCTTGTGGTAGGAGTTCTGAGCTATCTATGGAAGATTATCTCTTGTAATGGGATGAAAATGTATATGTCCCAATGTATGTCTGGGTTCTTCTTGATCAACCCGGTGACTCAGTGATATCTGAAGACTATCAGATGGTGTGCCTTGTCCTGTTATGAAGGATGTCCCAGCTGATGTTAGAACATCTTGTGAAGTGGTCTTCTGTTCTGGTTAGAAGAGAGATTGACACAGAGTGTGAATGTGTTCAGCTAAGAGGGTTGAACAGAGGGTGTGCTCTTGAAGACATGAAGATGCGTCTTATGTTTTCCATTCATCAAGTGGTCTGGAGTCTCTTTGAATCAGGAAGTATGTGAAGGTCCAACTTTGGGATGTTGGATATGCCCATGTGTGATCTCCAAGCTTCAAGAGGAGAATGGGTTGTTCATGACAGGGGGAGTTCTGTCCTTGCACTGCAAGTAATCATCAAGCTTGTGGTCTATGTGTTCTCAGATAACAAGGTTTGGAAACCTGTTAGATAGTGGGATAAAGTTGGTATGTGTCAAGGCTGAGTGAGCAGAAGAATGTCTGACCGGATGTCATGACAATATGGAAGCATATGCCAGTAGGACATTCTGGCTGGTACAGGTGCTGGAGTTACAGCAGCTGTTATTTGATGAATGCACAGATTTAGGGGGAGAAGAAGTACCCTTGTGCATGTGTGTATTACTAGTAGCCATAACTAGTAATTGTTTTTGCTCCTGCTGCTGACTAAACTACTATTATGTGGTTTAAACTGCTGATAGTTTGCCTTGTTAACAAAAAGGACAGAGTATTCACAAGATGTCTTAACATAAGATATCTTATGTGCCTGCTGGAGTTCAAGAAAGTGTTCATGCAGGAGTGGATCAAGATGTCAGACTCAAAGTCTTGGAATCTGATATGGCTGTACCTACTGTAAAGCAAAAGTGGGTGATTACTTGATCGAAGCTGTGAAGCAAGATCAAGTGGATGTGAACTTGGTTGAAACTGTGAAGTAAAACCAAGTCTGGAACTCTGTCAGTGTGCTCTGGCTATGTTGCTGGCTTTGGCAACATTTTTGACAAAAAGGGGGAGTAATAACCACCAATACCCCTGACAAACAGAGTGGGTCTCTACAACAGACTCTCATGACAGATCTGAAGATTCCCCCCTGCAGCTGATGTTGAAGTTTAGGTGCAACTTCTAACATGTGTGTGCTGCTATGCGAAGTTTTTATTTAACTTCCATGTGTGTGAGTGTGCTGCCACTCTGAGTGTATTAGCTAGTAGTATTCCGCTGCCATGAACTCTGTTATGGGGATCAAAGTGTTTTAGCCAAAAATTTGCCAAAGGGGGAGTTTGTAGGTGTTTAATTGGCTGCATTATATGGTAAAACACTAATGTCTTGACTGATGTCATGACATGTATATGTGACTACATTGTAGTTACTGCAGGACTAGCTAACACAGGATTATTGAATGCTGTGACATTCATACCTGTCAACAGATACTAAGGAACAGAAGTTCTGTTAGAACTTAGTATGCATTTGCAGTCTGGTTATCAAGGAAGAACCAGACCTGGCATAAGGCCTACTGACTGAATGTCAAACTGGATGTTGTGACATTCATCATTGACAGCAGCTACTGAAGATTAGGCAGAGTGGTGTTCTGCTATACTTCAGCATGTAACTTAGTTTGTTCTTCAAGAGAATAACAGAACTAACTTAAGGCCAAATGTGTAAATGTTAAGTTGGACACTTTGACATTTATTAATGTAAGCTGTTACTGTAGTATGGTCATTTTGATCCTGTACAGGTCAGCAAAATTGTACAGTCTGTTTTCTGGAAAAACAGACTCAGCATATGGACCTTGATGTCAAGCTGAATGTCGTGACATTCATGCCTGACAGCATATGCTAAATTGTAGGTTGTGCAGTTTTCTGTTTCAGCTTTTTCTTGGGCTATTCTTCAGGAAGTCAACAGCTTAGAGAAAATCCAGGAAACCAACAACCAAGCTACAATTAAGGAACCTAACAAATAGCCTATTTGTTAGCACACTAATATGTGGAAATTAGTTAGAATCCTATGTGGCATTATTTGTGGAGGTCTTGAGATATTTTAGGAACTAAATGTGGAGATATTTTAGGAACTAAATATGGAGATATTTTAGGAACTAAATTTGGAGATATTTTAGGAACTAAAAGATTGAAGACCTTGTTTGTAGCAGAAAGTTTCTGCTGATGTTGTAACAGTAAAGGAGAAGTTTGCTGCGATTTCTGAAGGCCCAAATCCACTTGGGTGATTAGGTTATAAATAGCTGATTGTAATCTAGTCTTTGTAAGCCTCTTAGAATGAATTTTTAGGGGTGTGTGTAAGGTAAACCTCCCAATCTGTGGGAAGGTTACCATGTGTCTCTCAGTGGTAAACCTGAGAGTGTTTGTCACTCAAAGCCTGTAGGCAAGAGTGATTATGTTCTTGAATGAAGCTGTGAAGCAAGTTCAAGGTGTTTGCACATTACATTGTATTTGTAGTGATAGGAATGGAAACTGGAGGTTTCTATCTAGGAGTTCCTAGGTATAGATTGCATTGGGTAGGGATTAAGTGATGAGTTGTAAACGGGGGAGTTTAACTCTGAATTGATACTACTAATAGTGGATCTTCTTCCTGGCTTGGTAGCCCCCAGATGTAGGTCATGTTGGACTGAACTGGGTTAACAATTACTTGTGTTTTTACCTTTTGCATGTTATAATTGTGCCAGTTATAAAATAAGGTAAACCTGTAATGCTGTAACAGATGATGTTCAAATCAACAGTAAGACATCATGCTGATAACTATGGAAGAAAACAACTGAAGTGAGTGCTAGGTTTGACTTCTGTTGAGTCTTTCTTCCTGAAGCACAGAACCAGGGGTTCATACATTCTAGGGCGACATAGAATGAGATGTCGTGACATCTGTGAACCTGTGCATATTAGTACAGTGGTTAATAACTATCTTACTGTATTAGTTACAATGTTAGATCAGATGTCATGTCGTGGTGGATAACATCTGAATTCTGACTACACCAGAATTTCAAAACCAATCAACTTTCCAGATCGGATACCGAAGGTGCATTTAGCCGGATTCAGCCGTAGTCGAAATTTCCGAAGACGCTCAAATAGCTTTTGCAAGTGGTCTATGTGATCCTCTTCACTTTGGGATTATGCAATCATATCATCCACATAAACCTCAATTTCCTTGTGCATCATGTCATGGAAAAGAGTGACCATTGCTCTTTGGTAAGTTGCCCCAGCGTTTTTGAGACCGAATGGCATTACCTTGTAGCAAAATGTTCCCCAAGGGGTGATGAATGTGGTCTTTTCCATGTCTTCTGGATCCATCTTAATTTGATTATAACCCGAGAATTCGTCCATAAAGGAGAAGACTGCGAACTTAGCAGTGTTGTCTACCAGAGTGTCAATATGTGGCAGGGGGAAATCGTCTTTTGGACTAGCTTTGTTTAGATCCCTGTAATCAACACACATCCTGACCTTGCCATCCTTTTTGGGTACAGGTACTATGTTAGCTACCCATTGAGGGTACTTTGCAACTGTTAGAAAACCGGCATTAAATTGACGTTTCACCTCGTCACAAATCTTTAGAGCCATGTCGGGTCTCGCTCTTCGGAGCTTCTGCTTCACTAGAGGGTAATCTGGCTGTAGTGGTAGCTTGTGGACCACAATATCAGTATCTAAACCTGGCATATCCTGATACGACCAAGCAAATACATCTACATATTCTTGTAGCAATTTGATCAATCTTTCTTTAATGCTTGCCTCAAGTGTAGTCCCAACTTTGACCTCTTTCTTATCTTCTCCAGTGCCAAGGTTGATTGTTTCCACTGGTTCTTGATGCGGCTGAAGGGCCTTTGACTCATGCTCGAGCATCCTTTCCAATTCTTCAGGGAAATCACAATCTTCCTCACTATCCTCTTCCGCTTGGTAGATAGGGAGTTCAAAATTTAGGAAGTAATGGGGTCATCGAATTCAACTGGTTTATTGATTATTCTGCATGTTTTTTAATGATGGGTTTTTTTTAGTAAAATGGAAATAAAAAGCAAAAGAAATAATAAAAAATATTTTTGTAGTTTTTGAAAGGATTGCCATTTTAAGGAAAGAAAAACAAAGTAAATGAACGACAAGAATTTGAACAAAATGCTCTTTATTTGTCATAATGATTTTTTTTGAAATTCAAAAGGGGCCCTACAAACGATCCATTAGCCTTGGGCAGAGCTAAGGATTTTCAAAAAACACAAAGGAAAACACAATTACTTCGACACGGGAAAAACTTTTACCAGTTAAAATATCACTAAAAGTTAACCTCCTTGTTAACAATATACCTCTTTCTTTCCACATGGTCAAAGCAATAAAGAGATGTCACATGTATTATGTCTTGAACCTCCACAAACTAGATCACATACTCTCTTCATAAAGCCAAGACATCTATTATACAAGATCAATGAACAATGTTAGGTACCAAATCTTCATTGGGTCCTTGATGATTAATGAAACCTTGGTTGCATTTAGGCAACCATTGAAAGGCTTCTTTAGGAACAAAAAGTCTCCTAAATTTGCATTTTGCAATAAGGTGACCTTTTTTGCAACGATAATGATAATACAAGTTATGAGAAAATGTGTGTTTTCTATTAGGACCCTTTTCAACAATGTTATATCTTCTATAAGGATTATGAGAAAACATATTATATTTAGAGGTATCAATAGAAAATGTAACCTTAGGTTGTAAAGCCTTATCTAACTTGGATTTAAGAGTTGTTGACTCTTTTTGCCAAATGTGACAAGTTTCACAACCAAATCATGAAGGTTTGTTATCCTCACTCTTATATTTTAGAATATCTAGAATAGATTGCCTAAGAGCTTCCATATTCTTTTCATTTTCCAAAATTTTAGCTTCTATGTGTGAAAAAAAAATTGGTTTGAAGCTAACTTTTTGAAAGCATATATGGTTTGTCTTTGTAGATTTTCAAAATATTCTTGTAATTGAGAATAAGATAAGTTATGAGTAAATTCAAGCTTAGAGTGACTTACAACCTTTTTTTTGTCATGAGACAAATTCGGGCCAATTCTACACTTGAAGTTGAGCTTTCATCAATTGAAGAATCACTTTCTCTGTCCCAAGCAACATAGGCTCCTCTAGACTTTCTGGATTTCTTGTGATGGCCTTTCTCTTTATCTTTATTCTTCATAGGACACTCCAACCTATAATGACCCGTTTTTCCGCAATTATAGCATGAACTTCTAGGTTTACCCTTCTTATTATCATCTTCCCTTAAAGAGTTAGATAGAATTTTAGATTTACTTTGGTTCTTTTCGAAGTACTTATTTCCATGTTTCCACGTGTATCTATTAAACTTTTTTATGAACAAACTCGTATCTTCTTCACCGGAATACTTGTCATCTTTTGTTTCACAATCGCCTTGCTCATTATGTGAGGACTTTGAGCTTGAAATAGTTAGAGCAATTGACTTCTTCTCTTCCACCTTGTCCTTACCCTTCTTCTTCCTTACCATCTTCTCATGCTTTTTTTTCCATGTTTTTCCAAGCAAGTGAATTCTTGATCATGTTCTTCCAATTTTTCAAACAAAGTAGTGAGATCAAGTACTTTAAGATCATTAGCCCATTTGATTATAGGGACCTTAGGTTGCCATTCCCTGTTAAGACATCTCAAAACCTTATTAGTAGCAATTTTATTGGAAATAGGCTTACCTAGAGCATTCAACCGATTAATAAGATGTGTGAACCTCTTTTGCATTTCGATAATGGTTTCACCAAGCTTCATACGAAAGAGTTCAAACTCTTGATTCAATGTGTTGATACTAGCTTATTTGACCTCATTAGTTCCCTCATGGATAACTTGTAATGCATCCCACATAGCCTTGGCGGTTTCATAATGGGAAACACGATAAAATTTATTAAGACCGAGTGCGGATATGAGAATGTTTTATGCTTTCCAATCGTAAGACCACAATTTCTTATCATTATCATTCCATTGATTTTTCAGTTATGTACGACGACACTTTCAGCATTGGTCATAGTAATTTCATGAGGACCATTGTTGATGACGTCCCATGCATCCTTATCAACCGAGTTGATATGGATACGCATACAAGCTTTCCAATAGCCATAATTTTCACCGGTGAAAATTGGTGCTCTATTGTACACCCCTTTAGGTTCATTAGCCATTTTCTAATAAGAAAATATTAGGACAGAATTAACTGGAGCTCGTGATATCACTTGTTAGGCGATAGGCCTAGATCTAGAGGGGGTGAATAGATACCTAGTTAAAAACTTGACAAAAAACAGTTTGAAATTTTATGGCGCAGAAGCAAGTTACAAATACCCCGAATCAAAAAGCGTCTAACCGAACCCGCTATCAAAAAGCTCGGATATGTGTATTAATGACAACAGTATGATAATGATTCACAAATTGATCAACAACAACTAATCACAACTAGTTAAATGCAAAGTAATAGGGAAATACTATCTCCAATGAAAATTAACGAAAAAAATCAAGTGAAGCAATTTTTTGAACAGTTAGTGTGCGATCAATAATGTTTGGAATTCTATGTGGTATTGTTGTTCTAAGAATCGAATTATAGCCAAATGGTTTGTGATATGCACAACAACACCAATTTCAAAATTTGTTCAAAATTATGATTCAAACAAAACTGATCAAACAATCAATGCAATCGACAATTTGCAAACGGAAAATAAAAGAGAGATAGAGAGAAAGTACACACGGATCTGTTTAGGCAGTTTCCCAATCCACCTCGCTATGCGTACATCTGCCCTTAATTCGAAGATAAATTGAGATAGTGTAATATATCTTACTTTGAAAATGTATGACTACAAAAAAGATGTAGCAATCTAACCATACAAACCCTAGGTTAGATGTTGATTCTACCACATTCTCTTCCCTTGATCAAAGATTGATCAAGTAACCACTAATGTCGCTTCAATTCACCGTCTCACGCTACTTCTTTGAATGAAACACGTTGTTCTTTAAAGATTTCACTCGGTCGAATTAATTCCAAGTACACACTTGTTAAAACCCAAGATTTACCAATGCGATCCACCATTCCACCCGACTCCTTTACCAAGAACCTCTTATTCTTCAAAGAATTCATTCGGTCAGATCCGGATTGCATAATCTTGTCCAAAACCTTCAAACCCTAAAGATCTTAAAGGAAAACCCCACCTTGGTTTTCTGATTAGAAATCCTCAAAGTTCTCAACCCAATATTACAGTATAAAAAACCTAAATTGGATGTTATCAACCCTAATCTAGATGTCACCCAATCAAAAAATGATTATGTGTAGTTTGATTGTGTGTATGCATAGAAGATAGGTTGAAGATGATGAGAATACTTTGAAATCCCGATTTCATATAGGTTTTACACACTGGAAATCTTACTAGTAAATAATGCATGTACCAAGTATATATATGTAAACAAATGAGAAGCAAAAGGAATGCAAAAGGAATAGAAAGAAATGTAATTTTTCAAGATTTTTGATCTATAGATCGACCTATACAAGTCATGTGTCGATCTATACTTCCTATGTGTCGACCTATACTTCCTATGTGCCGACCTGTAGAGGCAACACATGGGACAAAACCTACAGACTTCAATACTGCAGCATATGAGCCGACCTATGCATCAAATGTGTTAACCTGTATCTGAAAAAATTCTTCTATAGGTCGACCTATAATCGCATGTGTCGACCTATAGACATTTTCCACACAAAAATGAAATTTTTGATGCAAAATATTTTCTTGATACATGAATCTTTTCTAAACCATTTCCAAACATGTTGACATGCTTCATAATGCTATAATTCCTAAAATGCATAACTAGAATCAATGATATTATGCAATATACATAAACGCTAAAGTGTCATAGTTTTGACATCATACAAAACACATCAAACGGAAAGTTGCACTTACATGTCGTACGCGTACCATGCCGCTACGGCTCCTCGTCATGCACGCCCGCTGTCGACCGTGTCCCCGCCACCATGTCTGCGCTCCCACATATTACCGCCGACGTTTTATTACGGTTCGCCGCTGCGACGCGTTTCGCCACGGCCAGCCACCGCTTAACACCCCCCCCCCCCCCTCGAGTCTCAGTTTTTCTGATTTTGACTTTTTCCATTTTTTTGACTTTTGTTATGTCCGCCCTATTAAAAAGATGTACAACTATCTGATAACCATCATACACAAACATGACACAATTATCAACAGGGCAACAACAAGGCATCAACCTGATTATCAAATCAGAGTACATATCAAATGAGAATTCATATTATATTACTCAAGAATAAAAGGAAAAACATTATCAATCGATTGCCTCAAAGGATTTTGCCTAAATCCTCTTTGACCACAAACATCAATTAAAAATTACAGGAAAACAGAGAATACATTAGGGTAAGGAATCCTCATTATCCCTTTATTTAGCCACCCATATATGAATAATCTCTCATCCCCTTACCTCAAAAGTGAAGCAAAATCAAGGTTTGGTTATGGACTATTCCCTTCCAATAACTCTCATAGGATTTTTGCCTCTTTCCATTCCTTATCTCTTTTCTCCAATTTTTCACGTGCTGACGGTTCCCTTATATCACTCTTCTCTATTTAAATTAACCTAATTTCATTTTAATTAGATTAATTCCATTACCTCCCTCTTAGTTCTCTCTAATTCCAAGTTATTACTCTATTTTTAATTAATTTTGAGTTTTCTCCCAGAAACCACAAATTTTCTATTTTCTGTATTATTCTTAATTAATTTAAATATTAAACCAATTCTTAATAAAAACTCAATCATCCAATAATTAATAATATGTATTCAAATAAATAAAAGCATATCAAAACTCACATAATTATAAAAAAAAATATTAAAAATATTAAAATAATACTAATAATATTAAAATTAAGACTGAGGTGTTACATCCATAATTGTTATACCATAGCCAGTTCTTGTCTTCGACAATAGTCGAAGCAAGATACTAATGATCAACCATATTGATCTCAATCTTGAAGGTTTTGTTATCTGCCACTGATTCTTTGAGTTCTTGCTTGAGTTCTCATCATTAGCAACATTCCTTCTCCGCTTCACCTTTTCTTTCCCATACTTCTTGGTGAATCTTGTTGGCATTGCCTGCTCAACCACTTTCTCCCTCTCTGAGTTGCTTTCCTTAAGTCTTATCGCATGAGCCTCCAATGAAGCTTGAAGTTCTACCACCTTCATCTCATCGAGGTTCTTGGACTCTTCAATGGACACGACAATGTAATCAATGTTTGGAATCAGAGATCTCAATACTTTCTCAATCTTCTGCAGATGAGTAATTGATTCATCATTCGCCTTCTCTGGTTTGTTAACGATACCACACACATAAAGAATTCTGAAATAGGATCATCTTCTTTCAGTTGAGTCATCTCAAATTGTTTTCTCAGCGTCTGCAACTTCACTTCCTCAACTTTTCATCTATTTTGTACAAGCTTTTTAACTTGTCCCATGATCTTTTTATTGTTTCTTCTTCAATGATCTTCTCAAATACGTTAGGATTCACGCATTGATAGATCAAGAACATATATTTGCCATCTTTCTTTCTGCATTCCTTGTGTGCAGCTTGTTGAACATAGTTCACATTTTCCTCCAATGCAGGCACTCCATCATTCACGATTTCAACCATATCTTGAAATCAGAAGATGACCTTCATGTGCACAACTAGGGATGTCAACGGGGCAGGGAATGTACGGAGGATGTTTTCCCACTCTCCACCTCACCCCTAATGTTTTTCCCATCTTCGTCCCTGTTCCCCGCCAAGGGGGAATATTATTCCATATCCCCACGGATCCCTAAGGAGAATTAGAGATCCATGGAGATCGAGTCTTAAATTTTTTCTATATTTTTCGATTAAAACTATGACACTAGTATTGTTTTCTCCTTTTTAAAAAAAAATATTTTTTATCTTTTTTTTTAAAATAAAAACACATATTGTATCAAGAACAAAAAAAAATGAAAAAACACCTACAATTATGAAAACATAACCACTAATTTACTAATTGAATGAAAAACAGGTTATAAATTGAAGTATAGTGAAGTTGAAGAGTAATTACTATAAGCACACTAAAAAAAGAAGAATGGTTGTTATGATGATGATGAAAACAAAAGAGATGAGGAGTGAAGGAGGCAAAGAGAATTGAGAAAAGAAGAAGGGGAGATGGTGTGTACCTTGTATATAATAGATGTGATAGAATAAAATATTTTGTTATAATTAGTCATAATTAGTTTCCTATAATTATGTTGTATCATAATTAGATAGTTGACCAAATGTTACACATTGATGTATATATATTCTATTCAGATCAATGAGAAGGACACAATTTCCATTATCTTACATGGTATCAATTCTAACTGATCCCTCTCTCTAAAAAAAAAAGCAAACGCAGAAACGCGTTTCTTCTTCTCCCTCATTCAGTCTGCCGCCGCATGCTTCTTCTCCCTCCTTGAAGTTTGCCGCCGCAACAGGACTACCGTACTCTGTACCGCCGCCGCCGAACACAAGAACCACCTTATTATCTCGCCTTCCGCCTCTATTCGTGTCGCCGCCATCGCACCTGCAGCCATGTCTGAATCAGACCATTCAGAACACAGTGACGCCGATACCCACAAATCCATCGATACCGGTGATTCAGACCAACCCAAGAACACCACGTTTCGAGGTTCCAAATCGAAGTTTCATCCCGCACTTTCCGTCTCCAATATTAGGAACCACATTCCTATTATTCTTGAGATGGAAAAAGATCAATATGGTACCTGGGCCGAGCTTTTCCGCATCCATGCTCACTCACATTGAGTCTTGCATCATATCGTTCCATCTATCAGAAAAGAGCCACCAGCCATTATCGACGCCAACCATGAACAATGGTACACTCTTGATGCCACCGTTCTTCAGTGGATTTATTCCATTATTTCTACCGATTTGCTGACCATTATTCTAGAACCTAACTCCACTACAGTGGAAGCATGGAATAGCTTGGAAGATATTTTTCAGGACAACCAAAATGCTCGAGCTGTCATTCTTGAGCAAGAGTTTTCTAACACTCGTATGGAGGATTTTCCCAATGTCTCAGCTTACTGTCAGTGTCTTAAGATGCTTTCTGATGAGTTGAGAAATGTTGGTTCCTCTGTCAACAATCATCGTCTGGTCCTTCAGCTGATCTCTGGTCTCCCATAAGCTTACCGCAGTGTTGCTACTTTGATTCGCCAGAGCAACCCTCTTTCGGCATTCTATCAGGCTCGTTCCATGCTCACTTTGGAAGAAGTCGGTATGGCTAAGATGGAAAACACAGGCTCTCATGCTACTATGCACACCACTCAGCCGAAACCTACTGAAGATACCTCTCAACGTGGCAACCGCCGCCCCGATAACCGTTCTCGCTCCCGTGGCAACCAGGGTTGCAGAAGGGGATGTGGTAACCGCAGTGCACCTCAGCCTAGAGCTCTCAGTGCTCCCTCACCTTGGTCTGCTCCTCATTGGCAACAGTAACAACAGTACCCAACTTGGAAACCATGGGGTTGGACTCCACCACCATAGACTATGCCACTGTGTCCGTATCCCACCTCTCAATGGACACGCCCTGATGGTCCTCCTAAGCATCCAGGCATTCTAGGACGTCCTCAGGTGTATGCAACCTCTACCTCATCTCAGATACCGACAGACATTAAGACCGCAATGCACACCATGTCACTCCACACTCTTGACAATCAGTGGTACATGGACACGGGCGCAACATCTCACACAGCCGCATCATAAGGTAATCTCTCGTCTTATTTTCCAGTAAGTAATTCAAATCAGAAAGTCATTGTAGGCAATGGCCATGGAATTCCAATTCACGGCACCGAACACACACAAATAACCATATCTCACCAACCCTTTCACCTTAACCATGTCTTGCATGCCCCGAAAATTATTAAAAATTTAATTTATGTGAGACGACTCACCACTGACAATAATGTTTCTGTTTCCTTTAATCCTTTTGGTTTTACTGTCTCTGATTTTCAGACGGGGATCACCCTTCTCAGATGTGATAGTCGTGGAGATCTTTATCCAGTTACCACTCCTCCCAGTTTTTCCGGTCTCACATCCAGTCTTTGGCATAGTCGCCTTGGTCATCCTGGCGTGTCTGTTTCGAATTCCCTTCGTAAAAATAAGTTCATATGTTGTGAACCTTTTAATTCTTCTGTCGTTTGTGACTATTGTGTTTTAGGCAAATAGGTTAAATTGCCATTTTTTGATTCTCAAACTACGACTTTGATGCCTTTTGACATTTTACATAGTGATTTATGGACGTCTCCAATTTTAAGTTCATCTGGTCATAAATATTATGTCTTATTCTTAGATGATTTTACAAACTTCTTGTGTACTTTTTCTATTAGCAGAAAATCCCATGTGTTTGAAACGTTCAAGTCACTTACTCAACTCATTCAAACTCATTTTTTGCAAAAAGTCAAAACATTCCAATGTGACAATGGCGGTGAATATAATAATGAGCTTTTTCAAAAATATTGCACTGATCATGGTCTAGTTTTTCGTTTCTCTTGTCCCCACACATCCTCACAAAATGGGAAAGCGGAACGCAAAATAAGAACCATTAATAATATGATACGCATTATGCTAGCTCACTCTTTTATTCCCCCCTCGTTTTGGCATCATGCTCTCCACATGGAAACTTAACTGTTAAATATTATTCCCTGTAAAACACTTCATAATCAATCACCAACATAACTCGTGTATCATCGTGATCCCACATACACACATCTCAGAGTCTTTGATTGTCTATGTTATCCATTATTCTCGTCATCTACCATTCATAAGTTACAACCCCGCTCTACTCCGTGTGTCTTCTTGGGTTATCCGCCGAATCATAGAGGTTATAAGTGTTTTGATTTGTCTAATAGAAAATTAATAATTTCGAGGCATGTTATCTTTGATGAAACTCAATTTCCCTTCACCAAGATACATTCCCCTTCACCTCACTCTTATCAATTCCTAGATGATGACCTTCACCCCTACCTTATACATCAGTGGCAAAATCAAATTTCACCACCTGTTGCACATAACCAACCAACACCCACAATCCCAATTGACCAACCACTACCCTCAATAAACCAACAATCATCATCTCACACCTCTTCGATCAACACACCCATTACAATAAACTCTCCATCACCACTATCAATTCAACCGCATCCACCTCCACCTACACGAACCATCACCACCCGAAGCATGAAAGGCATTGTCAAACCCCGCATGATATTTAACTTATCAATCTCTCACTCTGACCACACCATCTCTCTCATACCTAAAAACCCAAACTAGCCTTATCATACCCGAATTGGAAATCCGCAATGCAATCTGAATTTGATGCTCTTATTTGAAATAATACGTGGGATTTAGTTCCTCGTCCTTGTGATGCTAATCTTATTCGATGTATGTGGATTTTTAGGCATAAGAAAAATCTTGATGGCTCCTTTGAGCGTTATAAGGCTCGTCTTGTAGGTGATGGCAGGTCACAGGTTGCAGGTGTGAATTGTGATGAGACTTTTAGCCCCATGGTGAAACCCGCTACCATTCGAACAATGCTTACCATTGCTCTCTCCAAATCCTGGCCCATTCATCAACTGGATGTCCATAATGCCTTTTTACATGGTGATCTTCATGACACTGTTTACATGCATCAGCCATTGGGTTTCCGCGACCTCCGTCATCCAGATTATGTATATCGGTTGAAGAAGTCATTGTATGGTCTCAAGCAAGCGCCTAGGGCATGGTACCAATGTTTTGCTGACTATGTCGCCACCATTGGCTTTCACCATAGCACATCAGACCACTCCCTCTTCATATATCGATAAGGTTTAGACATGGTCTACATTCTGCTGTATGTAGACGGCATCATCCTCATCACCTCCACTCAGGTCCTCCGCCAATCAATTATATCACTCTTAGCATCTGAGTTTGCAATGAAGGATTTGGGCCCTCTGAGTTACTTTCTGGGTATTGCAGTATCTCGTCATCCTGATGGCATATTTCTCAGTCAAAGCACTTATGCATCAGAGATCATTGAACGTGCTGGCATGGCGTTCTGTAAACCATCAGCCACTCCTGTTGACACCAAGCAGAAACTTAGCACCTCCTCTGGCAATTCTTATGAGGATCCTTCCTTGTATCGGAGTCTTGCAGGGCCCTTACAATATCTCACTTTAACTCGACCTGATATATCATATGTTGTTCAACAAGTTTGTCTTCACATGCATGCCCCTCGCACGAAACATATGCTTGCTCTTAAGCGCATTTTACGTTATGTTCAGGGCACCTTACATTTTGGATTACACTTATCTCCATCTCCCATTACAAAGCTTATCTCCTACATTGACGTTGATTGTGGTGGATGTCCTGACACCAGACGTTCTACATCTAGGTATTGTGTTTTTCTAGGTGACAACCTTATTTCTTGGTCTTCCAAAAGGCAGCCAACTCTCTTCCGTTCCAGTGTTGAAGCCGAATATAGGGGGTTGCCAATGTTGTCTCCGAATCGTGTTGGATTCACAATCTTCTCCTGGAACTCCATTTTCCTATTCCTCAGACCACTTTGGTATATTGTGACAATGTTAGTGCCATCTATCTATCTGGTAATCCTGTGCAGCATCAGCGTACTAAGCATATTGAGATGGACATTCATTTTGTTTGGGAAAAGGTAGCTCGTGGCCAGGCTCGCGTCCTTCATGTTCCCTCAAGACATCAGATCACAGACATTTTCACCAAAGGACTTCCTCGCATTCTCTTTGATGATTTTCGGACCAGTCTAAGCGTCTGTGAACCTCTCGCTTCGACTGCGGGGGGAGGGGGGGTGATAGAATAGAATATTTTGTTATAATTAGTCATAATTAGTTTCCTATAATTATGATGTATCATAATTAGATAGTTGACCAAATATTACGCATTGATGTATATATATTCTATTCAGATCAATGAGAAGGACACGATTTCCATTATCTTACAAGATGCACTTTTTTAGGGTTTGGTACTTGGATAGTGAAATAATACATTATACAATGAAACAAAAATAAAATAGAATAATTCACTGATAACTCTTTATTTTCTAATATATTAATTATTATTTTCATGAAAAAAACATGCAAAATTATATAACATATTATATATAAAAGTTAAATAATATGGTCGGGATCGAAGAATCTGCGGGACGGAGGGTACTTCTCTGATCCTCGCCCCGAAGTGTCATCGCGAACACTATAATCATAAATTGTTTCCAAATATATATATATAACATATTATATATATATATTTGGAAACAACTTATGATTATAAATTTGTTAAATAACATTGAATTATTAGTTGTTAATTTAGAGTAAAAACCGTAAGTCATTTTAAATTTCTAACAGAATTTCCTATTTATACGATACCTAAACTTATAGGTATACATGCATAGTTTTCAACTGAGTTAAGATCTTGAATGAAAACAAAAATTAACAGTGATGGCACGCAGCACTGAGGTACATGATAATTCTTCACCACCATCACCATCAACACAAAACCATGAAATCAGAGAAACCAAAACCAACCAAAAAGTTCCATTTTATAAGCTCTTCAATTTCGCGGATCGTCTTGATGTAACATTGATGATCATTGGCACTATCGCTGCCGTGGCTAATGGTTTGTCTCAGCCTCTCATGACTCTTATCTTTGGGAAACTCATCAATGCTTTTGGTGGTTCTGATCCATCAGCCATCGTTAAACAAGTTTCTAAGGTATAATATTATTGCATGATCTTTTTTTTCTCTCTTTCATGCATGTATATTATTATCAAGAAAATTATGAAGCCAAATTTTCTTGGAGTTTTAACGATTAAATTTCATGTTAGAATCGTAAAAGAATAATTACATTTTACGTTGTTTCCAAACAGATACATGCATGGTGAATATATAATTAGTAGCTTCCCACTTTCTTTTTATGTGGAATTTACACTCAATGAAATAACCTAATTTAGCAATATGTGATTTGTTTTTAACTAATTATATATTCATTTAGTACAAATTGAAATTGCATACTCTAGTAGTAATCAATGAACTTCGGTTCGAAAACACTCTAGGGTTAAGAACTAAAGAATTCAGATATTTGTTACCAAAATGGATTATGGCATAGCATAGTTTAACACACTTCAAATTTCAGGTATCATTGTTATTTGTTTACTTAGCTGTTGGGGCTGGAACAGCATCGTTTCTACGTAAGATAGCACTTTGTTGTTTATTTAATTTTGTTGGAGAGTAGTTCTTGAATTCATTTTGATGATAAGGTTTTTTTTTGTTGCATGCTGTAGAGGTATCATGTTGGATGGTGACAGGAGAAAGACAAGCCGCGAGGATTCGTAGTTTGTACTTGAAAACGATATTGAAACAAGATATTGCGTTCTTTGATACTGAAACAAACACGGGAGAGGTAATTGGTAGAATGTCTGGTGACACAATTCTCATTCAAGATGCAATGGGAGAAAAGGTATGAAATTTATGAATAAAGTGTCATGAACCATGATCTTCCATGTTTTCGGTGGAAATGAAGCGAGTCTATTAATGAATGGGAACATATTACAATTATGACAGGTTGGGAAGTTTGTTCAGCTTGCTTCAAATTTTTTTGGTGGCTTTGTGATCGCATTTATAAAAGGATGGCGTCTAGCTGTAGTTTTACTTGCGTGTATGCCTTGTGTTATTATTGCTGGTGGTTTCATGTCCATGATGATGGCTAAAATGTCAAGCCGCGGACAAGTTGCTTATGCAGAAGCAGGAAATGTTGTTGATCAAACAGTTGGAGCCATCAGAACAGTAAGACACTTGCATCAAATTATAAGCATTGAATGATTAAGTTGGGATTCTATTTTTCATTGTCTTAAAGCTTTGTTTTGAAATTTGGTTAGGTTGCGTCTTTTACTGGTGAGAAAAAAGCCATAGAGAGGTATAATAGCAAGATAAAAGTTGCTTATACTGCAACGGTTAACCAAGGGATAGTCTCAGGTTTAGGAATGGGAACGCTTCTCTTAATCGTCTTCTGCACTTATGGGCTTGCCATGTGGTATGGTTCCAAACTAGTTATTGAGAAAGGATATAGCGGTGGAAGTGTCATTACTGTGATCATAGCTCTTATGACTGGTGGAATGTAAGTGAAGCATTGATACCTGATTGAATAAATGCATTGTTTTAGGCATAAATTTTTGTTTGATGAATTTTCATTGGTTGACAGGGCACTAGGTCAGGCATCCCCATGCATAAATGCATTTGCTTCAGGACAAGCAGCAGCATATAAAATGTTTGAGACAATTGAAAGAAAGCCGAAAATTGATGCATATGACACAAGTGGTGTTGTCTTGGAGGACATAAAGGGAGATATTGAACTCAAGGATGTTTACTTTAGATACCCTGCGAGGCCGGACGTGCAGATATTTGCTGGATTTTCGCTGTTTGTTCCAAGTGGCACAACTACTGCTTTGGTGGGTCAAAGTGGAAGTGGAAAGTCTACTGTAATCAGTTTATTGGAACGATTCTATGATCCTGATGCTGGTGAAGTACTTATAGATGGTGTGAATTTGAAGAACTTGCAACTTAAATGGATAAGGGAACAGATTGGGTTGGTTAGTCAAGAGCCTATCTTGTTTACTACTACTATCCGAGAGAACATAGCATATGGGAAAGAAGGTGCAACTGACGAGGAGATAACAGCGGCAATAAAACTTGCTAATGCAAAGAAGTTCATCGACAAACTACCTCAGGTGTGTGTAACATTGAAAACTTTACTCGTGTTTGCTTGAAGTTAATAATAATGAAGTGGAATTGTGTTTGCAGGGCCTTGACACCATGGCGGGACAAAATGGTACTCAACTTTCTGGCGGTCAAAAGCAAAGAATTGCGATTGCGAGAGCAATATTAAAGAACCCGAGAATCCTGCTTCTTGATGAAGCAACGAGTGCATTGGATGCTGAGTCTGAACGTATTGTTCAAGAAGCATTAGAAAAAATCATATTGAAAAGGACTACTGTTGTCGTTGCGCATCGTTTGACAACTATCAGAAATGCTGACACAATAGCAGTGGTTCATCAGGGAAAAATCGTAGAGAAAGGTTATACAATGACACATTATGATTTTAGCAAGAAAAACCAATTCTGTTGCATCTTAGTATACTGTATTCACTTTTTCATGCTTCTTTTTATCCATAGGAACTCATCGCGAGTTAACCATGGATGCTTATGGTGCTTACTCTCAACTTATTCGTCTACAAGAAGGAGAAAAAGAAGCTGAAGATAGCAGAACGTCTGAAGCAGATACATCCGGTGACTATTTAAATATAGAAAGTCACATGGCTAGATCTTCCACCCAAAGACACTCTTTTATGAGATCAACAAGCCAAACATCATCAGCAAGTCTTCGGCATTCTCAGTCACGTAGAGGCTTGTCTGGAGAAATAAAGAAAGCAGATATTGAACAAGGTCAACTTGATAATAAGGAAAAACCCAAAAGGGTACCTCTAACGCGTTTGGCCAGGTTGAACAAGCCTGAGGTTCCTGTCATACTGCTTGGAAGCATTGCTGCAATAATACATGGTGTCGTGTTCCCTATATTTGGCCTCTTGTTTTCATCAGTCATTAATATGTTTTTTAAGCCTCCAGAACAGCAGAGGAAAGAGTCCAGGTTATGGTCACTTCTATATGTAGGTTTGGGTTTGGTAACTCTAGTGGTTTTACCACTTCAGAATTACTTCTTTGGGATTGCTGGTGGAAAACTTATTGAAAGAGTTCGTTCATTGACATTTGAAAAGATTGTGCACCAAGAAATTAGATGGTTTGACGATCCTGCAAATTCAAGGTATGTTCAAAATGTATTTTACTTCAACACAAAATAAAGAAACTTATCATGTATTGATTCCTTCTACTCATGAAACTGAAAGAAATGATTCACCTTGCAGTGGTGCAGTTGGTGCAAGGTTATCTACCGACGCTTCAACTGTGAAAAGTCTTGTTGGTGACACATTGGCCCTCGTTGTGCAAAACATATCAACGATCACAGCTGGTCTACTTATATCATTCACTGCTAACTGGATTCTTGCTTTTATAGTTTTGGCTGTCTCACCTATGGTTCTTATGCAAGGAGTCGTTCAGATGAAGTTTCTTAGAGGTTTTAGTGCTGATGCCAAGGTTAGTCTTACTTGCAGTTTTGCCAATTACATTGCGGGAGTTATACATAGTGGAAATCATGAGTTGTTTTTATGTAGGTGATGTATGAAGAGGCAAGTCAAGTGGCAAATGATGCTGTTAGTAGCATAAGAACCGTTGCATCATTTTGCGCAGAATCAAAAGTGATGGACATGTACCGGAAAAAGTGTTTAGGGCCAGAGAGACAAGGTGCTCGCTTGGGGCTTGTTAGTGGAGCAGGATTTGGTTTCTCCTTTTTTGCTCTATATTGCACAAATGCTTTCACTTTCTATATAGGATCTATTTTAGTGCAACATGGGAAAGCAACGTTTCAGGAGGTTTTCAGGGTACAATCATTCAATCAACTTAGCATCCTTTAATTTTACTTGATGTTTACTTTGATCCGGTTCTTACAAGATAACGTATGCAGGTTTTCTTTTGTTTAACAATGACAGCAATCTCCGTTTCCCAGTCTAGTGCATTGGCACCAGACGCTAACAAGGCCAGAGATTCCACAGTTTCAATATTTGAAATTCTTGACAGCAAACCTGATATTGATTCCAGCAGCAAGGAGGGTGTAACACAAGGAACGGTAGTTGGTAATATTGAACTTCAACATGTCAGCTTTAACTACCCAACAAGGCCCCATATTCAAATTTTCAAAGATTTAAGCCTAAGCATCCCATCTGCAAAGGTAAACTTTTGGTTGTACAAATCAGTTTATTGAGAATGTGTTATGTACTATTTAAATTGACAATGTCTTTGCAGACTGTTGCCTTGGTTGGAGAAAGTGGCAGTGGAAAATCAACAGTTATAAGCCTTTTAGAGAGATTTTATGACCCTGATTCTGGACATGTGTACCTAGATGGAGTGGATATCAAAAAGTTCAGATTAAGCTGGTTGAGGCAACAAATGGGTTTGGTTGGTCAAGAGCCTATTCTTTTCAACGAAAGCATTCGTGCCAACATAGCTTATGGCAAAGAGGGAGGTTCTACCGAGGATGAGATAATTGCAGCAGCTAAAGCAGCCAATGCACATAGCTTCATAAGTTCTCTTCCAAATGGTTATGAAACCTCTGTTGGGGAAAGAGGCACACAGCTTTCTGGTGGACAAAAGCAACGTATTGCTATTGCGAGAGCCATGCTGAAAAACCCAAAAATACTTTTGCTTGATGAGGCGACAAGTGCACTTGATGCCGAGTCAGAGCGTGTAGTTCAAGAGGCTCTAGACAAAGTGAGTGTCAACAGAACTACTGTGGTGGTGGCTCACCGTCTCACGACAATTCGAGGGGCGGATACTATAGCAGTAATTAAAAATGGGGTTGTTGCAGAAAAGGGAAGACATGATGTGTTAATGAAGATTAAGGATGGTGTTTATGCTTCATTAGTAGCTCTTCATTCAAGTGCATCATAAGATATTTCAATTTTCCACTTCCAACCTACTATTGGTTTTGCTTTAGATTCTAAATATAATCATTCGGGTCTGTGTTAGGATTATATGCAGACTAAAGTATATACTATATATCGACGATCTTTAAAATGCAATATGATGTGTTCACAACCTCATCTCTCATCTATTGGCTGGATGGCTTGTGCTGCGCAAAGAAACGGTTTTCACTAGATCAAGAAATCTATTGGTTCATTGGTCTGACCAATGAATCGGTTGAGTTACACCGGTTTTCACTAGATCAATTACAATTATGATTTGATGAATTTACCGGACCTTTCCAACTTTGGTTCACGGTCTAATCGGTGCAGACAGCCAGAAGGGTCCGAATTTTAAAATACTATGTAATGATATAACACTGACAAGCCCTAACCTAACACCTTATTTTTCAGGTGGTGCTGGACGTTTATTCTAGTACATCTATCACTTTTTGTTCAGCACAAAATGATGCAACGGTTCTGATGCTACCAAGAGTGTCATTTGCCATCTGACTTGCCTCTTCATACTTCACTAAGAGACCCACTAACTATTCCTACTAACTTGCTAGCCCACTAATTAACAGGTGAGATAATTAAGCAACTCATAACAAACTGAACAATAAATTCCTAATATCAAATAAAGTAAGTTTGACTTAGTTTTCAATATCACCCCTAAATTCAAACTTGCATAGACCCAGTTACTAAGCTTCGAAATAGTCACGAATCAGCATTTCCACTCCCATCTTCTTTTTGCAGCTTCTCATTTATGATCATAGGAGTCACAACAGCCACACAATTACTCAACTGAAATTTCTTCAAAATATCAATGGCATACTTATTTTGACAAATGAAAATGTCATCTTTTCCTTGCTTCACTTCTAACCCCAAGAAATATTGTAGCAGCCCCAAATCTATCATCTCAAAGGTCTTCATCGTGCTAAACTTAAACTCATTAACCAATGGCTTCATACCTTTCTAATTGTTATTTCTTGTATATATAGAGGTTACAAGACTATATGGAGAATAAATTAATTTCTGATTTGTTTCCCTTATTCTAGGAACAAACTAATAAATATAATTAAGAGGATAAATTAACTTTGTATTCACATCCCCCTCAAATTGTTGCGGCTGGTCAATGAACATAAATTTGCAAACAAAAAATCGTTAATGTGGACGCGGAACAACCTTGATAAGAATAAGTGGAACCTAATGACAATCAACTTTGATATGTTTGGTGTGTTTATGAAAAATAAGATTCGCATTGATTTGGATGGCACTTGTATTGTCAGCATAAAGTGAGGTTGACTCTATTTCAGGAAATCTAAGTTCATCCAAAAGATCACAAAGACAAATTATTTTAGAACAAGCAACAAACACGGCACGATATTCAGATTCAATAGAAGATTTAGAGACTCTAGCTTGTTTATTACTTTTCCATTAGAACAATGAGGAGCCATGAAACATGCACCAACCAATGATAGATCACAGAGTATCAGGACACCATACACACTCATCATCACTATAAACACTCATTTTGGAGTAATTCCATGAGAAAGAATAAACCACGATGAAAGCTTCCCTTCAAGTAGTGGATTATGTGACGATTTGCTCCAAGTGAAGAATGTGAGGAGAATGCATGAGTTGACTTACTTGTTGAACAACAAAAGATATGTCAGGGCGAGTAATAGTAAAGTAATTAAGGTTACCCATAAGTTGAAGATACAATAAGGGATCATGCAAGAGATCACCATCATCGTGATGATATTTAACATTAAACTCAAGAGAAGTATCCACTGGATTTTCCGATTGGAGACCAACCATAGAAATTAAATATGTGGCATACTTGTGTTGATAGAGGAAGATACCATTGGATGTAGAATGAACCTCAAAACTAAGAAAATAATACAAATTACCAAGATCTTTCATATGAAATTATGCTTGTAACTGCTGTTTAAGGCATTAAATGGAAGCATGATCAGAATCAGTAATAATCATATCACAACATACAGAAGAAATAGGACAATTCTAGTAGACCTTATATGAATAAATAGAGAAGAATCATATTGATTCTGAGTAAAGGAGAACCCAAGTAGTATGGAGTGGAATTTTTCATACCATGCTCTAGGCGTTTGTTTCAAACCGTATAAGGAGCGTTTGAGCTTGTACACGCCCTTAAATGACGAGATTAAACCTTAAGGAGGAGTCATATTTATCTTCCGTCAGGTCACCATGAAGAAAAACATTTTTCACATCCATTTGATGAAGAGACAACCCGTTAGATGCAACTATAAAGAGTATTGTATGAACATATGTCATTTTTTCAATTTCATATTCCTTCTTATTTCCTAAGGCAACCAATTGAGCCTTGAAACAGTTGAGAGACGCATCAGAATTCCGTTCTGCATAATACACCCATTTGCAGCCTATGGGTTTGATATCAGGGGGGCAAGAGACAATATCCCATGTAAAATTCTATTGAAGAGCCTGAATTTTCTCATTCATTGCTATTATCCAGCGCACGTCTTTAATAGCCTATGCATAACAAGTAGGAACATATATGTTGGACAGTGAGACAATCAGAGAAATATGTGAGGAATCATACATGTATGATGAATATCTATCTGGTGATTTAGATATTTTACCAGAACGTCGTGGTTCGACCGATTCAGGATTAGGTGGTGGATCAGTGTCTGAAGGGGCAGTGGAAACCTTTTTTTTCTGGGTTGTCGGGCATAAGTGATTCTTGGCTTGTAACATTCTAAAGATCGAGGCATAAAAGAAAATTTGGGAAGAATAACAATATCATTTGTGGCAGGAGAAAGAGAATGCAACATATAATGATTAAGGGAGAATCAAAATATATAACTGTAAAAGGAAGACGATCGATCAAGAATACGAAAGTGGAAATAGCCTCTACCCAAAATCGGGATGGCACAAAAGCTTTAAGAAGTAAGGTGCGTGTTACATCTAGCAAATGACGATTCTTTTTCTCTGCCATCCCATTTTGTTAGGGGTAATGGGGCGAGATCTTTGAGACAAGATCCTTTTTTTGTTGAAGGTACTCCTAAAACTCACGAGACATATACTCACCTCCAGAGTCAGGTCGAAAATTTTTAATATTTGCTTGAAATTGATTTTCAACATATGTCAAAAACTTCTTAAACATAGAAAACACTTCATACTTAGATCTAAGAAAATATATTCAAGTAAATGACTATAATCATCAATAAATGTGAAAATATTTATAATGAGCAGGAGATGTTGCAGGAGACATTCCCCACACATCACTATTAATCATCTCAAAACAAGTGGAGGTATGATGAGCACCTGACGAAAAAGGAAGTGTTTTAGTTTTAGCCAATTTGCAAACAGAACATTAAATAGAAGCAGTACAAACATGTTTATTTACCAACAAACCAATTTTAAATAAATGAGACAAAACAATAGAACTTGGATGGCCCAATTTACTATGTCAATCCTCATAAGAGTTCAAAACATTATTACAAGCAAAAGATAAATGACTCGAACTAAACTGGAGTGGAAACAATATTCCCAATTTAGGCCCCTTCACGATCACCTTCCTTGACACCTGATCCTGCACAAGACAAAAAACACGAAAAATTAACATTACGATTGGTATCCACCCATTGACCAACCGACAATAAGTTGGAAGCAAGTCCGAGTGATACAAGTATGACATGAAAGTTAGAGTCTATGTCACCAACATCAGTGATAGAGAGTTTATTATCATCAGCAATTTAAATTTGTTGATTATCATTATAAGTTTCTTTGGTGGTTGTGTTCGAAATGGTGTGGTATGACCATAATATCTCATGGAGCAATTCTGCTCATAGGCCTTTGACGTCATCAAGCTTCTTGATTATTTTCAGGATTACTTTGTTCATTAGTTCTTCTTGTCCATTGGCCTACGGATGTACCCCAAATACAAATTTTATCTGAACTCCCAAATCTCTACAAAAGTCGGTGACCATAGCACTGACTAACTGGGTTCCATTGTCGAAGATGATAGCTCCAGGAAGTCTATACATACACATAATCTTCTGCCAATATAAATCATGAACCCTCTCATTTGTGATTTTTTCAACAGCTTCTGCCTCTATCCATTTGGTGAAATAGTCAACTCCCATTATCGAAAATCTCAGTCGACCATGCGCTAGGGGGAATAGGCTCAGGATGTCTATGCCGCACTGGTAGAAAGGTCGGGGAGAAGTCATTGACTAAAGAAGTTCAGTTGGGGCATGGTGAAGGTTAGAATGTCTCTCACATTGATCGCACTCCTTGACAAAGGAGATGTTATCCTTCATCATAGAAATCCAGCAATACCCTGCCCTTAGCAGCTTATGTGCGAGGGCTTTCCCGTCAATGTGATTCATTTATGTTCTCCTAGGCATCAAACCATGTGAGAAGTCATCCCTATTTTGTAAAGCTTCCCAAAGAGTATGGTGTAGTTGGTGGCATGTTTTCATATTCTTCTTGCCTCCCCCCATCCACTAAAAGTTTGTCTCATTGTAGGTAACTTAACATGAGCGACATCCAACTAGACTCATGGACAACCTCCAGGGAGTATACCTTTCCCGACTCGATGCTAAGGGGGGCAAGAGTCTCCTAGATAAATGTCTTGTTAAAACCTGTTGTCTTTGACGTGACAAGCTTGAACAAGAACCTATTGTGATATTTTGTTCGTGCAGGACATGTTCTATTTCAAAAGAAGTGAAGCGAGATGATAGACTTGTACCTTCTGCAAATATTTTATTAGTTAAGGTTCTTTCGCCTGGTATTATTCAGAGACTTAGTTGGAGACCAATTAGGAGTTATTTTTTCCTTCAGTCTGCAAGCTCCCATCTCTAAATCTATGACCATGTCGATGATAATATCCTCGTGTTTTGCCTGATTGTTGCTGGCGGTGAACTCGAATGTTAAGGCATGCTCGATGAGTATGTCGCCTAGTCCCTCAAGGACAATTCCCGCGCTACTCCCTTTCACGTTGGAGTCTGTGCCAGAGCTTGTAACTTGATGCTTCCCATTGAGACATATTCGATGTCATATTCTGAGAGTTCCACTACCCAAGATATCATCCTCCCTCCAAATCTAGCCTCTTCAGGACTTGATGATCAAGATAGTTGGTCTTTATAAAGATCTTGTGACCCTGGAAGTATGGTCCCAACTTCCTCGTCGTGACGACGACAACTAGTTATAACTTTTCAATCTTCATATAATGTGTTTCGGTGCCTCTAAACACCTTGATTATAAAATACACGGGCCTCTTCGTCTTGTTTGTCTCCTGGACAAGGACTATGCTCATTGTTTTCTCTGTGACTGAGAGATAGATGAGTAATGACGACTCCTCCCTAGGCCAAGTGAGAATGAGGGTGATGCGAGAAAGGATTTAACCTTAGTGATATTCTCTTCGCACTCGATAGTTCATTCAAATCTCTCTTTCTTCTTCAAGGTGGCAAAGAAAAGGAAAGTGTTGTGACCTACGGACGAGAGAAAGTGAGATAAGGCATATAGGTGACTTGTAATTTTTTGCACTTCCTTGATATTAGTGAGGCTTCTCATGGTGATGACCGCTCAATGCCTCTTCTCGTCAACATGAACCCTAGGAATTTCCCTGCTTGAATCCCAAAAGAACATTTTGCAAGATTCATGTGCATGTCATATTTCCTGACTAATTGTAAAACATCCTCCAAATATTCTCTATGATTGCGTCCTTTGATAGTTTTCACTATCTTTTTGTCGATGTAGACCTACAGGTTATGCCCAATCTGGTGGAAAAACATAGCGTCCATGAGTTAGTGGTAGGTAGCGTCATCGTTCTTAAGACCAAAGGGCATGACATTGGAGTAGTAGTTGTTAGGATTTGACATGAATAATGTTTTCAAAGAGTCTATGGGGTCTATATGGATCTGGTTATAGCCCAAGTATGCATCCATTAAACTCAACATGTGGTAGCTTGATGACCCATCAATGATGTGATAGATGTCCGGTAGCGTGTATGAGTCCTCATGATAGGTGGAATTCAGATTAGTGAAACTTATACACATGTGCAATATGTTGTTAGCTTTCTGTACTAGAACCACCTTGGCTAGCCATGTGGGATATTTCGTTTCTGTGATGAACCTGACGGCAGATAGTTTACCCACCTCTTCATCAATGGCGGCCCTCTTCTCCTCTCCCAGTTTTTGCTTACTCTGCACTACTAGTCTGGAAGAAGGATGGATGGCAAGGAGATGGCTCACCACTTTGGTGTCTATCCTCGACATATCAGAAGGATCCCAAGTGAATAAGTCAATGTTTTTAATGAGTCGGTCAACTAGCTCCCGTTCTTCCTCCTCGGAAAGGGAAATGCTTATCTTAGTGGCCTGTAGGGAGAATTGACCTATTTGGACCTCCTTCAAGTCCTATGTGGGCGTGATCCTTTTTGTTTCTGCGTCCAATCTGGGGTACCAACACTCGTGATCATTATTTGAAACTTCTGAAAGGGTGGCTTTAACAAGGGCGAGCTCTTCCCTATTTGTCGCAAGGCAATTTTGGTATCACTCTTGGGCGATCTTTTGGTCTCCTCTAATTGTACCAACTCGCCCTCTAGAAAGTGGATACTTTATGACCAGGTATAGTTTGGAAACAACTGCCTCCAGCGAATTTATAGCGGGTCACCCAAGAATAATATTGTACGGTAACAAGGCGTCCACAACAAGGAAGTTGACATCAATTTCCTTGGCATATGTTCCCTTACCAATGTGGTATTCAAGGTTGTATGGCTCATTACTTGTACTTGTTTGCATGACAATCTTGTTAACAAGCCGCTGAACACATTGACTTCGTTAGAGTCAAGATGTAGCTTATTGAAGGCGTCCCGAAATAGGACGTCAGCGGAGCTACCAAGATCTATCAGGACTCGCTTGACATCTCAGTTGCTATGTTGAACAATGATAACCGTGGGGTCATTATTGTGAGGGTTAAGTCTGAGGGCGTCTTCCTTGTAAAAGGTCATGTTAACCCCTATTTTCCCTCGCATGCATCCCCGGGAAAGTAGGAGATATATTAAATTTGTTGTAAGCACATGCCTTGCATATTTCCTTAGGGATGAGCTATAGCTACCTCCACTAGCGAAACCTCTAGAAATGGTGTTCATGTTATAATGTGGAGTCTTGTCGGCCATCTTCAGATGGAAGATAGAAGGAGTTAGAGTAAAGGTGGGGGCCATGTTACTTTTACCGGAGCCCTACGGTGAACGTCATTATACTGGTAAAAAAGTACATGTGTGTTTGTTCCTCTTGCAAGGACATGGGGCTCATAGGTCTTAGTAGGTATATTACGATGTATGGTGGTTAGGGCTTGCCCACGACAACGAAAAGCCTTGTAAAATAGTGCTTTGTGGTGGTTTTAAGGACCGGCTCATGTAAGGTGAGAGGCCTTGTTATAGAATAGTGTGCTTAGGTGTAAACGTATGTGAGGTGTGATCTATATGGCTTAAGATTTGTCCCATTCTCCCCTTGGGTCAAGGTACTTATAAAGGCTATTGGTCCTAGGGTTTTCTTGGAAGGATTCACCGCCCACCTAGTCGATGATGGACCGTTGAATCCTTGTTTCCAATGAGATGTGGGTCATTTAATGACCATGACTTCTCTTTGCCCAAGAAAAAGTATCTCGTGTTTCCCATTATTATGCGATAGAAAAACCCTAGGGCGAGGTGATACCCTCCCTGGGGCGACACATGTTGGACAGGTGACTTCAAGCATACTAGAGCATGAATAATGAATGGTATTTAAAATTCGTGATTAGTTTTGTATTTTTCTCGATTAAGACCGTGTTAGTAATTTTGTTTGAGTAAATTGCAGATGAAATAAATAATGAAAAGTAATTAGAGGAAGTTAAAAGGATAGAGTTAGAGATAATTCACTAGGCAGTTATCCAAGTTTGGCCGAATGTTGGCTTAGTCCTATCCCAAAGAGGTCTTCTTGAAATTTTGGCAATAAACTTATAAGATTTTATAAGTTATGCCCACGAACCTTTATACAAGCGGATCTTTATATTTTTACAGGTTTATCCCCAATGACAAATAACTTTTATCACAAGCTAAGTTAGAGCCTTCTTAAATATTTTCAGGTTGATCTCAATAACCAAAGCAGAACTTTTTTCGGCAAAGCTCAATAAACCAAAGCGGAGATTTTATGACTTGTTTATCTCACAAATCAAACTTAATCTTCTCAAGAGTATCGCACTCCTAAAAATTAAACAAACAACACAACTACTTATAAAAATCTTCCTCACAAGCAATGTTTCACTCACAAGCATTAAGGCAATTTTAAGTGAAAGAAATATTTTCTAGAGAGGGATTGAGAGAAATTAGAGAGATAAATTCCAATGAAAATGTAAATTGTTAGAAAGTGGCGTGAAAATAAGTGTAGGCGAGTCTCATTTATATAGTAGTTGGAAATATCAAAAAAAGAAATAATCAATGGGTTGAATTAATGAGCCAATCGATTGGCACAAAGCTTAAATCGATTAGCTAGCTCATTTTTAATCGATTAGAAAGCCCAAAAAGGAAATGTTGGATATAGAGTCGTTTCAAGTCATTAATGTGTTGTTCTAATCACTTGGTTAATCAATTAGCATTTCTCCAATCGATTGGTTGGCTCGAAAAAAATTTGCCAGTCGATTGGCACAACTTGCCAATTGATTGGTTAGTTCAAAAATAGTTTAGAAAGGTTTTTAATCACTTGGCTTGGCTTAGAAAATAATTTTCAAGATAAAAACGTTTGAAAATATATTTTCAAGTATGTGTGTGAGTTGTCTTAGTACTTATAAGCTACTTCCTTACTTTTACAATACTCTGGTCACTCAGATAGATAGGCAGACAGACATGACCTAACGAGCTTTCACACTTTGTTCGAGGCTTATAAACATTCTCTCCCTTTTTAATGATGACAACACATCTCTCATGGAAGGTGGTAAAATAAACAAACAAATATATTTGGAGTGATTAACCCTCCCCCCCCCCCCCCCCCCCCCCCTCAATTAAGATGAGAGTATACTTTACTCCCCCTGAGAGTATACTTCTCCCTCTTTGTCATAATCAAAAAGATAAAAATAATCAAAGCACATAGATCTCATGTAAAAGGAACAATTTACTTTATAGAGTTGGATTGGAGTGGCCTAGAGTAAAGAATAGGATTTGAGATCTTATTTCTCCCCACGGAAGGTAGCATATAGCATTGAAGGCGTCCCGAAATAGGACGTCAGCGGAGCTACCAAGATCTATCAAGACTCGCTTGACATCTCAGTTGCTATGTTGAACAATGATAACCGTGGGGTCATTATCGTGAGGGTTAAGTCTGAGGGCGTCTTCCTTGTAAAAGGTCATGTTAACCCCTATTTTCCCTCGCATGCATCCCCGGGAAAGTAGGAGATATATTAAATTTGTTGTAAGCACATGCCTTGCATATTTCCTTAGGGATGAGCTATAGCTACCTCCACTAGCGAAACCTCTAGAAATGGTGTTCATGTTATAATGTGGAGTCTTGTCGGCCATCTTCAGATGGAAGATAGAAGGAGTTAGAGTAAAGGTGGGGGCCATGTTAGTTTTACCGGAGCCCTATGGTGAACGTCATTATACTGGTAAAAAAGTACATGCGTGTTTTTTCCTCTTGCAAGGACATGGGGCTCATAGGTCTTAGTAGGTATATTACGATGTATGGTGGTTAGGGCTTGCCCACGACAACGAAAAGCCTTGTAAAATAGTGCTTTGTGGTGGTTTTAAGGACCGACTCATGTAAGGTGAGAGGCCTTGCTATAGAATAGTGTGTTTAGGTGTAAACGTATGTGAGGTGTGATCTATATGGCTTAAGATTTGTCCCATTCTCCCCTTGGGTCAAGGTACTTATAAAGGCTATTGGTCCTAGGGTTTTCTTGGAAGGATTCACCGCCCACCTAGTCGATGATGGACCGTTGAATCCTTGTTTCCAATGGGATGTGGGTCATTTAATGACCATGACTTCTCTTTGCCCAAGAAAAAGTATCTCGTGTTTCCCATTATTATGCGATAGAAAAACCCTAGGGCGAGGTGATACCCTCCCTGGGGCGACACATGTTGGACAGGTGACTTCAAGCATAATAGAGCATGAATAATGAATGGTATTTAAAATTCGTGATTAGTTTTGTATTTTTCTCGATTAAGACCGTGTTAGTAATTTTGTTTGAGTAAATTGCAGATGAAATAAATAATGAAAAGTAATTAGAGGAAGTTAAAAGGATAGAGTTAGAGATAATTCACTAGACAGTTATCCATGTTTGGCCGAATGTTGGCTTAGTCCTATCCCAAAGAGGTCTTCTTGAAATTTTGGCAATAAACTTATAAGATTTTATAAGTTATGCCCACGAACCTTTATACAAGCGGATCTTTATATTTTTACAGGTTTATCCCCAATGACAAATAACTTTTATCACAAGCTAAGTTAGAGCCTTCTTAAATATTTTCAGGTTGATCTCAATAACCAAAGCAGAACTTTTTTCGGCAAAGCTCAATAAACCAAAGCGGAGATTTTATGACTTGTTTATCTCACAAACCAAACTTAATCTTCTCAAGAGTATCGCACTCCTAAAAATTAAACAAACAACACAACTACTTATAAAAATCTTCCTCACATGCAATGTTTCACTCACAAGCATTAAGGCAATTTTAAGTGAAAGAAATATTTTCTAGAGAGGGATTGAGAGAAATTAGAGAGATAAATTCCAATGAAAATGTAAATTGTTAGAAAGTGGCGTGAAAATAAGTGTAGGCGAGTCTCATTTATATAGTAGTTGGAAATATCAAAAAAAGAAATAATCAATGGGTTGAATTAATGAGCCAATCGATTGGCACAAAGCTTAAATCGATTAGCTAGCTCATTTTTAATCGATTAGAAAGCCCAAAAAGGAAATGTTGGATATAGAGTCGTTTCAAGTCATTAATGTGTTGTTCTAATCACTTGGTTAATCAATTAGCATTTCTCCAATCGATTGGTTGGCTCGAAAAAATTTTGCCAGTCGATTGGCACAACTTGCCAATTGATTGGTTAGTTCAAAAATAGTTTAGAAAGGTTTTTAATCACTTGGCTTGGCTTAGAAAATAATTTTCAAGATAAAAACGTTTGAAAATATATTTTCAAGTATGTGTGTGAGTTGTCTTAGTACTTATAAGCTACTTCCTTACTTTTACAATACTCTGGTCACTCAGATAGATAGGCAGACAGACATGACCTAACGAGCTTTCACACTTTGTTCGAGGCTTATAAACATTCTCTCCCTTTTTAATGATGACAACACATCTCTCATGGAAGGTGGTAAAATAAACAAACAAATATATTTGGAGTGATTAACCCTCCCCCCCCCCCTCAATTAAGATGAGAGTATACTTTACTCCCCCTGAGAATATACTTCTCCCTCTTTGTCATAATCAAAAAGATAAAAATAATCAAAGCACATAGATCTCATGTAAAAGGAACAATTTACTTTATAGAGTTGGATTGGAGTGGCCTAGAGTAAAGAATAGGATTTGAGATCTTATTTCTCCCCACGGAAGGTAGCATATAGCATTGAAGGCGTCCCGAAATAGGACGTCAGCGGAGCTACCAAGATCTATCAGGACTCGCTTGACATCTCAGTTGCTATGTTGAACAATGATAACCGTGGGGTCATTATCGTGAGGGTTAAGTCTGAGGGCGTCTTCCTTGTAAAAGGTCATGTTAACCCCTATTTTCCCTCGCATGCATCCCCGGGAAAGTAGGAGATATATTAAATTTGTTGTAAGCACATGCCTTGCATATTTCCTTAGGGATGAGCTATAGCTACCTCCACTAGCGAAACCTCTAGAAATGGTGTTCATGTTATAATGTGGAGTCTTGTCGGCCATCTTCAGATGGAAGATAGAAGGAGTTAGAGTAAAGGTGGGGGCCATGTTAGTTTTACCAGAGCCCTATGGTGAACGTCATTATACTGGTAAAAAAGTACATGCGTGTTTGTTCCTCTTGCAAGGACATGGGGCTCATAGGTCTTAGTAGGTATATTACGATGTATGGTGGTTAGGGCTTGCCCACGACAACGAAAAGCCTTGTAAAATAGTGCTTTGTGGTGGTTTTAAGGACCGGCTCATGTAAGGTGAGAGGCCTTGCTATAGAATAGTGTGTTTAGATGTAAACGTATGTGAGGTGTGATCTATATGGCTTAAGATTTGTCCCATTCTCCCCTTGGGTCAAGGTACTTATAAAGGCTATTGGTCCTAGGGTTTTCTTGGAAGGATTCACCGCCCACCTAGTCGATGATGGACCGTTGAATCCTTGTTTCCAATGGGATGTGGGTCATTTAATGACCATGACTTCTCTTTGCCCAAGAAAAAGTATCTCGTGTTTCCCATTATTATGCGATAGAAAAACCCTAGGGCGAGGTGATACCCTCCCTGGGGCGACACATGTTGGACAGGTGACTTCAAGCATACTAGAGCATGAATAATGAATGGTATTTAAAATTCGTGATTAGTTTTGTATTTTTCTCGATTAAGACCGTGTTAGTAATTTTGTTTGAGTAAATTGCAGATGAAATAAATAATGAAAAGTAATTAGAGGAAGTTAAAAGGATAGAGTTAGAGATAATTCACTAGGCAGTTATCCAAGTTTGGCCGAATGTTGGCTTAGTCCTATCCCAAAGAGGTCTTCTTGAAATTTTGGCAATAAACTTATAAGATTTTATAAGTTATGCCCACGAACCTTTATACAAGCGGATCTTTATATTTTTACAGGTTTATCCCCAATGACAAATAACTTTTATCACAAGCTAAGTTAGAGCCTTCTTAAATATTTTCAGGTTGATCTCAATAACCAAAGCAGAACTTTTTTCGGCAAAGCTCAATAAACCAAAGCGGAGATTTTATGACTTGTTTATCTCACAAACCAAACTTAATCTTCTCAAGAGTATCGCACTCCTAAAAATTAAACAAACAACACAACTACTTATAAAAATCTTCCTCACAAGCAATGTTTCACTCACAAGCATTAAGGCAATTTTAAGTGAAAGAAATATTTTCTAGAGAGGGATTGAGAGAAATTAGAGAGATAAATTCCAATGAAAATGTAAATTGTTAGAAAGTGGCGTGAAAATAAGTGTAGGCGAGTCTCATTTATATAGTAGTTGGAAATATCAAAAAAAGAAATAATCAATGGGTTGAATTAATGAGCCAATCGATTGGCACAAAGCTTAAATCGATTAGCTAGCTCATTTTTAATCGATTAGAAAGCCCAAAAAGGAAATGTTGGATATAGAGTCGTTTCAAGTCATTAATGTGTTGTTCTAATCACTTGGTTAATCAATTAGCATTTCTCCAATCGATTGGTTGGCTCGAAAAAAATTTGCCAGTCGATTGGCACAACTTGCCAATTGATTGGTTAGTTCAAAAATAGTTTAGAAAGGTTTTTAATCACTTGGCTTGGCTTAGAAAATAATTTTCAAGATAAAAACGTTTGAAAATATATTTTCAAGTATGTGTGTGAGTTGTCTTAGTACTTATAAGCTACTTCCTTACTTTTACAATACTCTGGTCACTCAGATAGATAGGCAGACAGACATGACCTAACGAGCTTTCACACTTTGTTCGAGGCTTATAAACATTCTCTCCCTTTTTAATGATGACAACACATCTCTCATGGAAGGTGGTAAAATAAACAAACAAATATATTTGGAGTGATTAACCCTCCCCCCCCCCCCTCAATTAAGATGAGAGTATACTTTACTCCCCCTGAGAGTATACTTCTCCCTCTTTGTCATAATCAAAAAGATAAAAATAATCAAAGCACATAGATCTCATGTAAAAGGAACAATTTACTTTATAGAGTTGGATTGGAGTGGCCTAGAGTAAAGAATAGGATTTGAGATCTTATTTCTCCCCACGGAAGGTAGCATATAGCATTGAAGGCGTCCCGAAGTAGGACGTCAGCGGAGCTACCAAGATCTATCAAGACTCGCTTGACATCTCAGTTGCTATGTTGAACAATGATAACTGTGGGGTCATTATCGTGAGGGTTAAGTCTGAGGGCGTCTTCCTTGTAAAAGGTCATGTTAACCCCTATTTTCCCTCGCATGCATCCCCGGGAAAGTAGGAGATATATTAAATTTGTTGTAAGCACATGCCTTGCATATTTCCTTAGGGATGAGCTATAGCTACCTCCACTAGCGAAACCTCTAGAAATGGTGTTCATGTTATAATGTGGAGTCTTGTCGGCCATCTTCAGATGGAAGATAGAAGGAGTTAGAGTAAAGGTGGGGGCCATGTTAGTTTTACCGGAGCCCTATGGTGAACGTCATTATACTGGTAAAAAAGTACATGCGTGTTTGTTCCTCTTGCAAGGACATGGGGCTCATAGGTCTTAGTAGGTATATTACGATGTATGGTGGTTAGGGCTTGCCCACGACAACGAAAAGCCTTGTAAAATAGTGCTTTGTGGTGGTTTTAAGGACCGGCTCATGTAAGGTGAGAGGCCTTGTTATAGAATAGTGTGTTTAGGTGTAAACGTATGTGAGGTGTGATCTATATGGCTTAAGATTTGTCCCATTCTCCCCTTGGGTCAAGGTACTTATAAAGGCTATTGGTCCTAGGGTTTTCTTGGAAGGATTCACCGCCCACCTAGTCGATGATGGACCGTTGAATCCTTGTTTCCAATGGGATGTGGGTCATTTAATGACCATGACTTCTCTTTGCCCAAGAAAAAGTATCTCGTGTTTCCCATTATTATGCGATAGAAAAACCCTAGGGCGAGGTGATACCCTCCCTGGGGCGACACATGTTGGACAGGTGACTTCAAGCATACTAGAGCATGAATAATGAATGGTATTTAAAATTCGTGATTAGTTTTGTATTTTTCTCGATTAAGACCGTGTTAGTAATTTTGTTTGAGTAAATTGCAGATGAAATAAATAATGAAAAGTAATTAGAGGAAGTTAAAAGGATAGAGTTAGAGATAATTCACTAGGCAGTTATCCAAGTTTGGCCGAATGTTGGCTTAGTCCTATCCCAAAGAGGTCTTCTTGAAATTTTGGCAATAAACTTATAAGATTTTATAAGTTATGCCCACGAACCTTTATACAAGCGGATCTTTATATTTTTACAGGTTTATCCCCAATGACAAATAACTTTTATCACAAGCTAAGTTAGAGCCTTCTTAAATATTTTCAGGTTGATCTCAATAACCAAAGCAGAACTTTTTTCGGCAAAGCTCAATAAACCAAAGCGGAGATTTTATGACTTGTTTATCTCACAAACCAAACTTAATCTTCTCAAGAGTATCACACTCCTAAAAATTAAACAAACAACACAACTACTTATAAAAATCTTCCTCACAAGCAATGTTTCACTCACAAGCATTAAGGCAATTTTAAGTGAAAGAAATATTTTCTAGAGAGGGATTGAGAGAAATTAGAGAGATAAATTCCAATGAAAATGTAAATTGTTAGAAAGTGGCGTGAAAATAAGTGTAGGCGAGTCTCATTTATATAGTAGTTGGAAATATCAAAAAAAGAAATAATCAATGGGTTGAATTAATGAGCCAATCGATTGGCACAAAGCTTAAATCGATTAGCTAGCTCATTTTTAATCGATTAGAAAGCCCAAAAAGGAAATGTTGGATATAGAGTCGTTTCAAGTCATTAATGTGTTGTTCTAATCACTTGGTTAATCAATTAGCATTTCTCCAATCGATTGGTTGGCTCGAAAAAATTTTGCCAGTCGATTGGCACAACTTGCCAATTGATTGGTTAGTTCAAAAATAGTTTAGAAAGGTTTTTAATCACTTGGCTTGGCTTAGAAAATAATTTTCAAGATAAAAACGTTTGGAAATATATTTTCAAGTATGTGTGTGAGTTGTCTTAGTACTTATAAGCTACTTCCTTACTTTTACAATACTCTGGTCACTCAGATAGATAGGCAGACAGACATGACCTAACGAGCTTTCACACTTTGTTCGAGGCTTATAAACATTCTCTCCCTTTTTAATGATGACAACACATCTCTCATGGAAGGTGGTAAAATAAACAAACAAATATATTTGGAGTGATTAACCCCCCCCCCCCCCCCCCCTCAATTAAGATGAGAGTATACTTTACTCCCTCTGAGAGTATACTTCTCCCTCTTTGTCATAATCAAAAAGATAAAAATAATCAAAGCACATAGATCTCATGTAAAAGGAACAATTTACTTTATAGAGTTGGATTGGAGTGGCCTAGAGTAAAGAATAGGATTTGAGATCTTATTTCTCCCCACGGAAGGTAGCATATAGCATTGAAATTATCTGGTATTAAAACTTTGGAGAAATTATTCCCCTTCATTCTTTCTCAAATAGAACTCAAAAGTCTTTGAAGCTTTCTAAGCCGAGAGGAAACTATGGAGTCTACTTCTTTCTTGCTCTGATTCCTTCCAATATACAATCATTTTGTCTTAAGAAATAATTTGCACAACCTCTTTTTATCCTTCTTAGACCTTAGACTAATATCGGGCTCTAGGCATACTGTAGTTGGCACCCTTTTCTCCAAAAGAGCTTGAAACCCATTTATAGGTTAGTAGAAAATAAATTTAATTGACTAAGCAATTAATAAATCACTTACTATATAATCAACCAGAGTTTTTCGATTATTAAGCGTACTACCTCAAAATCTCAAGGTAACTTGAGAAACTTTCCCTTTTGAGAGAATGACAAACCACCGTTGATTTTACTTCTCTACATATCATTTGACATGAGAGTTGGTCAAAACATACGATTGAAAATCCATTACAAATTTATCATCTTAACCTTTTAATACCTTATGTGATTGTAGTTGTTGAATGATACCATCAACACCTTGATCACATCCATTGAAAGATACCATCAACATCAGGAGCATCAGGATAGACAAACGGCATCAGGTAACCACTTCTTCTTGTACACCTAATATATTTCAAGAAGCTCTCTTATCTTTTGATTTTAATCTGTATCATATCATAACCGTATTTGCCCAAGGATTTGTTAGTAGTATTGAATCGAGCGAGTCATGCATAAGAAGTAAATGATTGGTTCTTCCTTCTTAGAAACTTATTTTCAAATAGAAAATTCATTAGATTATAAAACTAAGCTCAAGGAGCTGGTTTAAAATCATAGAGATCCCTTTTCGTGAGTAAGAATAATTTTGTAAAATTGGGAGAATGATCAACATACACATCCTTATGGATGTAACAGTTCAAGAGTACATTATTTACATCCATCAGGAAGATTTTACAAAAACATAATGCATGAGAAAGTTAGAGATGTCCTTATGGATTTTGATCGAGTTATAGGGGCATCGAAATATATGCATTCTTGTTGATTGTAACCTTCTGTAACATGTCTTGTTTTATTTCTCAAAACATTTTCAAAATTATTAAGCTTGTTGCGAAAGAACCACTAAGGCTCCAATTACTCAATTAGCTTCAAAAACGAGTTCCCAAACTTTGTTTCTCTCAAAATGATTTAACCTTTCTTGCATAGCAAGAGATCAATGTTCTTTGATGATATTTTCATCAATTTACTTTGGCTCAATTTACGGGGAAAAAGCCACACGGTTACATAACTTGCTAAGGGAGTGTTGAGATGCAATTCCCTTAGAAATATCTTTATTAACATTCTGAATGAGATGGTCCTTAATGGTCCTCCATTCTTTAGTTAGACATTGGTTCTCTTAAGTTGACTTATTTGACTTAAATCTCTTCATTTGAACTTTGGACTTCCTCTTGTCCTTGATATTTTTATTTCCCTTGATTGTCATCTTCCAATGATATTCTTTAAGGGAGGCCTAAAAAAGTAACAACATCTACTTATACCTACTAGGGTTAGTTCACCAAAGGTAATATGTATGAGTTCTTCCATAGTCATGGTACTTTCGAAAAGAGGTTTTAATAAGATTTCACATTAAGGTTTTTATAGAACATGCATATAGAGGAATTCAACATACTATATTATTTTTGTTACACAATTCACTTAATATTAAGTAACTTATGCAATAGAGCTATAATTAATTAGAACAACTAGAGGATAAGATTAGGGATCTTACCAAACCTCAAAGATTCAATGATTTTGTCTTGTTATTAGGCAAATACATTTCTTCCTTCGTATGAGTAGAATAATAGAACATATTTATTTCTTCGCTTGTGTAGCTTGAAGAGAAACTGTAGATATCATCATCTGCATCATAATTTGAATTTTTAATCTTTGGTATCTAAATATATATTTTTCATTTGATGTTAGTGGAATACATATTATAAGAATACATCTTTCTCTTTTTAATTTCACAGAGTTCTTTATAAAAGTATGAAGAAGGGTGTTCTTCTTTGCTCTCATGGCTCTTTTTGATTAAAAAAAACATGATAATATGATCGTTTTTTATTACAATAATTTCATTTTAAGGTTTTAAATTTAAATTTTTATTGGACAATGCAAATATTTCTAAAACTTTTACTATTGTTCATAGGTTCATAACCAAGACCAACCTCATTGTAAGACGCCATTGGATTACCTAACAAAAGATTTAAGTTGTCTCTTCCTTTTAGTGAATTTATCAAGTGTGTTTTGAATAACATCAATTTTATTTTATTTTATGTGTTGTATTGATCACACTAGATAGATTCATCTAAGACTTTATGAGATGAGGAATTTTTTTGAATTAGATCATATTCTCTCTCTCTAAGACTTCTATTTCTTTCAACTGGGTTTTATTTTTCAATTCAAAGGAAGAGATGGTGTCTTTGGAGGTAGAGATTACTCGTTTCTCTTATTAGTTTCTTACGAATGAGAAATAAATCTTGATAAGAAAGGTGAGGTGTTACCTCATCGTATTGATGATTTGCTGTGAGACAGAGATTTACTTCTTCCTTGTCTAAATATTTTATATCATCGTTATCCCATAATATGTATGTTATCTTTTCTTCTCTCTCGGATTTATTGGACTTTCTATAGTTTTGGTTTCTTCTCTGTTTTTTAGGGCAATTTGATTTTATGTGCCCCTTCTTTCTGCATTGATGACATGTAGGAATGGACGAGAAACTTCCTTCACTTTGCTTCTGGAGCCTTGAGGTTTCTCTTTCACGTTTTAGGAATTCTTTGAATTTAGGAAACATGAATTCCATGAATTCATTATTTTTACTTTGACATTTTTTATCTTCTGCCTCCATATCTTTAATGTTATGGCTTTAAGTGCGATATTTTTCTTCTTTTTCTTGGCATCTTCTTCGTCATCGGCAAGTATTTAGTTTCATTTCGTATTTCTGCAATTTTCCAAAAAGTGTGTGTCAATGGTCGCTAAATCCTTAGATTCAGACATCGTAGTGACTTTGGATTGCCAGCTATAATTTAAGCATTTAAGAATTTTTACAAATAGCTCCTCATTTGAAAATGTTTTTCCATAGTTTTCATATGACTTACGATATGGGTGAATCGTGTTCGCATTTGATTTATTCTCTCTTCATGTTTTATTCTAAAGAGTTCATAATCATGGATTAATGTGTCCAACCTTTCCCTCTTTACCTTAATAGTTCATTCATGGATAATTTGAAAGATGTCCCACGTTTCTTTTACAACCGATCAAGAAAGCACTTCTCAATGGCATCAATATAATGCACATCAGCTGGAAACCTCCATACCCTAACTGGATGGTGCTTAACACATATGGTCATTCAAACGAATTCAATGGAGGTTTATGAAACCATTACTAAGGAGTATTACAACATGGGGATAGATCGAAGCTTACTAAGACAAATCAAGATGGAGCTCAGCAAAGTGGAAGAATGTCGTATCATTCAAGTCAGCATGGAAGCGAACAAATGTGCTGATGTGCTGATGTTTTAGCAAAGTTAGGAGCAAATCATAGCATAGACACTCGTATGTTAGAATCTTGTCCTAGGGAGACTCATAAGTCTTATGTAGATGACATGTTGGAAACCTTCTTTTAGAGGATTGTTTGTGTGTAGTTGGTTTTGGTCTTGGTCCCTCTTTAATAACATAAAAAATTGAGAAACTAAAATGCTAGCATATTCTACCTTCAATTTCTTCTATTTAAGCAACAAAAATACACACATAGCCTAAAAACTGGCAATTCTTCTAACATGTAACAAAAATACAATAATCATAGTAATAAACAACAACAAAAACATAGTATATGATATTGATGCTGAGACTTTAGATCTTGTTCCTAGGATCTATAGAAGAATCTAGGAGATGTTAGAGGAGTAGGTTATGATGCACTTGAATGAAGAGCTACTAATGAAGCATAAACACCATCAGTGATCTTCATCAACACATCATGTCTTCCCTTTTCTGCAACCATTCCATTTTTAATTACTGCTATAGTATCCGCTTCTCGAATCGTTGTAAGACGGTGAGCCACCACCACAGTAGTTCTGTTGACACTCACTTTGTCTAGAGCCTCTTGAACTATACGCTCTGACTCGGCGTCGAGTGCACTTGTCGCTTCATCAAGCAGAAGTATTTTTGGGTTTTTCAGCATGGCTCTTGCAATAGCAATACGTTGCTTTTGTCCTCCGGAAAGTTGTGTGCCTCTTTCGCCAACCGATGTATCGTAACCATTTGGAAGAGAACTTATGAAGCTGTGTGCATTGGCTGCTTTAGCTGCTATAATTATCTCGTCTTCTGTAGCATCTCCTTCTTTGCCATAAGCTATGTTGGCGCGAATGCTTTCGTTGAAAAGAATAGGCTCTTGACCGACTAAACCCATCTGTTGCCTCAACCAGCTTAATCTGAAAGTCTTGATATCCACTCCGTCGAGTAGTACATGTCCAGAGTCCGGGTTATAAAATCGCTCTAAGAGGCTTATAATTGTTGATTTTCCACTGCCACTTTCTCCAACCAAGGCAACAGTCTGTAGAAAAATATATCAACAATTTATCTCGAATGAGTATTCTCTTTTTCGACTCGTTAATTATGATATCGCTAAAGTAATGTTTACCTTTCCGGCAGGGATATATAGGCATAAATCTTTGAAAATTTGAATATGAGGCCTTGTTGGGTAATTGAAGCAGACGTGTTGAAGTTCGATATCACCCGTAACTGTTTCTGATGTTTCGCCTTCATTGCTACTGGAGTCAATAGTAGGTTTACTGTCAAGAATTTCGAATATCGAAGCGGCGGAATCTTTGGCCTTATTAGTGTCTGGTGCCAAAGTACTAGACTGAGAAATGCCAATTGCTGTTATAGTTAAACTGAAGAAAACCTGCATATAATCTCTCATGAGAATGTCAGGAGAAGCGTCGAGAAAATGTTGAAAATGTTAAGTTGATTTAATGATTGTTGTACCTTGAAAACCTCTTGAAAAGTTGCTTTATCATGCTGCACTAGAATAGCTCCTATGTAGAAACAAAAAGCAGTCATGCAATATAGAGCCACAAAAGAGAAGCCGAATCCTGCACCACTTACAAGCCCTGAACGAACACCTTGTTTTTCTGGCCCTGAACATTTCTTCCGATACATATCCATAACCTTTGATTCTGCACAAAATGATGCAACGGTTCTGATGCTACTAACAGCGTCGTTTGCCACTTGACTTGCCTGTTCATACATCACCTACATAGATAAAAGAAAAAAAGAGTCACGATTTTCTCAATTTATAATCCTCTTAATCTAATGGACGAAACCGAAAGTAAGGAAAACCTTGGCATCTCCACTGAATCCTTCGAGAAACTTCATCTGAATGATTCCTTGCACAAGAACCATTGGTGACACAGCCAAAACTATAAAAGCGAGAATCCAATTAGCAGTGAATGCTACAACTAGACCAGCTGTGAGTGTTGATATGTTTTGCACAATAAGAGCCAACGTGTCACCAATAAGACTTTTAACCGTTGAAGCATCCGTCGATAGTCTTGCACCAACTGCACCACTGTCAGGTGATTCATTTCTTTCAGTTTGATTACTCAAAAGCATTGTATCTTTATTTTAACTTGAATCATAACAACAACAAAAAAAAAAGCATTTTAACATACCTTGAATTTGCAGGGTCATCAAACCAACTTATTTCTTGGTGCACAACCTTTGCAAATGTCAGCGAACGAATTCTTTCTACAAGTTTTCCACCTGCAATCCCAAAGAAGTAATTCTGAAGCGGTAAAACCACTAGACTTATCACACCCAAACCGACATATAGAAGTGACCAGAGCCTAGCATCTTTCTTCTGTTGTTCTGGAGGTTCATAAAACATACTAATGGCTGATGAAAACACTAGGCCGAATACAGGGAACACTACACCATTCACTATTGCAGCAATGGATCCGAGCAGTAAGACAGGAATCTCAGGTTTGTTCAAGTAGGCCAAACGTCTTATAGAAACATTTTTTTGTTTCTTCTTCTTATTCTCATCAACTCGACCTTCTTCGATATCTGGTTCTTCTATTTCTACACCAATTTGGGAGATTCTCCCTGATGATCTTTGGCTTATTGACATGACAAGTGAATTTTTCCGGGTGGAAGATCTAGACATGTCACTATTTAACATGTGACTTGACTTATCTGCTTCAAAATTTTGAGTTTCTTTTTCTCCTTCTTGTAGACGAATAAGCTGAGAATAAGCACCATCTACATCCTTGATTAGCTCATCATGAGCTCCTATGTAAAAAGGAAGCATGCAAAAGTCAATACACTTTCCGTGATGCTGTAACAGAAGTCAATTTGCAAAGATTGTAGAAATAACTTAATAACAACATTTAAGCAAAATAACCTTCCTCCACTATTTTGCCCTGATGAACCACTGCTATGGTGTCAGCATTTCTTATAGTTGTCAAACGATGCGCAACAACAACCGTAGTCCTTTTAAACATAATTTTTTCTAAAGCTTCTTGAACAATACGTTCAGACTCAGCATCCAATGCACTTGTTGCTTCATCAAGAAGAAGGACTCTCGGGTTCTTCATTATTGCTCTTGCAATTGCGATTCTTTGCTTTTGCCCACCGGAAAGTTGAGTACCATTTTGTCCCGCCATGGTGTCAAGGCCCTGCAAACACAATTTCCACATATTTATTATTAACTTCAATCAAACACGATCGAAGTTTTCAGTATTTTACACACCTGAGGCAGTTTGTCGATGAACTTTTTGGCATTAGCAAGTGTTATTGCTGCTGTTATCTCCTCATCAGTTGCACCTTCTTTCCCATATGCTATGTTCTCTCGGATAGTAGTAGTAAACAAGATCGGCTCTTGACTAACCAACCCAATCTGTCCCCTTATCCATTTAAGTTGCAAGTTCTTCAAATTCACACCATCTATAAGTACTTCACCAGCATCAGGATCATAGAATCGTTCCAATAAACTGATTACAGTAGACTTTCCACTTCCACTTTGACCCACCAAAGCAGTAGTTGTGCCACTCGGAACCAACAGCGAAAATCCAGCAAATATCTGCACGTCTGGCCTTGCAGGGTATCGAAAGTAAACATCTTTGAGTTCAATATCTCCCTTTATGTCCTCCAAGACAACTCCACTCGTGTCATATGCATCAATTTTCGGCTTTCTTTTAATCGTCTCAAACATTTTATATGCTGCTGCTTGTCCTGCAGTAAATGCATCTATGCATGGGGATGTCTGACCCAATGACCTGTGAATGAATGAAAACTTATGCTCATCAAAGGTCTATAAAATTATTATTTCATGTCAAATAGAAATGTCGCACTTACATTCCACCGGTCATAAGAGCTATCATTACACTCATGACAGTTCCACCAGTGTATCCCTTCTCAAGGACTAATTTGGAACCATACCACATTGCAAGTCCATAGGTGCTAAAGACAATTAATGAAAGTAACCCCATTCCAAATCCTGTCGCAGTTCCTTGTTGAACCGTACTCGTATAAGCAACTTTTAACCTACTATTGTACTTTTCTATTGCTTTTTTCTCCCCAGTAAAAGATGCAACCTGGTCAATTTTACAAAAGAAAAATCAGGAAGCAGAACCGAACTAAACTGTTATAACTATGCATTGATGCAAGTTTCTTACTGTTCTGATGGCTCCGACGGTTTGATCAACAACATTTCCTGCTTCTGTATAAGCAGCTTGTCCACGAGTCGACATTTTAGCCATGAGCATAGACATGACTCCGCCAACAACGACAACACAAGGTATACATGCAAGCAAAACTAAAGCTAGTCTCCATCCTTTTATGAAGGCAACCACAAAGCCACCAAAAAATGACGTAGCAAGTTGAGTAAACTTCCCAACCTTTTCTCCCATTGCATCTTGAATGAGAATTGTGTCGCCAGACATTCTACCAATTACCTCTCCCGTGTTCGTTTCAGTGTCAAAAAATGCAATATCCTGTTTCAATATTGTCTTCAAGTACAAACTACGAATCCTCGCAGCTTGTCTTTCTCCTGTCACCATCCAACACGATACCTCTGCAGAATAATGCAGACCGCAATATAAAACAATCGATTAATAGTACAGTATACAGATGATACAGATGCAAGATAAGAGAACGGAAAGTGTCGAAGTGTGGTCTTACGTAGGAACGATACAACTCCGGTTCCAACAGCGAGGTAAACAAACAACAATGCAGCCTGAAATTTCACCAAGTGCATTAGTTTCTACCATCAAAATTTGTATATTACAAAATAGTTAAAGGTGAAAAAAAGACCTTAGAAACTTCTTTGAGAGTATGGTGTGGATCAGTGTTACCAAAGGCGTTGATGATTCTGCCAAGTATAAGAGTCATGATAGGCTGTGACATTCCATTAGCAATGGCAGAGATAATGCCAATGATCATTAAACTCACATCAAGAGTATCTGCAAAAGTGAAGAGTTTGTAGAATGAAACTTTTTGGTTGGTTTTGTTGTCTCTTCCATGATCATCAACCTCACTATTCTGTGCCATCATTGCCTATGGCTATAACCAATGTGAAATATTAATTTTGTGATTTAGAGAGAAATGAGACTTTATGACAGTAATCATAACATTTATTTAAATATTGACTAAATCAATTTCATGTGGTATCTTATAATATAAGAGTCATTTATTTATATAGAAATTCATTTTTGAAAAATTACTGTATTAATTTAGAAAATATTATAATTAAAAATAAATATTTATAATGATCTAACGGCAGTAAAATCTTTTTATAACATTACGGTGTTAATCCGTAGGATGATTAAAAATATTTGATTTTAGTTATTATTATTTTTTAAGTCTGGCATATGAAAGATTGTTATTTATTAAATTAGTATAAAAAAAATTATATTGGAAAAAAATGATTAAACTTTTGATTAAATCCTTAAATTTATTTACATATTTAGTATATAAAAATTAATTTCCTAATAAACAAAAAATATATAAAATCCACAAGTATTAATATTTTTCTCAAAGATATTTAGTTTTTTTTTTCAATCTTGAAGAACTTGTTTTTGAACGGCTTTTATTTTTTTATTTATTTTTATATCAATTAAGAAGGGATATTATTCTGGGTGGAAATCGCGATAAAGAATAGTAATTTAACAGATTCTTATATTTATATTCATTGAAAATTTTATTCTTTGCAAAGTTTGAGAATTGTTTATATTTAATATTATGATTAATGTAGGAAATTTTTAATTTTGAATCAACTGCAAAAAAAAAAAAATCAACTTTTTGGAAAAATGTATACATTCACCATTTACTTTGAATTTAATAAATTGGCAGCTATATATTCATTGTAGTCCTATGATAATATTGACATTGATAGTTACCATATCCCAAAGATTTTCTAAAAGTATTTATTTTAATAAACGTTTCTAGAAGTATTAATTTTTTATCTATTTACATGTTTCTTTAAAAAATTCATTCAGTTTTTACTTTAATATTGTACTAGCTTTAAATAATTTGTATTTAATTTTATAATTTTATCTCGCATAATAATATTTCATTTATATTTAATTTTAATATTCATTTAATTATTGTTTAATTATCTTAATATGAATTAAAAATTAATAAATAGTTGAAGTTAATAAATAATAAAATTGTGACCATTAAACCATTAAAAATTATATATGAACAATAGCTTACATTGAATTTGATATTTAAATAAAATTTTGACCATTAAATCATTAAAAAATATACATTAACAATAGCATACATTAAAATTGATATTTAAATAAAATTTTGACCATTTAATCATTAAAAAATATATATTGACAATAACACAATTTGAATTTGTTCCTATGCATAAATGATATGCAACCTCATTCTAAATATTCCCAAACAATAGTCATTTAAAAATAAATATTGGATATTTATCCTTTCTGTATCCTCCTATATAATAATTTAGATTCAAAACGACACATCTCACGCTAGCAAAATTATGTTTGGTAGAAACTCTTTCATAAAAAAAAAAATTAACATTATAATTTATAAGTTTAATACTATGGAGAAAGTACACTCATCTCCAATTAAATTTATTAAAATGATATTAACACTTCTTTTAAATTAAACCATTCGATAAATGATCCTTAAAATATTGCTCTGCAATCAATTCATAGCCGTTAGATCATGATATGTAAATACCTTGTTGTCATCATACACTATAGTCTTAGGAAAAACATGTAATTTAACAATGGAGCTTATAAAAACCTCAGTCACTTTGATGCTAGTAAAGTCACATTTCAAGGGCGCGAAGTGACTATACTTGGAAACTCGATCAACAACAACAAAAATAAAAAATAATAGTGTAAGAATTGGAGGGTGGTAAACCATTGATGAAATCCATACCTACATATTTCCCAAATTTGCAATGGAATAGGAATTTAATGAAGTAGCCATATAGTAAGAGAATTAGAGGCATTTGCTTCTTGGAAGCATAAACATTGTGCCACAAGCTGTTTGACAGATTGTTAAAATTATTATTTTCAATACATGTTGTGAAAAAAATTTAATGTTATTTTAATGTAGTTGTTGTTGAGTTTTAATATTTTTTAAAAAAAAAATAAAAACAATTACAACAACTAATATTATTAAGTTATTTTCGTATTTTTTGTAACTATTTTGTGCCATCATCCAATGGTTTCATTATTAGTGTGTTATCATTATCAAAGTTAGCGTTTGAGCACTATGCACTCTCCTTTCAAGATAAATCATTGTGGTATTTACATTTTAATATATTGGTTGATGTGAGTTTCATTCGTATCTCTAATGTTTCATGTGGATTGATGAATTGTCAATATCCTAAACGTTTTTAATTTATAAATAGAATGCAAAGTTTCGTTAGTTATACAAACAAAAATATATTTTTCTTCTCGGTTGTCAGTTCAACCGAGAAAATAGGTGTTAAATAAAAATAAAAAATATATATAAAATGACTTTGGTGAGATTCAAATGTAGTTGATCATAATCTTTTTCGTTAGTTCCCAACACAACCGAAAGAATAAGTCATAATTAAAAAGAAAATTAAAATAAAATAAAATGAGCTTAAATGCTTTCGTTGGGATTCAAAGATCGTAACATTTTCCCTCGATTGTCGGCACGGCCGATGAAATAGATAGTATTTAAAAAAAAAATGAAATATATTATGATTATGATTTACACTTCAATCGTTTGTTGACAGGAGTAAAAGTGTTATAAAATATATTATCTATTATAGTTGTATATCCCTAAATTTATATAATATAAAGCTCAAAATTTAACAACAAATATTATAAAACATGAAATTAGTTTTAATTTAGAATTTTTTATTCAAATAATCCGATTTTTCAAAAAAAAATCTCAAAATAACTCATTTTTCATATTAGTTCCCAAATTATGCCACTTTAAAAAAAACGTTAAGACATAGGCGCATACCCTTAATTTTAAAGAGGGGCGCCAATTGAATTGGCTACAACACATGGTGTTGTCAATCCAATTGGCGCCTATGTGTAAAAAATGAGAGAATACATCAATTGGTCTGTCTCCTCTGTGTATTATGTAATTTTTTTTGTATGAAAATAGAGGTGTTATGTGATTCATTTTTTCACATCTTTTTTCATTACATTGCAAATAGGGTTCATTTTTGTCGTCGCTATGGAAAAGTGATTTATTCGAGACACAAGCCTCCGATGGAGATGCTCTTCTGAAACATCTTTCGTTTCGAACCATTACAAAGGGGATCGGTTCGTTGGTTAGACGGAAAAATACTTGAAGGCGAAAAAATTAGAAGTATTGAGAGACTTGATGCTTTACGTGGATGTGTGTGAGTAAAAAATGATAAGGATGTTAGGGAAGTAATGTTTGGACCAAATGATATCAGTTTGATTGTTGTAATCAGTTAGAAATGTTGTTTTTAAATGTTGTGGTTAAGTATTTTTATCTGTTTTGATATTTGTTGTTTTTGTTGTTTATTCAAACCGGTTCGATTTTAAGTGTGTTTAAGTTGGAGTGAAGTTTGTTGTTAACCTTGTTGTAACAAAAAGTTATTAATATATCAAAATCAAAGTTACAAAAATTGAAAGAAGGTACTAAATTATGATGCAGAGGTTTCTCCGAGATTTAGACATTTTTTCTTATTGTGTCCGGGTTGACGACATATACTACATAATCTTATCATTTTATCATCGTATCCATTTCTGTTCTAATATGCGTGTTGTATGGCCGTCCTTTTTTCTTTCTTCGCATCTTATCATTGTGATAAACTATGTCCCCTTGATATGAAGGTCAATATTCCTCCATTGCTAGCACTTAGAAGCTTTCGTTATAGACATTCATGACGATAATGGCCTTGTAAACACCGGATAGATGACTGTAAGTGTCCTGGCGAGTATGTGTGTATGCCGCAATGACATGGGAGCAAGGAATACGGAAGGCCTGGAACTTGCAACAGTCACACCAACTTCTGTTTAGTCTGACAACATAGGATAAATTTGGTCTCCCCTCATTGTGGTCCATTGTTTCCTGTACACTGAAATTTTGCCTATGACGATCAAAGATTGTAACCACATGTGTGCTAGCTTTGATAGTTTACTCTTTCATCACTTTCATACAGTATACACTAAATAATTGATATGACATTAACACTCCACTCCATCTTTCTCCTCTGGTACGTGATTTGTGACACAAGACAAGATCCTAGACAGGATTCTATTTGTTTTTTCAAATGCAAAAAAATTGAATTTATCTTGATTGTAAGTCGGATAGTTTCGGTGTTTCGAAAACTAAACTCGTATACATCACACTCATATGTCTCACCGTTGCAGTGAGCATTGATAACATATTTGGGTGCATACGATATAGTATGATAATGAAGTTATGTAGGTTTCATAATTAATATGTGTTGGTTTGAGTAAGAGTATGAATTTGTGTTGGTATGGGGAAGAGTATTAATAGAAGAACATGACATGACCATGCATGCAAGACATAGCGTCAATCCATTTGGCACCTGCTTTGGAATTTTGAACATAGGCGCCAGTCCGTTTGGCGCCTTTTGTGCATGCCCTCGAGATTCTGCGTTGCATGCATTAGTCATGCAACCTAGTGAAAATACTAAGCATGCAAGACCTGCCACAAGATAGCCATGCAGCTAGACACCTAGGAAGGCGCCAATGCAGATGACGCTAGCATTTAAAATATACATGTGCTCGCCAATTGGCACTAGGATACATTTCAAGCATGGACACTAGTGCATGTATTTCATTATTAATAGACATAAAAACCAACACTTCTTCATCAGCAAAAAACATTTCTTCATCTGCAACAAATAATTTTTCATCTGCAACACTACGACAAAATGTCTCTACTCACTATGGGTGAATCGCATAGAGGAACAGTCACAAACATAACAACTTATGTAAGTGTTTATGTATTGTCATATTTTTCTAACACATTTTTTTTATAAAGTAACTTATTTTGTTGTTTATTTTTTAGGATGTTTCTAGGTTTCGAACTCGTGTCCACGAATTTGTTGCCATCGACACGTTGATTCAATCTTATGTCGAACTCGCCGATTTTGGACATCTAAGCAAAATAATATCTTGGTCGGTCAATACTAAATTTATTCTACCTTTATGTGAAAGATGGCGTCCCGAGATACACACATTTTGGTTTCCAACCGGTGAATGTACAATGAAGTTAGAAGATGTGTATATGTTATTGGAACTGACTATCGAGGGTAGGGTGGTAAATGGGAAAACCAACTATGCAAATTCAATTTGCATGGAACTCTTGGATGCTGACTTGTTAGATGATAACTCGAGAGGTCAAGATATACTCCTTTCATGCCTTAAGGCATATTACAACAGCTTACAGTTAGATGAAAATTCTATCGAAGACGCTCGAATAATAAAAACTAGGTGTTATATTATGCTTTTAATCCATTTGGCACCTGCTTTGGAATTTTGAACATAGGCGCCAGTCTGTTTGGCGCCTTTTGTGCATGCCCTCGAGATTCTGCGTTGCATGCATTAGCCATGCAACCTAGTGAAAATACTAAGCATGCAAGACCTGCCACAAGATAGCCATGCAGCTAGACACCTAGGAAGACGCCAATGCAGATGACGCTAGCATTTAAAATATACATGTGCTCGCCAATTGGCACTAGGATACATTTCAAGCATGGACACTAGTGCATGTATTTCATTATTAATAGACATAAAAACCAACACTTCTTCATCAGCAAAAAACATTTCTTCATCTGCAACAAATAATTTTTCATCTGCAACACTACGACAAAATGTCTCTACTCACTATGGGTGAATCGCATAGAGGAACAGTCACAAACATAACAACTTATGTAAGTGTTTATGTATTGTCATATTTTTCTAACACATTTTTTTTATAAAGTAACTTATTTTGTTGTTTATTTTTTAGGATGTTTCTAGGTTTCGAGCTCGTGTCCACGAATTTGTTGTCATCGACACGTTGATTCAATCTTATGTCGAACTCGCCGATTTTGGACATCTAAGCAAAATAATATCTTGGTCGGTCAATACTAAATTTATTCTACCTTTATGTGAAAGATGGCGTCCCGAGATACACACATTTTGGTTTCCAACCGGTGAATGTACAATGAAGTTAGAAGATGTGTATATGTTATTGGAACTGACTATCGAGGGTAGGGCGGTAAATGGGAAAACCAACTATGCAAATTCAATTTGCATGGAACTCTTGGATGCTGACTTGTTAGATGATAACTCGAGAGGTCAAGATATACTCCTTTCATGTCTTAAGGCATATTACAACAACTTACAGTTAGATGAAAATTCTATCGAAGACGCTCGAATAATAAAAACTAGGTGTTATATTATGCTTTTAATTGATTTATTTTTATTTCCCGAAGATAGTGGTTCTAGTATGCATGTTATGTATTTACCTTTACTAAGACATGTAGATAGAATAAGAAGTTACAATTGGGGGTCCGCTTGTTTGGTTTATCTTTATAGCTCTTTGTGTAAAAATGCACACAAAGACACATCTATTTTCTGGATGTGCTGTTTTACTCCAAGCATGGGGTTGATCCAGATTACCGTCCCTAGCGCCTGTCAACCACAACCCATTCACATTCCCGTACGCAAAAAAGTAAGTTCTTAACAATGAATTATATTTACTTACTTTACCGATTATTATCTCTAAATAATATATTCTTTTTTGCTGCAGATGGTCGGCACGTGGTATGAGTTACAACAGATGTCCTAGACACTATATTATCCAGTATCGCAATCTCTTGGATCACCTTCGACCAGCAAATGTATTGTCATTAACCTAATTAATTCGTAATAATTTGTTTTTTAATAACCAAGAAGCCCAAACATCACAAAATCAAAACATGCAACAACCATATGACTACCAAACACCACAACAATCATTTCAACCTTTACTCGACGCATCATTCACACCAATGTCTCCCTTCAATCTTCTGATTGCCCTCCAATAACGCAAACACATCCCAACTACTCTGGCCTGGGTCACGAACTCAGCTATGACGGTAGCGCTTCATTGCATACATAAAACTATGCAGATTTATCTGGATATCTTAGGCAATCTCCTGCAGATGATGGTGATGTTCTTGGACCCTCAAATCCTTAAACACCTAGGATGAATCATCAACGTGAGTTAGGGTCACGCGTTCGGGTAGCTAAGGGATGTGGTACCGGAGTTCGGTTAGGTCATTCCGGTCGACGACATTAATCTTTTTGGTATTCGTATGTAAACGCATATTAATATTAATATCAATTGGTCTGATTTTGACTTTTATCTAAAATGTACATTGTTTTAAAAAAAATTACACAACACACATAGGTGTCAGACCAATTGGCGTCTCCTTTAAAACCTAACACACAGACGCCAATTGGATTGACAGCACTAAGTGCATAAGCCAATCCAATTGACGCCATCTCTTTAACTTAGAGAGCATACGTCATCTCTTTAAAATGGGGTAGTTTGAGAATTAATCTAAAAAGTGAGTTATTTCGAGAATTTTTTTTGAAAAATTTGTTTATTTGAGTAAAAAATTCTTTAATTTATCTTGTTGATATAATGACAATTACTTTGTGAAAATCTTAATAAAGAATTAGGGCCTCTTTGAAAAACTTTTCAATTTTAGTTCTTAAAATTTGTTTTTCAAATCTATTTTTAAAAACTATATTTAGAAAGAAAATTAATAAAAAATTTGTTTGGTAAACTAATATTTAAAAACTGTTGTGAAAATATGAAAATGAAAAAACTTATTTGATAATCTAATTTTTTAATAGTATTTTAAGAAGAAAATAAAAATGCATATTTTATCATCTACTTTTAAAATCTATTTTATTGTATAAAATATTACAAATTTAAGAAAATTAATTGATATTTGTTAGAATACAAATAATTGGGTTAAATCAATTTTTAATTTTACAAATCACATAACACTTGTTTGATGAATATTTTTCTTTATTTTTTTAATTATCATTTTTAATAACGTTTCTCTTAAAAAAAATAGGAATTAATTATTTTTAATAACTTTGATAATTTTGAATAGTTTAAAAGCTTTAAAAATATATACATTTGTAATGACCATACAGAATGTGATATAAAGTATGGAGTAGAAAACATTGTGTTAAAAAATTAAATAATAAAATCAAAAAAATAATTAAATTAAATTTAAATAAATTATAAGAACATTAAAAAAAGAAAAAAATAATATTAATAAGATTTAGCTATATAATATTTCAAAGTCGAAGAGATAAATTCAATGTTTTAGAAACTGTATTGGACCTGTCGATTGAACCGATCGAAACAAAAATCAAAGGGATCATTGGTATGGTTTGATTGGTGGATCGGGTAAGCTATTAAATCAGCGAGAGTTGACCAAATTGGTCAAAATCGATAAAAATTGAAGAACTGACGATTTTTAAAAATCGACAGATTAATTACTTGCTTTTTTCACAAAATACGACACCGTTTGATAAAATAAAATATATATAATTAAAATATAATTAGATTTTTCTTAAAACTTAATTGGAACACCTTTCACTCCTTAAATCTAATTTATTAGACAATGCATTATTTGTTATTCGAATTTATTTTATTTAGATTTGTATTATGTACTATTTTGTTATGTGCTATGAATATGTTTAAAATTTGAGTTTAAGAATGTTCGAAAGCTCCAAAAGCATCTTAACGGGATATGCTTTGGGAGTTTAAAGTTAAGAAACCATGAAGCTTTGTTCTCCAAACCATATGGCAATAAATGGAGGCAATATAAACCCTCAAACTCTTATCAAGTGTTCCAAAATAGAACTTTGGTTAAGAAAACTTCCTTTAAATATGTTATAGTGAGTGGAATCTCAAAGGAAGAAGGTTCTCTGAATCCTATCCGTGCTTTGGGTCATTGCAAGAAGCTTTTAGTTAAAGAAGATGACCCTAGACTAATGTGGTCGGCCCCTTGCCTAGTAAATATTTTGAAACACATTATGAGCTTTGATTCTATTTATGAAAATCTCTTTATTTTTTTTCTTCTCTCATATCAAGATCTCAAAGCTAGGATGAGATTATTTCCTCTTAAGCTCACTTGTCGAAAAAGATCAGGGAGATTTTAGAACTCTAGAAATATTTTTCTTGAATCAATTTTTTTTTGAAATATGGGTACTTCTAAAATGGTAAAGTATGGGTATCGGATATGCACCCATACCGGGTACTCGTACCGATATCGGGTACACACCCATATCAGATATTTCTACCGTATTTGTGGTATTTCATATTTTCTCATTATTCGATTTTGAATGAAATTTATGATTTTCTTAAATATTAATATAGTATATTTATGTGTTTTGATTTTTTTGGTTATTGTATTTTAATTTTATTTTTAGTTTTTTTAATTTTTTATAATGGTCTTTTATTACGAAGCTAACAATTTAATTTTCTACTCATACATTTTATAGAAAATTCCTATTTCTTATTGACGTATATGTATCTTGATTTTTTTTTAAAACGACGCATCTCATACCGGTATCAGCACCTGCATCAGGTATTGTACCCATACCTATGTATCATAGGTGGTCGCCCTCTTTCTCCTCCTTCAAAAAAGAGTTTTGACTCACTTTCGTTGGCTTACCTGTACATGCTTGGACTCATGAAATATTTTTTAGTGTTGGGAGTTTGTTTCATATAGTGGTGGAAGTTGTTGAAAATCCACCACAATCTTTGGAGAATTTCTATCAATCTTGATTAACAAAATTGTTATCACCCACACAATGACAATGAAAAGAAAAGAACAATTGAGAAAGAAAAGAAAGAACGATGGAGAAGAAGAAGAATATTCTCTGCAGAGTTTCTTTCTGCCCACAACCTGTGAAAAAAATTATTTATTCACTTTGCAACTGCAAAATTCTGTGAATACAATGTTATGACTTCTTTCTACTCTTCATACAAGAATAAGGGTTACTCTCTTTATTTATAAATTTAGGTTAGCTTACTCCCTAAGCCAAAGTCCAAAATAGTTAACACTACTAAAAATAGGTCTAAGTCGACATACTTCTCACCATATTCATGATGGTTATATTCTTCCTTTCTGTGACTCCATTCTGCTGTGGAGTGTAGGATAGCACCAACTCATGCACAATCTCTTCTTTCACACATAATGCATCGAAATCTTTCGACACATATTCTCCACCACCATCAGTCCTCAGAATCTTGATATTTTGACCCCTTTGTCTTTCGATCATAGATTTAAACTTGGCAAATACCTCGATCACTTCACTTTTCTTCTTGATCAGGTAAGCCAATAATTTTCGACTAAAATCATCTATGAATATGACAAAGTATTTGTTACTTCCAATTGAATCCATCGGGATAGGACCACATACATCAGAGTATATGACTTCAAGAGGCTTGCTTCCTGCATCCTTACTGAGGTTGTTCTTGTGTTGCTTCGCCTGCACACATTCTTCACACACTTCGTTTGGAATGTCGATTTCTGGTAATCCTAAAACCACATTTCTTCTCTTCAAATCTCTGATATCTTTGAAATTGAGATGGCCAAGTCTATAATGTCATATCCATTCATCTCTACTGGTTGTTGTTGCAAGGCACTTATGCTCCATCACATTAAGCTCAATCTTGAAGGTTCTATTCTGAGACATTGGAGCCTTCAAGATCAACCCATCATTTGAGTTGAGAACTCTCATCATCTTGTCTTGGATCGACACCTTGTAGTTCTTTTCGACTAACTATCATATCCTTAGCAAATTGCTCTTCATGCCTGGTATGTACAACACATTGGAAATTACTGACCTCTTGTCATCTTTCCTCATAATCAAAATATCACCAACACCTTCAACTGCTAGAGTGTTGTCATTTGCAAATTTCACCATGTTCTTCATTGAGGGTTTTATGTTGACAAACCAATATTTTCTTCCAGACATGCATGATGAGTATCTTGAGTCCAAGTATCACTGGTCCTTGAATCTCTCTTCCTCTTTTGTTGTAACCATCGGTAACATCTCTTCTTCTTCTTCATGTTTCACCAGCTTTGCTTAAGTTTCTTGATTCTTATGCTTTTCTGGACAATCACTAGAATAGTGATCATGCTTTTGACAATTGTAACATTGAACGTGACTCTTGTCTGACTTTTGACTACCACCTCTTCCTCTACCCGCAACACCACCTCTTTTGTTGCCTTGGTTCCAGGGTTTTCTCTGACTTGACCAGTTTCCTTTTTGCTGATTTCGACCAGTCGAATTGTTGTAGTCTTTATTGCCACTCCATCTTCTTTTGCCTTTCCTTTCTTTTGTTGATTGTACCTACAAAGCCATATCATTGTTCGGCTTTCCTGCAGCTCTTTCAGTCATTCTTTGTTCATGAGATTCAAACGTTCCTTGAAGCTCTTTCTTTGTCAGTTTTGACAAATCTATTGACTCTTCTATGGCTACTATCACGCGGTCGAACTTTGGAGCCAACGATCTCAAGAGATTTCCAACAATAGATCTTGATGTCAACACTTCTCCACATACTTTGATTTGATTCACCAATTTCATAACCTTAGTGAAGAAATAAGTTATGCTTTCATTGTCTTCCATCTGAAGCAATTCATACATCCTTTGTGAGTTTGTAACCTTACCTCTTTCACCTTCTCCCTGCCTCTAAACGACTTCTCCAGAATTTCCCATGCTTCTTTCGCTGACTCTACATCTCTAACCTTTTCAGAGTTATCTGGATCAACATATTGATGGATTACAAAGAGAGTTTTATAATCTTTCTTTTTCAATTCGTCATGTGTAACCCTTTCCTGATCTGTCGTATTTTCTGCAAGTGTTGTTACTACTTCCTTCCTACACAAGATCTCAAAAATCTTGATAACAGAACACAATCTTTATCTGCTTGCACCAATTCTTAAAATTATTGTTCTTGAGAATCAGAAGATTTGTTGGAAAATGCTCGTTTGGATGATTCATTATCATCGTGATTTTCTTCCCACAAATTGCTTAAACCGGAGCTCTTGTAACCATATATTGGAAATCCACCACAATTTATGGAGAGTTTCTATCAATCTTGATGAACAAGATTGTTATCACTCACACAATGATAATGAAAAGAAAAGAATAATTGAGAAAGAAAAGAAAGAACGATGGAGAAGAAGAAGAATATTCTCTACGGAGTTTCTCTCTGTCCACAACCTGTGGAAAACTTCTTTATTCACTTTACAACTGCAAAATCATGTGAATACAATATTATGATTTCTTTCTACTCTTCATACAAGAATAAGAGTTACTCCCTCTATTTATAGATTTAGATTAGCTTACTCCCTGAGCCAAAACCAAAAACTATAAAAGTCCAAAATAATTAACACTACTAAAAATAGGCCTAAGTCGAAATCATGTGTGAAACAACATGCTTCGACACTTTGACACATCAATACAATTAACACACTAGGTGATTCGACACTTCATTGCTTCTGTCGAGCAACCTACTTCGACACAAGGAATTACAATTTAACAGAAGTATATTGGAGATCTAAGAAGACTTGTCATCTTGATAAATTGAGTGTGAAAATGGTATCTATAATACACCTCTTATTAATGAAAAAATAACTCTAGAGATAGGTCATTATGCTTATGACCGGTGGGTCCTTGAAGATAGTTGGGTTCCTTGTGTAGAGGAGAATAAGTCTAAGAGCAAGTTATGATACATGGCTCTTTAAAGATAGTTGGGTTTCTTTTTGAACTACTCAAAATTCTAAAGTTCCTAATACCATGTTATGAATAAATAGGGAATTCCAAAATTTTATGTAAAAATATCAAAAATTCTGAAATTTCTAGTAAAAACATAAAGGATTATCCTAGAAATTCAAAAATTTATCTTTTTCAAAATTTTTGATAAAAATGTGAAATTTCCGATATTATTATTAGAGATTAATGGTTATGCATTGTCAGTGTAAAAAATTTTACACTGTCAATGCATAACAATCATTCGTTTGTATTATTTTTTAAGTGATTAAAATAAAAATCAAACATTTTAAATAAATCAATGTTTGTGATTAACTGAAGTGTAAAAAATCTTTACACTGTCAGGGTATATCAATTAAATTCTTATTATTAAAGTTTTGGAATTTGCGTAAATTCTAAATGGATTTTGAAAAATAATTGAAAAAGTAAGATTAAATGAGGGGCATAAGGTAATATTGAACAACCCAAAATAAAAGCCCAATAAATTGATAAACCCAAATCGAAGAACAAAGAATCAACAACATCGCTTGCTCTGTGCGCTTGGTGTTGAGTTGGGAGGTAATCGAAAATGGCGTGCTTGCATGACCACAGTTGTGAAGATCATGATTGTTCATCTGATTGGTCTCTCTACAAACACATCGACCTCACCAAGGTACCATCTCTCTTTCCTTTTTCTCTATTTTCTTCAATTTTTATCAACAAAATCACAATTCCAAATTATCTTTCAGGCATCTGCTTTGAATGAGGCAACTCCTGGCAGTGTTAAATCAGTTTTCAAAGCTTGGGAACACCGTTTGAATACTTCTGGGGTAATAATCATTTTCACTTTTTATTAATTTTTAGTGCTAAATTTGTTGCTAGATATGAACAATATGAATATTTAAGTTTTCGCTGTTGTTATTATGGCTTTAATTCAACAGGAACACTTGGAAAGCAATGAGGGTGATCCTGAGTTACTTGTATTCATTCCGTAAGTTACTTGTATTCTATTCATCTTTTAATTAGTCTTTTATTACATCAATTTTGCTACCTATTTTGTATGATGAAATTGTGAAATCTTGTTGCACGTTGAAATTGTCTAGTTACTTAGAACACATGTGTAATATAGCTGCTTATCATAGTTGCAAAATAAGGTATTGAGTTATCTCTAGGCTCAGTTTGTGAGTTTAGAGGAGAGGGGAATGAAAGGCTTTGGAGGAGGAGAGTAGAGACAAAAATAGAGAAATTCAAGCTGGATGGATGAAATGGAGGAAGGTTTTAGGGTTTCTATATAGGTACTGCTCAAGCTGAAGGAGAAATTTTATCGGACCGCAGTAAGACCTGTGATGTTGCTCGAGATAAAAATGTTTGGCGGTTAAGAATCAACACGAGAATAAAATAAGTGTAATAGAGATGAGGATGTTGTGTTGGATGTGTGGTAAGACTATTTGGGATAAAAATAAATGACAATATTAGAGAGAGTGTTGGGATAGCACCTATAGTAGAATAGATAACGACAATATTAGAGAGAGGGTTGGGGTAGCAAGCATCTATAGTAGAATAGATTATGGAAAATAAACTTAGGTGGTTTGGGCATGTAGAGAGAATACGTGTAGATTATGTGGTAAGGAGAGTAAATCAGATGGAGAGAAGTCAAACAACTAGAGATAGAGAGACTTAGAAAAATTATAAGAGAAATTATTAAGAAAAATCTCGGGATTAACGATTTGGATAGAAGTATGGTCCTGAATAGAACATTATGGCGAAAGTTGATCTGTGTAGCCGACTCCACTTAGTGGGATAAAGCCTGGTTGTTGGTTGGAACTAGATTATATGAGTATGTTATATATTTTGTTAGCTACAATACCTTTTTCTTATGTTTTTGTCTTTAAGAAAGAACAATAACTTCAGCTTCTTTATGTTACAAGAACCAGAGAGATCAGCAGCATTAACTGTAGTCCTCGACTGTATAGGTTTTCTTTGATGCTAATGAACTACTCTATTTAATAGGTAGAAATAAATGTGTGGGAGTGGCTATGATTTTTAATATGTATTGAATAATGTTTCTTTTCATTGTAAAGCTTTTATTTATTTTGCCAAACTATAGATTTGTATGATTATTTATTTTGCCAATGAACTACTCTTTTCATTGTCACATTCTCCATTTTTTATTAAAAACTATGCTCTTACAAATTCTTATATGGCTTGTTGTGCTTCTTTGTGATATAGATTTACTTCAGATGTCAAGCTTAAGAGCATATCCATTGTTGGTGGAGCTGATGGAACAAGTCCTTCCAAGATGAGAGCGTAAGTTGATATGGTTTTGAAGAAGCTTTATTTTATTTGGTAGACTTTTTCACATGCAACTTTTGGTACTAGTTCCTGAAAATAGTTCTGTTTTATGTTCAGAGGAAAGTACCGTATTCTTTAATGCTTGGCTTTGACATCAACCTAATTTAAAATGGTTGTTATTGCTTAGTTTATTATTGTGAATATCCCTTCTATGACATTTATCATTGATGATTAACTCGAAATTGTGACCTCCGTGTTTTTTTAGAGATCACAGACTGTTTTTATATACCCAGCTTCTTTTTCATTCTGTCTCCCTTTATCTGTGATGTTTAATGCTCATGCGAATTACGCCTCTGTCTCACGTTGTTGGATTGAGTTCTTATATTTTTGGTTGGATATCGAGGTGATTAATATAAATATCTTAATAGATGCTTCTGCAAGATGAATTTCCTTATGTATTTTGTTTACGAGTACACCTTTGTTTTTCTGTTCTTTTATAAATTTATCGGGACTTACCTCAGAAGGACATGCTATAAGATGAAAGATTAAACTAGCAATGAATGTTTTTCAACCGCTTTTCTAATTCTGACTTTTGCATAAAGGCAATGATTTAGTGCTTGGACCAACTAGGCTTATTTCATCTGTTTTTGCAGTATCTCCTATGTAGTCATTAGATGCAATACTTGAATATTCGATTACAATAATTTATGTTTATTTTAAATATTCTCCACACCAAAGACTGAGAACTTCAACTTGATTTAGGTTTATCAATCGAGATGGCATTGACTTTTCTGATGCACAAAGCATGCAAGCCATTCAGGTATATTTTTCTTCAAAATTTTCAATGAATGAATTGAAAAATGGACAACACAGCTTGTATAGTACTGATTTTTATTTATAAAGGAATGGGATTTAGCTGAGAATATGCAAGGAGTACTGGAATACCAGACAAGGTAATCATTATCATTTGAGTTTAACGGAGATGCACTGACACTGACAGTGGAAAAAAGTTTTAAAATGTCATCCAATAGGAATGTATCATTCTGTCATGTCATATAAGTAATTTAAAATTTTCAATCTGACTTGGCGAGATACATAGTCGCTAGTTGACAGTGGAAAATTAATTTACACTCTCGGTGTGCATCATCCCTTTTCTATTATCATTTACCAACTTTCATTAAGGCAATAATTCACGTATGAAATTCAATTGCTATGTTATATAAGACACCAGTGCTTTATATCATTGGACTTTTCTTTTGTCTGCTACCATGGGTTTTCAATGCATCTATCCTTTTGATTAGGTATTCTAAATTTCAAAGTGTGGGAAATATTACATTGCATTTTCCTGATAATTTTGGAGGCGACACTACCAAAATACACTATATTGGTCTTAAAGGCGAAGCTACTCAGGTATTTTTTCCACCGTAAAGTTCAGGGCTGTTGGACGCATATGTTAAGTCAAAGTATTAACTTTATTGTTTATTGTATAGTTAAAGAGGGATGTCGTGGCCACTATTGTTTACGAGCTTATGCCAAATCCTTCTGATCACAAGTAAGTAGTGAACTCTTGAAATCATCACTTTGCCATCATATGTATCTTCCTTTCGTAATCCTTAACAAATTATTCTATAGGACACGTGCTGAAAGTGGCGGAGGTCTTTCACATGTCGAGTGAGAAGAGATTCAGTGATTTTATTGTCACTGGATAACTACCTCTCGAGCCGAAAAGAATAGAGTTGAATAGCTAAAAAATACATATGCAAAATGAAATAATTTTATCCTGGAGTTGATGTAAGTTACATATGAAATTCTGTGGTTAGATACCTGTTGATCTAGATGATCAATATCAATGCTGTTATGTTATGAGTTATTATGACAGTATAAATATCTTGTAGAACAATGAAAACACTAAGCATTATAAATTCGGTTGTCTATGCTTTTGAAAGAATATGTTCTTTTGGTAAAAAGCAATGGAAAGGGTTAGATGCTATTTTTGTTGGTATGTAATTGTTGCAGAAGTTTGTCATTTGTTGATTGAGATGCAAAGACTTTTCTTAAAGAAATGAATCTGATTCTGTTCTGTGTGTGAGATTAACCCGTTTAAAAGGGAAAAAATGCGATTTGTCTCGGTTTGCTAAGAAAGAAAACTTGGGTAGTTAATTACACGTAGATGTATAATTTTATTCTTATACATAGGATTATGTATTTAATTAAAGTTCATTTTTAGTCCCCAAAATATTTTTTTAAAGATTTTGTCATAAATATTAAAATCAAAAGTTGTAAAAACCGTCGCTAAATTGCGATAAAAAATTGGGATGAAAACTATCATTATCATGTATTGAAAATTATGAAAGTAATATTAATTAGAGGATAAAATTGAAAAAAATACATTAAAAATTAAAATTGATTATTCATTTTGGGATACTATTTTATTCCAAATAGTTACTCATCATGGGACAGAGTATGTGATACTTAAATATATATATTATTTGGATGGTGATAGTTTATTATAACCACTAAATTTTACTAATCCAATCATTAAATAAATAGTTTCTAATGAATAGATAACTTTACAAATTTCTATAAAATTTTAAAATCATTTGAAGAATAAACTTCACAAATATGGGTGACCAAACTACTTTGTGGTTATTATAGTCTTATAAACTTGTTCAGGTTAAAATTGTGAATTGTTTTGAAAATCTAGTTTGAAATCGGTTCATATGTGGATTGGTAAAAAAAACTGATTTTTTTAACATGAATCGGTTTTAAATCTACACAGTTTGAAGAAAGAAAAAGGGAAATTCTATTTCCACCCTTAAATATAATTTGTCATAAAATTGGTTGTGGTTGAGAACATGATTCAACTTTTAGTTATGAGACATTTTATTGTTTATGTCTTAAGATATTAGCTTTATATATTGTGCCATAAATTTTATACCAACAACTTAAGATGTTAGTTTTATATATTGTGCGCGTAAAATTGTATACCATTGACTCGTCGGTGTGGGAGAAACAAAGGTGAAGTTAACTCTGATAATGACAGATTGACGAATGACGAGACAACAATGACAAATGCAATATTGATGGCAGTGAGAAAAGACAAGATGAAAACGACGATCATGGTGGTGGCGGCGACGATGTGAGAAAACTGTAGCAGCAGGTGAAGGCAATTATGAAATGGATTTTTTATTTGATGTAGAAGACTATTTCATTTACTTTGGGTTGTTCAAAGAAAAAGGAAACACATGTGGTTCAATATGAGACTCTTGATTGATCGTAAAATGGTGTTTAGGTGAAAGTTATGATGACTTTTGCAGGTTAACGTCACCCAAGTCTGATTCTCTCCGGACACATTCAAATCATAACCAAAATGTGATATTCTAATATCCACCCAATTTTGAACCAAATATGGTTTGAAGATGCATCTTCGAATGTTGTTTGGGTGTATTCAGATATATATCTCTGAAGTGTCCCTTTAAAGTTTTTGGAAGCGTGGTAATTGCAATGGAGAATTATTTCGAAGATGCATCTCCGAAATCCCCCCTGAATCATAACAGAGCAAAACCATTGTCCAAACATTGTAATTTTTGTGAGGTCAAATTATATTAAAATAAAATCAAAGAAAAATGAATTTATATTAAAGTTAAAGGAAAGTAAAAGTCATACATTAATCAAAAAGTCAAGATCGTATATGACATTTGTCCCAAAATACATCTGAAAATATAAAAAACAATACATTCAAATATAAACTACTATGTATGTTTAACCCTTGCCTCCTCCGCCGTTTGTACTACGCGGCATTCCTTTACTCGGCAACCATGCGCTCCACGGGGGATAATTGGGGATTGTCATCTTCAAAGAGTTCTGACTTTGTGGCTGCTCTATCCATCTCCACAACATGCTGACAGACCACCGTCACGCTTTCTGCCTGCTCGTCTTGAACCTCAAGTACCTCCCGGTTAGTTGACCTAGGTGGTCCTCCAAGAGCGTCTGACGTCATGATAATGTGTGATACCTTATAGAACCATGTCACGTAGCCCTCATTAACAATCCAATGTACAAAAGTAAACCATTTTAGTTGTGTAGAAAAAATCACCGTAAAATCAGGTTTATTGGAACTACCATCCAAGAAAAACACTAAGCAAAATAACATAACCATGTTTATTAATACGGATGACAATGGGTTGAATTTGTGTATAGTATTATATTACCCGTCTTCATATATGCGGTTTAAAAAAACCTTTGCACGCGAGTTCATATCTGCATGAGCACTAATAGTTATATATGTATCTGAATCCTATAGGTACCAAAGTATCCATAATCATACTTACTTATTCGCATTTTTAATAAAAAAATTATCAATCAATTATAACTTATCATATCAGTTTAAATTTTTAACAACATTTAAAAAAAATCCATAGACGTTATTATTGACTTAAGAAATAAACAAACACTTATATTAAAATGAATACAAGTTCATTAAAGATGTATTTAATAACATTGATAAACATTAATATGTGTATAATAATAAAAATGTTTAATTCATTTTTTAGTCCATTAACTTAATTTATTGTTTCGCTTCGGTCCCTTAGTTAAAAAATATTACGTTATAGCTCCTTAAAACGGTTTCGTTAGTCAAATTGATCTATTTCGTTAAATTAAAAAAAAACATTAAACTGTACATATGTGGCAGTCTACTTGGCAGTATGTTATCTTACCTGCCTTTTGTTTTGTTTATTTACAATTTATTATTGTTTGTTATTAAACATGTGATACACCGTAACCCTAATTTTATTTCATTAGATACTTCACCAAGCTACATCGCTCTCACATTCTCATTCACCACTGCATTCGCTACCACCATCGTCTACAGATCCCTCGCCTCCCTATCTGTTAGTACCTTAGGATTGGCATTAATTTTGTAAAACAAATAATGTAATCACCTCTGTTGTTTTAATATGTTGGGTTGAAGAAGTTCAACATCTGGACCAACATGTCATGTAGGATGTCATAACATCGTGACTGTGACATCACGCCTATGTATAAAACTGAATTAGTTAATTCTGTTATGTGTTGACTGATTCAATACTCTGGGATTAGTTAGAATCCTATGTGGCGATATTTGTGGAGGTCTTGAAGACTCAATCAGAATATTTGGTGAATATACAGGTTCTAAATATGGAGATATTTTAGGAACTAAAAGATTGAAGACCTTGATTGTAGCATAAGGTTTCTGCTGGCTTTGTAACAGCAAAGGAGAAGTTTGTTGCGATTTCTGAAGGCCCAAATCCAGTTGGGGGTTTAGGTTATAAATAGCATATTGTAACCTAGATTTTGTAAGCCTCAAATAATGTAAAATTAGGGGTGTGTGTGAGGTAAACCTCCCAACCTGTGGGATGGTTACCATGTGTTTCTCAGTGCTCAAAGCATGAGATTATTTGTAACTCAAAGCCTGTAGGTAAGAGTTGTTATGGTCTTGAACGAAGCTGTGAAGCAAGTTCAAGTAGTTTTGCATTACATTGTAATTGTTGTGATAGGAATGGAAACTGGTGGTTTCTATCTAGGAGTTCCTAGGTATAGATTGCATTGGGTAGGGATTAAGTGAAGAGTTGTAAACTGGGGAGTTTAACTCTGAATTAATACTGCTGTTAGTGGATCTTCTTCCTGGCTTGGTATGCCCCCATAATAGGTGATGTTGGACCGAACTGGGTTAACAATTACTTGTGTTTTTACCTTCTGCACGTTATAATCCTGTCTGTTATAACTCAGTATGTATTTCAGTCTGTGTATCAAGAGAATAACAGACCTGATACAGAGCATATTGTCTTAATGTCAAACAGAATGTTTTGACATTCATCAGTGGCAGCATCTTTTACAGTACAGCATTTAGTACAGTCTGTTTTCAGGAAAATAACAGACTTAGCATATGGTCTATGTTCTGGACGTCAAACTGAATGTTGTGACATTCATTCCTGACAGCATATGTTAAATTGTAGGATGGTTAGTTTTTCTGTTTCAGTATTTTTCTCAGACTATTTTTCAGGAATCCAACAGCTGAGCTAAAATCCAGGAAACTAACAACTGAGCTACAATTAATGAACCTAACAAATAGCCTATTTGTTAGCACCCTAGTATGTGGAAATTAGGTTAACTTGCTTAACCTTAATTTTAGCAAATACACGTACAAGGCCCTAGTGCTGCAATGTAAAAGTTCAGTCTTTATCTCAGTCTAATTTTCAGGAGCATAACAGACCTGACATATGGTCCATTGTCTAAATGTCTAATTGGATGTTATGACAGTTATCTCTGTCAGCTGATACTGAAGTATAGCCTGGTTGATCTTTAACAGTACATCAAACTGAAATGCTGTAACAGGGGATGTTCAAATCAATGTTGAGACATCATGCTGAGCACGGTGTTGGTTCAACAGAAGTAAGTGCTATGTTTGATTTATGTTGTGTCTTTGTACCAGATGGACAGAACTGGGTGTTCTTCCATTCTATGGTGATATAGTAGCAGATGTCGTGACATCAGTGAATGTGTGCAGATTAGTACTGGGTTTTAATTTGTATAACTGTCTTCTTGTATTAGTAACAATGTTAGATCAGATGTCATGACATGGAGTAGAACATCTGAACTCTGACTACGCCAGAATTTTAATTGGTATCAGAGCAAGCATCCTGTTCTGTTTCTGGATGAGATCCATGGGTGATACTTTCTGGTATCTTGTAAGGAGTTATGTTAGTACTGATGTTGGAACCGGTGGAAGGTTCTGTGAGTTCCCTGAGTGGTCCCTTGAAGTAGGTGGATGGACTATTCATGACAAGAACTGTGTATACCTGTCTCTGAAGGCTGGCAATTGGCCTGTGTGTGGGACAGTTGTGCTAGTATTGAATCATATTCAAACTTGGTATGTTCTTGGAGGTTGATCTGGTGAAGTGTGTGTTCATAGGTTGAGTTGTATTATGATTTCCGCTGCATAATACCTGGCAAAACTCAAACTCTGATGTAGTTTCCCCTCATGTGGATGAAAAACTGTTGTATTCAAGATTGCATCAGAATCTACTGAAGATGTCAAAGATACTTGAGTCTCCTCAAGTCCACTCATCATGACGTTCTCACTTCAAGATGGTACGAATCACCTGATCACTGATTCTGTTACTCTCTTGGGTAGTGTACATGAAGACCTTGAAGACTTTCAAGGAGAGATTGTTCCAATGAGGTGGAACTAATGTTCTATGTGATGTTAGAACATGTTGTGCAACAAGTACGCAGCTACTGGTTGAAGAGCATATGTTTTTAGGTGTCAAACAAAGGGATACTTGTGTTTGGAACCTACTCCTGACCTGGAAGAGGAGACATGTGCATGTGCTAAGTTGACAAGGGTAGGGTCAACCGTGGTGTGCTCAAGAAGGTCACTTTTGGACGTCTGATCTCTAGAAGTGGAGCTGGTTGAGATGTGACATTGTGTTATTTCCTGCTGTGTGTCTTATACCTGTAGATTGATCAGGGTTGGATAGTTGTTCCCTGAAGTACTATGTTGTGTTGGAAGACAAGTCCCCTGGATGTTAGAAGTCAAGAATGGGGTAACCTGATTGCCATTTCATTTAAGAGGATTGGGACCATGAATCTTGTTATTCAAACACCACGCTCAGAAGTGACAGTTCCTTCAAGGAGTGAGAATATGAATATTCAAAGGTGGTTGAGGGATGATGTATGTCATGTTGAGACATTTGTGTACAACGCTTGGATATTGGTGTGGAGTTCCCATGATTGTTAATTTGAGGGGGAGTTTTGGTTAACCTTCTCACTTTTGGTCAGCCTAGGGTCTGGTGGGCTGTTGACCTGTGTCACATGGGTTCTGGTTGTTGTGTGACACATTTGCAAGGAAGGATTCATCTCTCTCATTCCTAAGGGTGAATCTAATCTGGAAAGACTCTCAAAACGGTTGGGGTGCTTGCAAGCAGAAAATGTTGACACAAGAAAAGTATTTTCAAAGTACTCTTATGGTGGAAGTATCTGAAAGGATAATCGGAAAAGGATTTAAGATCAATGTCTACTTGTGCTAAGTACAAGTATTTAATCGATTATCCTTGGAGCTCAAGATAACTGATGTTCTTAAAGATGTTGGAACATCTCTTCTTCAAGACCCTGTGTAGAATCACTAGAAGGATAGTACATTGGGTTATGATCTATCACTTTGGTGGCAGCAAAAGCGTATGATCTCTGAAAAGGTTTCTTGGCAAGAAACATGTTCAGCCTTGGGGTGTACAAGAAGAAGAAGACATCATAGTCTTGATGGTGATTACTTGGATCAGTTTACTTCTGATCTAGGTAAGGAAGTGCATTGGCTAATGCACACTGTGGATTTAAGAACAAGTGGCAGCATTCTTGACATCATGGAAACAACCTTGATTTAGGAAGTGGAATCCTTGGTATAGCTGAAGGGTTAGTTTCTAACCGGTCCTTCTGAAGACCCATGCATCAGAGTGTCTGATGTCTTTAGAGAAGAAGCAGGGATTCATCAAGGTGTGAGCTTGGATGACTTAACTGCAACCTGCAGGATGGAAGTTGTTTCCTCAAACTTGGTTCCACAATCAAGTCTATGAGAACGTTGAACTCTTGTTCTGTGAAGGGAGGAGGCTCTTTCAAGTGGCAGAAGAAGGAGCTGAATTCAACAGCTAGATGTTGAAACACAATGTTATGACATTTGGTTCAACATCAGAATCTTAGTTGGTAAAGTGGCACATCAACTTAAGATAGAAGTGTCTACAGAGTTGTAGATTGGGTACTTCAAAAAGATCGTTCTCATTGCAGTTCTTTGGAGTTGCTGGATGGAGAGGATGTTACATGTTCATGTCTTAGAGAATCTAAGTTTTGTTTAACATGTAGCTTGAAGTTCAAGTCTCACTTAGTACGCCAGAATATCTTTGGGAGAAGTCTGATAAACGTGGAGAGGTCAAAAAGTGGCATTTGACTTTTTCATATGAGGATTCATGAAGGAGGCAATCAACCAATGGCATTTGGTCTATCTCATAAGTGAGTTCGAAGAATCAAGATGATCAACATATGGCAGCTGATTATTCTTGAGGAAAGTCTAAGACAAATTACTTTTGAGCAGAAAAGTAGTAAGTTGAAGACAAAAGGAGGTGTTTTCTAGTCATCTCTTGGAGCTTGTGGTAGGAGTTCTGAGCTATCTATGGAAGATTATCTCTTGTAATGAGATGAGAATGTATATGTCCCAATTTGTGTCTGGGTTCTTTTGGATCAAGCTGGTGACTCAGTGATATCTGAAGATTATCAGATGGTGTTCTTTGTTGTGTTGTGAAGGATGTCCTAACTTATGTTAGAACATTTTGTGAAGTGGCTTTTTGTTCTGGTTAGAAGAGAGATTGACACAAAGTATGGATGTGTTCAGCCAAGAGGGTTGAACAGAGGGAGTGCTCTTGAAGACATGAAGATGCGTCTTATGTTTTCCATTCATCAAGTGGTCTGGGTTCTCTTTGAATCAGGAAGTATGTGAAGGTCCAACTTTGGGGTGTTGGATATGTTCATGTGTGATCTCCAAGTTTCAAGAGGAGAGTTGGTTGTTCATGACAGGGGGGTTCTGTCTTTGCACTGCAAGTAATCATCAAGCTTGTGGTCTATGTGTTATCAGATAACAAAGTATGGCACCTTGTTAGTTATTGGGATGATGTGGTGTGTGTCAAGGCTGAGTGAGCAGAAGAATGTCTGACCGGATGTCATGACATTGCCTTGGACAATATTGTTATTTCCTTCTGAAACTTACAGTCATAAGGAAATATGGATGTGGTGTGTCCCATTATGATATATTAGAATAAGCCTGAGTGTTACAGTTGTGTGGTACAGGGGGAGTAACCATTTACTGGTGTTTTTGATTTTGGCTGTAGTGGTGCCAGATGTCAAGCTATCACTGGAGGTACAAAAGTGGTTTTAGGAAATGATAGGAAATGATGATAGGGAGAATACATGAAGAATGCAGGCAAAAGCCGCGTTGAATGTTAAGACATTGCTTGCAACGTGTCTGACTGCATATATGGAATAGTCTACATGCATTGGAACTGTTGTTTCTGAAAAGAAACAATCAAGAGCTATAAAAGGTATTCAAAGATAGTCTGAGATATTGTTGGTGATTCTCTGACTGATTCTCAGCAAATATTTATGGATCTTGACCAAGCATTTACTCCTACCGTTAATTCCTAAGCACAGTCTGGCCTATTTAAAGGATGCATCAGCACTCCTCTTCTCACAAGAGCGACATTCCATTCCCTCTAAACCATGGGGTTTGTTAAGTTTTGGGCATACTGCGCCTGGATCTGGTTTTGTGAAGGTTTCACTTATAAATGTTTAGCTAAAAAGGGGGAGAGAAACATTGCCCTGAGGATGTACCAGAAGCAAGTAAAATATGGTAGCGAGCAGAAGTTGGTTTCAGGCACAAAAGCCACTAACTGGGTATATCACTTGTGTCTTGTGATCTGAGTTAAGAGGACAGTTGTGTCCTGTGATCTGAGTTACATTATCTATGTACTCAGCATTACATATTCTTCAGGAAGCTCTAGGGTTGAGGGGAAGGGTTTTGATGCGACTGATTCTTGTACAGCTTCTTCCTCATGTACACCAAAGTTGGTGTTGGTGATGGTGCTGACAATGACAAAGAGGAAGTGCAGGCCCATATTGGGATGTGGTGTCTAGTGTAATGTTTATTTGTTTTAGCTAAAAATTTCCAAAGGGGGAGATTGTTAGTACCTTAGGATTGACATTAATTTTGTAAAACAAATAATGTAATCACCTCTGTTGTTTTAATATGTTGGGTTGAAGAAGTTCAACATCTGGACCAACATGTCATGTAGAATGTCATAACATCGTGACTGTGACATCACGCCTGTGTATAAAACTGAATTAGTTAATTCTGTTATGTGTTGACTGATTCAATACTCTGGGATTAGTTAGAATCCTATGTGGCGATATTTGTGGAGGTCTTGAAGACTCAATCAGAATATTTGGTGAATATACAGGTTCTAAATATGGAGATATTTTAGGAACTAAAAGATTGAAGACCTTGATTGTAGCAGAAGGTTTCTGTTGGCTTTGTAACAGCAAAGGAGAAGTTTGCTACGATTTCTGAAGGCCCAAATCCAGTTGGGGGTTTAGGTTATAAATAGCATATTGTAACCTAGATTTTGTAAGTCTCAAATAATGTAAAATTAGGGGTGTGTGTGAGGTAAACCTCCCAACCTGTGGGATGGTTACCATGTGTTTCTCAGTGCTCAAAGCATAAGATTATTTGTAACTCAAAGCCTGTAGGTAAGAGTTGTTATGGTCTTGAACGAAGCTGTGAAGCAAGTTCAAGTAGTTTTGCATTACATTGTAATTGTTGTGATAGGAATGGAAACTGGTGGTTTCTATCTAGGAGTTCATAGGTATAGATTGCATTGGATATGGATTAAGTGAAGAGTTGTAAACGGGGGAGTTTAACTCTGAATTAATACTGCTGATAGTGGATCTTCTTCCTGGCTTGGTATGCCCCCATAGTAGGTGATGTTGGACCGAACTGGGTTAACAATTACTTGTGTTTTTACCTTCTGCATGTTATAATCCTGTCTGTTATAACTCAGTATGTATTTCAGTCTGTGTATCAAGAGAATAACAGACCTGATACAGAGCATACTGTCTTAATGTCAAACAGAATGTTTTGACATTCATCAGTGACAACATCTTTTACAATACAACATTTAGTACAGTCTGTTTTCAGGAAAATAACAGACTTAGCATATGGTCTATGTTCTGGACGTCAAACTGAATGTTGTGACATTCATTCCTGACAGCATATGCTAAATTGTAGGATGGTTAGTTTTTCTGTTTCAGTATTTTTCTCAGGCTATTTTTCAGGAATCCAACAGCTGAGCTAAAATCCAGGAAACTAACAACTGAGCTACAATTAATGAACCTAACAAATAGCCTATTTGTTAGCACCCTAGTATGTGGAAATTAGGTTAACTTGCTTAACCTTAATTTTAGCAAATACACGTACAAGGCCCAAGTGCTGCAATGTAAAAGTTCAGTCTTTATCTCAGTCTATTTTTCAGGAGCATAACAGACCTGACATATGGTCCATTGTCTAAATGTCTAATTGGATGTTATGACCGTTATCTCTGTCAGCTGATACTGAAGTATAGCCTGGTTGATCTTTAACAGTACAACAAACTGAAATGTTGTAATAGGGGATGTTCAAATCAATGTTGAGACATCATGCTGAGCACGGTGCTGGTTCAACAGAAGTAAGTGCTATGTTTGATTTATGCTGTGTCTTTGTACCAGATGGACATAACTGGGTGTTCTTCCATTCTATGGTGATATAGTAGCAGATGTCGTGACATCAGTGAATGTGTGCAGATTAGTATTGGGTTTTAATTTGTATAACTGTTTTGCTGTATTAGTAACAATGTTAGATCAGATGTCATGACTTGGAGTAGAACATCTGAACTCTGACTACGCCAGAATTTCACTATCCCAACCGTGGGTGAATCTCTCGTTGCTCTAAATTTCCATCTCCATTTTCCATCTTCTCTAGTTTCTACGCATTTCGCGATTTTAACCTTTTCGAATTGATTGAACGCATTTCACAATTTTCATTTATTAGAATTGATTGGTGTTTATATTTTTCTGCTCCATTTTTTCTTTTGTTATTGCAGTAAACGGGTTCACTCTATTGGAGTTCATTCGGTTCAATCAATTTCGTGAGAGGAATTTAAACTAAGTGTTGAAAAAATGAGGATTATGATTAAAAAGGTGTTTGGAAAAACCCCGAGGATGAAATTATGAAAGTTGTTATTATGAAATATGGTAAAAATTAATGGACTTGTATTTCTTCATTGTTTGTTTGTAAATCTATCAAACAGATCATTCCATTAAAAAGAATGAATAGACTAGAGAAGAGGATGAAAAACTACTTCATCTTGCTAAACTTATGCCTACTCATGGGAGAACTATGCTCCCAATATTGGTAGTCCTCCTTCGCATAATATTTTTTTTTACAAAATTTAGTAGAAATGACCAACTTCACTAACATTAATATTTTAAAAGACTAATTTGTAACATTTTTAGATAATGAAGTAAAATGAAACATTAAATTAAGTTAGAGAATTTCGTAACTAATTATACCTTATATATATATATATATATATATATATGAAATAAAGTGTGTAATAAGATATTCGTATCTGAGTTTATAGTCATTTATTTTAATAAGTAGTTATCTATATGTATAAGACCGTATTTATTTTACGAATTTCTATTCCAACCATTGTGAATAATTTTTACGAACCCGCTAAAAATGAATGCAATTATCTTTCCTGTTTATTAGCACCCAATATTAAATACACTAAGATCTCAATTTATTCTTTTAATCACCAACCATTTATCTTCGGATACATGCCTTAGCAGGGAAATGAACCAGATTTCCGTTTGTAAAACCGGTCTAAAACCAATTTAGTAAAATAGTATACCGGTTTACTATTTTTGGAGGTACATGAGCTGGTTTGGTTTTTTTTACCAAACGGGTCGGGCTTTTCAAAACGGTAACCGGTTCACCCGTGCTCCCTATTTATACATCTCGCCGTTCTTTCAACTCATTTCGTTCTCTGTTCTTTTCCTCATCGTCCTGTTCTTAGAGCAAACCCACACAGTCACATAACAAAACCCTAATTCCCAAAATGCCAACGGCGTGTACCGGAGCTGCACTAATGGGTTCTCTGCAACAACCTCTTTCGACGAAGCTCCAGAATCAAATCTACACCACCCATGGATTCTTACCTCAGCTTAAACTCAACAGTAGTTTCAAACCTTGCAAAGTTTCTCATGTTGAAGGAGCTGTAGTCACTGCCCCTCAAATTGGAGGTAACTCTAATTTTCCATTTCATTCAATAATTATACATCTTGTTGTATATTAATGTGTTTTAATCTTGTTTGTTGTTGTTATGATTAATATTTATAGACATAATTAATCACCAAGTCCCTTAACATAGTTTAATAGTTTAATCTTATCCAGAAGTAACTCCCTTAACTCCCTTAACTTCACTTTTGTTATCCTACCATATTTGGTCCTTCCGTTAAGTTCTGGTGCCGCGTGACAGCTAGGTCATTGATATAAATCTAAGTCAGCATATGAAGTTAAAAACTTTAACTGATACACGTTTGAACTGCTGGGGTTTTGTTATCGGAGGTTGAAAACAAAACCCCTCCGTTTATAAAATCTATTCATTTTTAACTAATATGTTGACTCAGATTTGTATCAATACATTTGTATGAATGACTTGCTGTCATGCCACGAAGTTAAGGGACTAAAACATTTAAGCCTAATTTAAAACTGTGTTTGAATAAATTTTTGTTATTATTATAAACTTCTAATTTTTGTTATCATTATAAAGTTCAAATTCAAAGATATTTGCCTTAGTGGTGATCTTGTTTGGTCTTGGAATCATATGTTTTTTACCATATCAGGTGATGGGTCTAGTTTCCTAGACTATGGTTTGAGTGAAGCTGATCATGAGGTTCATACAATAATTCGCAAGGAAAAAGACCGTCAATTTAAAAGTCTTGAACTTATTGCTTCTGAAAATTTTACATCTAGAGCAGTGATGGAAGCAGTTGGTTCATGCCTCACAAACAAGTACTCAGAGGGTTTGCCGGGTAAAAGGTAAATTCTATCTATCTTTAATTTTTCCCCCTCAAAGATTTTTTTTCTTTAAGAACTTCCTTTCTTTTATCTTTTGTAATTGTTGATTGAATTCTGTTCACATGTAAGGTATTATGGTGGCAATGAGCATATTGATGAGCTCGAAATCCTATGTCAAGAAAGGGCACTCGCTGCGTTTCATTTAGATGGTAACAAGTGGGGTGTAAATGTTCAACCATTGTCTGGCTCCCCGGCTAATTTTGCAGTGTACACTGCAATTCTTAAACCGCATGATCGAATAATGGTTAGCTATTTTTCCCTCGATTAAGTCTGGCTTTTCCGAATTTCAAAATGGGAATTCCTTTTCATGATGTTATTTTTGTAATATGTAATGATATGTTGCCAGGGTTTGGATTTGTCTCATGGTGGACATTTATCTCATGGATTCATGACACCTAAAAGACGTGTATCAGCTACATCAGTTTATTTTGAATCTATGGCTTATCGACTTGATGAATCAACTGGTGCTTATATTTTTTCATTAAAGTCGCTTCAGATATATTGACTTATTTGTGGAATAACTTGAGATGATTTTTGGAATGACAACTTGGAATGACAACAGGTCTTATTGATTATGATATGCTGGAGAAAACTGCTAGTATCTTCCGACCAAAGCTCATTATTGCTGGTGCTAGTGCTTACCCCCGAGACATTGATTATCCCCGCTTTAGAAAAGTATGTTCTTTACATGAGCAATTTATGGAATTATAATCCAATTATCTGCTTCTCTACATCTTGTGGTTTTTCTCTCGCAAAAAGCTAATTACATATTTATATATGCATGGAAAGATTGCAGATAGCATAGGTGCCTTCCTTATGATGGATATGGCTCACATAAGTGGACTCGTTGCTGCATCTGTGCTTGCCGACCCCTTTGAGTTTTGTGATATTGTGACCACCACAACCCACAAGGTTTGCTTCAAGATATTTGTGTTAGCTTTGTGTTTATGCACTCAAAATGAAAGTGAGAAAAATATGTATTTTTTGTGTGAAAACGTAATTCTAGTTACGTGAAGCTGTGAGTTGAGTACTTTCCTTTGTAATAATACTTACAACATTAATGACTTTCTCCAGTCTTTGAGAGGTCCTAGAGGTGGTATGATTTTCTTCAAGAAAGATCCTGTGCATGACGTTGATCTTGAGACTGCCATCAACAATGCTGTTTTTCCCGGTCTACAGGTTGGAATGTCCTCTAATTTGTTCTGTGTAAAACTATTCTAGTTGAGAAATTACACGAATTCTTATGCACCTGTGGAGTCGGATGCATTTGCTTCTTTACCATACTATTTTGTGGTTTTAACATAGTTTAGAATTATTCAGGGTGGTCCACATAACCACACAATTGGAGGACTGGCCGTTTGCTTGAAATATGCTCAGTCACAAGATTTTAAAAATTACCAAAACCAGGTATATATCAATGTCCCTTGGTTAAAGTTTGACATAAAGCACTTCCTAACAATAACACTCCTAAACCTACCATCATCCAGGTGGTTGCCAACTGCAGAGCTCTTGCTAACCGATTAGTTGAGCATGGATATAAACTTGTTTCTGGTGGTAGTGATAATCACCTGGTTCTTGTTGATCTGAGGCCATCGGTAAGCTTCTCCTACTTTCTAGTATCAATATAACAATATTTCCCTCTTCTGTTTCTCCTCGATCTGTTATAAAAATAACGTAAGTGTGAATTTTTCTCATAAAATTGCAATGCTATGTAAACTGTTGTCATCATGTGATTTTTCTTATTGATGTATATTCCTTTTAGTACCCTGACTGTATCTCATATTAATCACATATTCTTTAGGGTATTGACGGTGCTCGGGTGGAGAAAATTCTTGACATGGCCTTTATAACCCTCAACAAGAATTCAGTAGCTGGTAAGTCACATGCTGTTTTTGACATGACTTTTATGTAGAATATGCATAAATGTGTTTGTTATGCTATAGGGTTTTCATCTTTATAGGAATTTTGGATTCCCCTGCTATAGTTTCTAAGGAATATTTTCTCTTGTTTTTTTTATTTTTTTGCTTATTCTTTATGGTTATTACTGACATGTGGTGATTACAAAAGGTGACAGAAGTGCCCAAGTTCCCGGTGGCATTCGCATCGGGTCACCTGCAATGACAACAAGAGGACTTGGTGAGAAGGAATTTGAACTCATTGCAGACTTAATTCACGAGGGTGTGCAGATAAGTCTTGAAGCCAAAAGTTTGGCCTCGGGAACCAAGGTTCAAGATTTCTTGAACTTTGCGATATCTCCTGAATTTCCTTTGAAAGATAAGGTTTCAGATTTGCGAAGGAAAGTTGAAGCTCTTGCCACAAAGTATCCTATTCCTGGAGTCTAATCCTATTTAATGAGTGCCACAAACTAGAACACTGCTGAAAATTTTGATATGATAATAATTTACTCGTTTTGTTTGTACTGTTTTTAACATCCCTGATATACTTTTTAGTTCGTTTGTCTAAAAGCAAACCTTATCATGGTGTTATTGTTGCATGTTGCTCTATAAAAGTGGTGAGTATTGAATGCTGAAGCAATAGTTTGTTATACCAGATTTTAATTTGGTGAAATAATCAGTTCAATATTTGTAACCAAAAACCATCAAATTTAACATGTGAGCAGTAGATGTGTTAGAAATCAGAGGGTGTCATAGTTCCAAATCATACTCACAAAGGAGATATTGGTACTCGAGAGTTTTCTCTATATTTCGAGTTTTTGAAGGACTAACTACCTAACTACTTACTAACAGCCACCAACTAATTTTGAAGTTAATTAGTTACAACTAACTAACTAACTAATCAAGTAACTAACTTTACATTTCTACAATTAAGAACAACCTAGAAAAACATTTTCAACTCATTAGAAATATTCTATTTTTCTGTTAGACAAAAGTATATTATATGACTGATTAAGAAGCTGAGAATTCTATTAATTAAGGTGAAATTATCTCAACACAAGTTCCCCAAACCTCTGGTTCAAATGTTTTAAAACCCGGAAGGACTCGTGAAATAATTTTTTTAACATAAATCTCATATAACTCTAAAATCTAAAAACGATAAACAAGCACTTGTTAAAAATTTTAAAATAAATTTTATATAACTCTAAAATCTAAAAACGTTAAACAAGTACTTGTTAAAAAATTTAACATAAATTTCATATAACTCTAAAATCTAAAAATGTTAAACAAGCACTTGTTAGATGTAACTCTAAAATCTAAAAATATTAAACAAGCATTTCTTAGGAGACAATTCAGATTCGTAAGTATTTAAGTTTTTATTTGCATATTAGGTATTATAATTAAGGGTTTAAATGGCATAAAAGATACACAAGAGCAAAGTTAAAAAATTTGATTGTTGATGTGGGATGACTTCTCAGTAAATGTACCAATAATGTTGAAGTAATAAAAAGATCGAATCCATAGGGACTGTCTTCAAGCAGGATAAAATGTGTGCAATGTATAGAAAACTAGTAAAAATGAGGTTTTTGAGTTTCAATGTGAAAAGTAAATAAACGAGTAAACAATATCAAGAAAGCGGTCTTGGAATCCTTTCTTCCTCTATTGTTGATGTTTAATGCCTTATATGAATGGTCTTATCACTATAACACCATGCTGAATTAACAAAACCATTATAGTCGATCCCTTACGAAATAACTCACTAACTACTACTCAAAGCTTTCTATCCCTAGTCCTACAGCGTAAGCAGGGTTAGACGATGTATAGAATGTTAATTCTCTATGCCACTACTTAGGATCTCTTATTCATATGCAATCATCGTATGTACAACAATTGCGTTAGGTCTAACACATAGACTAATGATCAGTATTTCCTATGTGCCCAAAATCAGATTAAAATAGTATCTTATGTAAAAAACATTAAGAATAATAAACAATTGAATTATAGATAAAAAGGTTCATACAATAATAAAATCGACATAGGATCCTACAATATAGGAATAGGTTCATCATAACACAATCTAACCGAGAAGAGTTTAGCGACTCATAATGCAATTAACAATACCACAATTGATAGATGAAAATAACATATGAAATCCCTTGAAGTAATGGCCTCCAATGACTTCAAATGCTCTAAAAATCACCACTTGGGGCTCTCAAAATCGTGCCTTGATCTCCCAATTTTGTAACCCCTGTGAAAGTGTAGAAAATCTCCTTTTAAAGGCGTCAGGATGGATCAGAACACATCAGGAAAGCCTAAAAAAGTGCTTATCATGTGCGTGATACCTTGCATCGCGCGATGTAGCCTTTATATCACTACCACGTGCACGATGCTGCGCGTGATTATTCTAGTGGTTGTACGCTTTTGCTCCCTTTTTCACTCAAAATTTCACTAATTCCGCAATTTTCACACTTAGCTAAATTTTCCTCATTCTTTGGTCATTCTTCTTCATTTTAGCTCAACTTTCACTTGTTTTGCTCCGATTATTCGACTAAATATATGCAATGATGGACTGTCATCAATGTGCTCGCTAAGCGAGACTTGCAGAATCGAAAATAATGTTTTTACTGCTATTTACCCTCACGTAACTACCACCCACCAAATTTTTACTGTATGGCACTCGTTTTCAATTAAAACACCAAAAGGCACTTTTCAAAATTCCACTTACCTCTCATTTTCTCTCTCACTCAACACCAAACCCTAGCCTCCATTTTCTCATTTTCTCTCTCACGTCTCTCTCACTCTCAAAGCAATAAAGCATTCATACCATTCATTTCTCGTATGCACTCAACTCTCAGGTATGCAAGTTATTGTTTTTGTTTTATCATTTAAACCTTATGAAGGTTAAAAATTGGATTATGTTGTCACTTGAAGTAGAACTTAGAATCAAGATTTTGAATCTGTTTTAGGTTTTTATTCATGGTAGTGTATTTGTTCTATGTTAGATGTATAACTTTGTGTTCATTAATCAATTTTGTGGATCTGGTGGATAGTTGATATGCTATAAGGAAGCCAGTTTTTGGGCTTGCTCGCTTAGCGAGACTTTCTATGATAAGCGAGCCCTCGTTGCAAGCCAGGCTAAGCGTGATTTGTTGAACCCATAATTTAGGGTATTCTTGTTAGGCGAGACTTTCTCACTAAGCAAGCATAACAGAGCACCAGACTGAAAATTTGTGCAACTTTGAAAAATCTCAATAGTGTTTAATATTTGATAGAGATCTTTAATGCATTCTGACTGCACTCAACAGAGTAATATGTTTTGCTTGTTATAATTAACATTAGACATGTTTTGTTGTAGGAATGGCTCCAAAGAAAATCATTGCCTCTAAGAAACAAAAGACCGCCACCATCACTTCTAGGGAACCAAGGACATTTGATTCAACAAGATTTTTGGGTCCTGAACAAGAAGAAAGGTTTCGAGAGTTGGCAAAAAGAAAATTTTGGTCTAAAAAGCAGAGAACAAGGAGACTTTAGGGACATAACTCAAATAATTTAAATAAGGAAGTGAGGCATGTTGGTTAACCCTCTCAGTTACCTCAACTATGACATCACCCGAGAACTTTATGTTAATGTTCTACTATCAAACGAATAACCCTTTTCATTTACTACCATGGTTCGAGGGAGAACCATCCGCTTCTACCGGAATTCCATCAATGAATATCTAGGTGATCTTATCACTTTGTTGGATGGTGAGTTGTGTGCTTATGCAAGATACCTCGACCATGGGTCATGGAACATTGAAGAAATATCTGAGTCTATTTTGCTGGAAGGAAGGAGTGTTCAACTTAATTCTTCCGAGGTCCCCATTAGATTTTTAAGAGAGGACATGAAGCCATCCTCCCAAGTGATACTACTCCTGATACTCCATAACATTAAACCAAGAAATCACACTTCCTTCATACCTTTGGAGACATCATACCTCTTGTATTTCATTTTGAATAATATATAGCTCGGGTAATAGAGAATGAGCTCAAAATGGCCGCTGAAAGTGGCCATAATCCAGGAGCAAACCTTAACTACCCTTTAATCTTCCCCGACCTCATTATGTGATTATGTAGGGTTGCTTGAATGATTATCCCAACACAAGTACTTGACATCATTTCTAGAATGATTAATGATGTTTATGTCTTTGGGTACTGCATGGGAAAGAGACCTATAAGCACTGGTCGAGCTCCAGCAAATCCCTTATCTCCTTCAGCTCAACAAATCTTGGATTTTATGACTAGGATCCAGGGTTATAGTCACGTTTACTTATACTTGGGACCAGAATGAGTCTAATCAGAGTCTTTTTCTATATAGGACTCTATGTATAGGCTGCAACTGTAAATAGGGGGCCACAGGAGGAGGCATACCAGATTATGACCCTAGAGGCTTTCTAGTCGCATGTTGCTTGGCCCGGGGTCAAGCCATTTTATTATGGGGAAGCTGCTACTGGACATAGGGATGAAGATGGAGAAGAAGAGGATGAGAAAACTGAAGAAGGAGAAGAAGGATTGGAAGAAGAGACATAATTGGATGAAGGATCATAAGAAAGCCAGGAGGACATGAGTGATTAGTAGGAGATAGATGACTGAAAAGCTCACCACTACTGAGTGATATCTTTAAAACTTCCAGTCATTTATATTTCTTTGTATTATTCTTATATTCCTTATCTTTTGTATTCGTCAAACTATTTGGGATTTGTGTTTTGATGTTGGGATTTCTTGTTGGTGTTCTAAGAAACCATAACTTTTGAATGGTGGTTTATGTTATTTGAGTTTGTTTTTGAATTTGTTTCAAGTAGTAAGAAGTAGTAGTGTTTTTTTATTTCAATTGTTCAATTATTTTTCATTTTTGATGTCTGTGTTCAAACTTGTCTTCTAAAATTTCTTGAAGAGGAAAAGATTGAACACTCAAGATTTGAGTGAATCAACAAAAAGTGCAATGGTAATGATAAGAATTTGAATAATTGCATAATCCAAGGTACATGCTTATTGCTTTCTAGAATACAACATGAATATGAAACTTGTATTTTGCATAAAATCAGTTCATGCATTGTTTCACAATAACATGTTTTAGTTTGAATCACTTAGAACAAACCAAAAGGTGAGGAAGCTTTCCATTTTTCAATATATGCACGGGATATCGACAATTGCTTGTTTTAATTCGGTTGATTTATGTTTAATCTTGCAATTGTTTTGAATTGTATGAAAGCATAGAAAGGATCAATGCATTTTTTTTGAATTTGAGCATAACCACTTGAACAAAAGTAACCTACCTTGTGAGTTAGCGAGAATTCATTAGTCCCTTTGAGCCTAAGTGACAGAGTCTACATCAATTATGAATGGTAGAATTCATTAAGCAAGTCAAACACTTAGTGAATTTTCTATGTTCATTCAAATTCCAGTTCATAATTGATCATTGGATAGATTTTCATTCTTCTTGGAAACTTAAACCCTAAACCTTCATTGATTGTTTAATTTATGTCCCTTTCCCTAGGATAGAGGATCATTCAAATTAAAATTAAAGGTTTTGTTCAATTTGGGGAGAAAAAAGGAAAGGTTATTTCAAAAACAAGTAACATGAAAAGAAAAATGATGAATGACAAAATTTTGAAAAGAGGAAGAAAGAAAAATTTGAAAGAAAATAAGTGGAAATAAGAGATAGTGCCTACCATTTTGCATCAAGGGTGTAAAATCCAAAAGAGGAAAAAGGTGTAAATAAAGTTGTGTATTGAAAATAGCAAAAGAAAGTAATGTTCCTTTAGACTTTGGCCATTTTGGTTCAAATTCCTTTAGATATGCCATTTCTTTGTTAACTAGGACACAATACAACCCTTGAAAGACCTTAGTAATCTATGCTTTTGTTCTTTCAAAATGATATGCTTGAATGATTGCATAAGTTGATCAAGATGTTAGCAAGATTGTTGGAGGCGAGTTCAAGTCCCATATATTATTTTCAAATTCTTTATCCACTTACAAAGTGTTAGGTGTGATTCGTAATTAGATATGTTATTGCCTTGGAATGTTTGCCATGAGTTTTGTGTTTAAAACTCGTTTCATGGTCGTGGTTTGATTCTAGGATAGTGATAAGCATAACACTTGCATGTGCATTCTACAATTGAACCATGCATTTTCATCTTTTCTCTCAAATTGGTTGATCATGAAAAAACTTGGTAAATTTGCTCTTGCATTCAAATAAATTTTTGAGACTTTTGTTTGAGGAGAGTTGATAGGTTCCAAAATATGGTAAATGGACACATGGAATTAGTGCACTTATTGACTTGTTTCATAAGTTTTGAGTATCAAAACTCCAACCATAGTGCATATACTGGATACCAGTCATTTCTGCATTGCATAACTAATTATAACCATTTTTAAGGTATTTTTACTCACCTTGAAGATTGGACAAGCAAAGCATGGATTTGAGTTTCACTATTCTCGCCCAACGAGTATCAAGCAAGCTTCAGGAGAAGAAAAACATAATTCCAAAAGTATGAAAAATCAAGATCCTCGTTTAGCCAAAGTCCAAGCAAGTTATCACCCAGCGAACTCCAAAGAAAAATATAATGCTAAAAGTATGAAAAATCACCACCCTTACTCAGCCAAAGTCCAAGCGAGCTCTCGCCTAACGAGCCCACATCGAGCTCCAGGCGAGGAAAAACATAATGTCAGCATCTCTCAAATTCAGCATTCACGCCTAGCAATGTCAAAGCGAGAAAGCTCACTAAGAGAGCTAACTCTCTCTAAGTGATAAAATAAGGTTTAAGGCTAACATGGCATAACTTTAAATGGTGAAGAAAGGACATCTCACTAGGTGAGACTATTGGTCGCTATGCAGGATCAGGAATTCAGGACCAATATAAAAGCCATTTAAACACAACCAAAAAGAATATATCACATTTTTCAAAGATAGAAAACAGAGAGAAAGGAGTAAAAGTCAAAACTTATAGAAGTGAAGGTGGATACGCAACAATTATTGAGAAATCAACATTGATGTTCATTCATATCTCTTTTTCTCATTTGTACGAAGCTACCATGATAATGAGTCTCTCTCTCTCTCTCTCTCTCTCTCTCCCCCTCTCTCTCTCTCTCTTGTTGGGATTAGATGTAACTAAATGTACTTTCATGTATCTCTTTTGATCATTGTTATATATGAAGTAATTACTTATCAATCTTGATTTTATCTTTGTTTCAATGTTAACTTTATATATTTAAATTCCTATTGAGAAATACTGTTTGACTCTCGGTGTAGGTTAATCATATGTTAGAAGCTAAACTCTAGAGATAGACTTGGATCTAATATTCACCATGAGTATCAATTCTTAATGCTATTGTATTATTTAATAAGCTGAGAGATCGTCGATTAAACAATACAGTTGAACTCCTAACATTGTTTAGACATAAATAATGTTGTTGAGCATACGTGATAATATTGAATAGTAAGAAGACTTATATAGTTGATCAAGAATATACATGCGAACTAGGTTAACAAAATCTAATCCCAACAAGTTCTTATCTATGTTACTTTATTTATCATTTACCATTTTTACATCCCTTTACTTTTTGCAACCAAATATCTTACAATCATCATTTAAAATCGTATTAACTGTCATATGGTGAATGTACTTGCTAAAAGTACAATACATAGTAATCCCTTATGGTTAAGAGTTGTCAGAGGTTTTTCTGATGGTTATAGTGCTAGAGCAAGCTCACGTGAGGTGGTGAGAAGCTTTGTATACTTTTGTTTACGGGTGAAATTGAATCTCCCTATCAACCTTAGGGTTAAGGTATTTATAAGAATCCTTTGGGTCTGGATATCAGGTTCCAAAGAAGTATTATCTACTCTCAGAAGCGTAGAAAGAGGGTTTATACTTTCCATGTCTCTTGAAAGAACGTGGCTAACTTCTTTTAACTCACTCTCTCTCGTACCATTATGGATTAGGACATATCACCTTCATGTTTTCGTAGGAAGGCGAGTGATATGGAGAATGGGAACCATAACTAAATTATGGGCATCCGTTCCAACAAAATGGGTAACCAGGAAGCTGACGAGGGTGATGTGTTACATTTTTGTCCCTTAGTGAACTTTTTATGCCGCTTCTTGTGGGGAATTTATAAATATATTAATACACAAACTCTCAATCACAGGACATTTGTAAAGGGAAAAGTGATTTAATCTCCTGGCCCTCCACGAAGTTTCAATTGGAATTCCTCAAGCGAGACTTCTAGTTTAATCCTTCAGGCGAGACTTTAAGTCGAGTCCCTCATGCGAGACTATAACTTTAGTCCTTCATGTGACACTTTAAGCTGAGTTCCATAGACGAGACTTCAAGTTGATTACCTCATACAAGCTTTGAGTTAACTCCCTTATGAGAGACTTCAAGTTGAATTCCTTATGCAAGACTTTAATTTGAGTTTCTCATACGAGACTTTAAGTAGAGTCCCTCCAGAGATACTTTATGTTGATTCCTTATTCCTAGTGATGTAGGAACCGTTGTATGAAAGTTTAGTATTTGTATTTCCCTTTAAGGAATTCAAGGATCTTCCAATGGAAGTTCATCATTTATATTACCCATTTGAGGGCGGAAAGAATCTTCCAATGAAAGTCCATTATATATATGGGCGACAAAGATCTTTCAATGAAAGTCCAACATGTATATTATACTTTGAGGGTGGAAAGGATCTTCCAATGGAAGTCTAATATTTATATTACTTGAAAAGTATAATAATTTGATGTAAATATGGTAACAATTAGTTTTAAAGGGATTTGTACACTGGTTGGCTAATCGTCTTTCGCCCAAAACAATAACATGAAAACAACTAATTATAATAATATCTCAGATAAACTGAGTTCCATGTCTTTAGGATCAGTTTTCCATTCAGCTCTTCAAGCTTGTAGGCCTCATGAGGTAGTTTCTGATATATGCGATATGGGCCCTCCCATTTAGGTTGTAGCTTCCCTTGCTGGACGGGCACGACCACATGCCTAAGCATAAGGTCGCATTCATGCATCTTTCATGGGATCATCTTTGAATTGTATCTTTGACCGCTCTTTGCTTGGTGAAGAATTCCCTTATATCGGTGATGTATTGGGTCTCGTCAATTGGGTCGGCTACGCATCTAAGCCCATCTTCATACTCCTCTTCATTGAATTAAGAACACCTTCATGTGGGTGTGTAGATTTCACGAGTAACATGACATCAGCGTCGTATACCATTGTGAATGGAGTCTGTTTGGTGGTTGAAAGTGGGTGGTATGATACGAACATAGTATTTCATGAAGTTTTTTGGCCCATAGTCCTTTAACTTCTTCAAACTTTCTCTTTATTCCCCCAATATAACTTTGTTTATTGACTCGACCTTCTCGTTCGCTTGTGGAAGATAAAGTTTATTTGTACCCCAAGGTCATGGCATAATTCAGTCACTACAGAGCTGACAGATTAAGTATCATTGTTTGAAATAATAACTCATGGTAAATCGAACCTGCACATGAGCCACTTCTAATAAAAGTGGCCGATTCTTTCTGTTGTGATCTTCGCGACGACTTCAACTTTTATCCACTTTGTGAAATAGTCTATCCCGATATATCTCTATAAGAACTAAGGTAATTTCATACTCTCATAAACATCTTAATATGAAAGAGCTCTTTCCTTGACATCATGGTATACTTTTGTACATGTTTTCAAATCCTTTTAGCTTCTAACTCTTCCGGAGGTAATTCATATATAACTTTTAAAAAAAAAAGAAATTCAATGATAAAAAATTAGGAACAATTCTAATTTAGTCCTTTTTTTGGAAGTGGGAAGTACCTTGAGGGGTGGGAACTAGATTTCTCCTTTATAAATCACCAACCCAGCCCATTAGCATCACTTCACCTTCAATATTTTTCATCAAAACCACTAAACGAGTAACTTCACAATTCATTTGAGAAAGAAAACGAGAGAGAGCAAAAATGGTTGTAGAAGACACCCCCAAATCCATCATCACCGACGATCAAATCACAACAAACCCTAATCGCGTTATCGAAGACGACAACAATCTTGAAGAAGGAGAGATCCTCGATGAAGACGATTCCTCCGCCACTTCCAAACCCGTCGTCCACCAACCTCACCTCCTCGAGAATTCTTGGACTTTCTGGTTTGATACCCCCGCAGCAAAATCCAAACAAGCCGCTTGGGGTAGCTCAATGCGACCCATCTACACTTTCTCCACTGTTGAAGAGTTTTGGAGGTAAAGCTTCTATCTTTTCACTTTTAGGTATTTAGGGTTACACTAAAAAATTTAATTTATTGTTTCTTGAATGATTTTCTTTGTTTTTCAGCATTTACAATAACATTCATCATCCTGGTAAGTTGGCTGTGGGAGCAGATTTCTATTGTTTCAAGCATAAAATTGAACCTAAATGGGAGGATCCCATTTGTGCTAATGGTGGGAAATGGACTGCGAACTATCCGAAGGGAAAATCTGATACCAGTTGGTTATACACGGTATGATTTTGAATCTGTGTTGAGTGTATTGGTTTTGATTGTTTGTTGTGAAAGATTGGTTATTATTATTTTTTTCTTGTTAACTGAAGTTGTTGGCAATGATTGGAGAACAATTTGATCATGGAGATGAAATTTGCGGAGCGGTTGTGAATGTAAGGGGTAGGGCTGAGAAGATTTCTATTTGGACTAAGAATGCTTCAAATGAAGCTGCTCAGGTAATTTCTTGTTTTTTCATTTCCTTCTTTTGGTTGTATAAGAGCTAGATGGTTGTTATGATGTTTATCAGTAATTTTCTAACTTTAAACTTCTTTTGGTTGTTATGATGTTAATAAGTAATTTTCTAACTTCTTGAAACTTCTTTTGGTTGTTATGATGTTAAGCATGAAATGTGCATTTGTTATGTGAATCTGAGTGTCACCCAAATGAAAGACCTATAGGAGCATATATTTACACTTCACGAGCTTCTTAAATGATTCACATTTTTTGTTGTTTCAATGACTGTATTTCTTGTTTTCATGTAATATTAATGAATTTTACCATGTTGGGCAATTTGGTCCCGGTAACTCACTATATTTCCTAGTGATCTCTGATATTGAAAATTGTCGAGAACATTAGTCCTTTTGGGTCGACCATTTAAGATCTCTGATATTGAAAATTGTCGAGAACATTAGTCCTTTTGGGTTGACCATTTAAGTCCTTAAATTTATCATGGAGGGGGCTAGTGTGATCGAGAATTTAAATTACTGAGACCACTTGGTAGTTTCATTGATTTCAAGGGCCAACTGTACCATATGAGTGGGAGAGGATGAGTGTGTAGTCAAGATTGAGTGCTGGATCATAAGATCGTAAGAACTTACGTGCCAAGGGTGCCTGAGAGTGCTATGATATGAGAAAGATTGTTTTTGTTGCTAGTGTGGTCAAGATTGAGCTTTTTGAAGCAAGATCGTAAAAAAAACGTGTTGGGCCTTTTCTTTGGGGCCTGTATTTTAATTTTTATGTTATTGTGTATGTTTGTGTATAAATATATGAAATTACTTTTGTTTTTCCTTTGGTAAGACCTTACGTGCCGTGATAATAATCCGAGTTTTTATGATCTTTCACAAGCTGGCCGATCTTAAATTGGTTGTGACAATTCCATTTAGTTCACTTTTGAACTTGCCAAACTAGCTTTCTGTTATGACTTATGATGCCATGAATTAGCAATATACCACATGATTATACCAGATGTTGTGGCAATTCCATACAATTTACTCTTCAACTTGCCAAGCTTGCTTTCTGTTATGATTTATGACGATGAGAATTAGCAATAGACCACCATATGTATCATTGTATGCTTGTGCTGGTGTCCGTTTGAATCTTCTGTCTGAACTTGTAGCAACTTGAGGAACATGTAAACTTAATTTTGTTATATTTCAGGTGAGCATTGGAAAACAGTGGAAGGAGTTTCTTGATTATAATGAGACCATGGGCTTTATATTTCATGTAAGTAGAACTAACTGGAACTAACCGCGTGGTTTCTTATTTGTGGCACATTATCTTAAGTCATCCTAACTATTGTTTTTGCAGGATGATGCAAGGAAACTCGACAGAAATGCTAAAAACAAATATGTTGTGTGAACTGTATTGCGTTCTTACATGGTAGCAAACTAGCAATTGCATGAGATGCCTCTCCGATATTCAACATGTTGCTTAATGCTTTCTAAGCCTTTTAAATCTCGTATTGAGTAGTATTTCCAGATTTGTGTGCGGATAATCTTTTGACTGTAGACGATGTTTCATCAATAATAGAGTGATTTAGTTAATTGCTTTTTTCGATTGAATGGCAAATTCATACATCCTAGCTTTCTGAATATCTGCTAGACCGTTTTTTTTACTTGCTGTTAAGTTTTGGAAATTGCTTATGCGTTCTGTTTTGATTGCAAACTCGTGAGTGAAGAAGATTTGGATTAAATACCCACCTCTACTCAAGCGATTTGGTTGTTAGGGAAATTACGTATAACTTCGTTAAAATGGATCCATCCAAGAAAATACCACCTCTAATCTATTGCAGCCAGACTCGGTGCATAGATTGCAGAATTTGGAACATTTTATGCTTCAAACCTTGGTTCTAGTGGCTTTGTAACATTTTGTAGTTTCGGATAATTCAGACGAATTTTTCATTTAAAACTGATAATTAGAGTCTAACATCATCAATATTATTCAATTTTTATTTGAATTGAATTTAAACGCCCTAATACAGTGCATATTCTAGGAGTTCACCCTTGAAGGATAACGTAAGTGTTATTTCGTTCATCAATAGCATAAAATTTAAGCATAATCTCAACATTTAAGACTGATCAATATGAGAATGAAGAGCACAAACACAATATTTTCGGTTTTAAGCATAATCTCAACATTTTTATATAACAACAGACAACACTAAGTCTACCGTGCTTGCTAAGTTTCCAGGAGGATTCCTCCATGTAGATCCCCATCAGGACTTTTTTTATATTCCAATAATAGGGCACACATGATCAAAGACCTGATTACAATTATTGTATGATTCCTTTTTAGAGGATATATAAACAATCAATACTGGCAGAACAAAGGTTTGTCAAAAAATTTCCCCTTCCTCCCAGCCTCCTCCTCCGCCGTTCAGAACCTCCTCATCTTCATCTGCGACATAATCTTCCTTGATAAATAAACCAAGTCGCTCCAATGGGTTCTCAAACTGAAGTTTATCCAATCTTCCCATTGCAGTTCTGTAGCCATTTCTACCGCCCAGAGCCTTATAAGATAGTGTACAGCCACTCAAACTCTCCAGTTCTTTCACAACCTCCAAATTATGTTCGATGTCAACTGATCTTTTCATCTACAAAAGACAAACAGTGAATATTCATTTCACTAATATACAGATGAGTTGCAAAATATATAAATATATGACAAGAATATAACCTTTTCTATCGCAGCCCGTGCAGCTTCTCTTTCCTTTTCTATTTGTTGCCTTGTTTCTTCTTCGGCTCTCATTCTTGCAGCTGTTTCAGCAGTTTTAATTTGGGCTTCGATCCTTGCTTGCTCTGTTATATGCAGCATGTCATAAAGGTTGTTATCATAATCGAATTAAACTCAATTCTCATAATCCCAACCTAAAGAAATCACTTAAAAAGAATCTAAAAAAAACCACTGCAAAAAAGTGCGCATCATATTATATTGCTAACCAATCCAAAATCACATAATACTCCCTCTGTCTTACCCCATTAATGTTACTCTTACAGAAAAAATATTGTATCAAAATGAAGGACATTTTTTTGTTTTCAAATAAATATTAATTATTCATTCCAATTGTACCATATAATAGTTCACTTTGCATTTATTATAATGGTGAATACACCAATGCGCAACAAGGATAATTTGACAAAATTACCAATATTTTTCTCTGAAACAGACAAATGTGACAGTTTTTATGGAACAGAGAGTGCTTCAGTATATCTATTTGCAAAAAACTCGGTTTATTGAGAAACTCCGGGCATGTGTGGTTTACACAATAGATGGCACCTTGTAATATACACATCACAGATAAAATGCATGAAGTGCATGTTTTTATTGAAATTAAGAAAATTGGAAAAATGACACTGAGACAAGTAGTTCTTATGATGAGCACTCGAGTTCAAAAAGTACACATGTTCTATCAAATTAAATTGTCTTCCAAGTAAGAGATAATATTCACCTTCACGTTGTATCCTTTCCAGTCTCTCCTTTTCAAGCTGCATTTTCAAAGGATCCCCTTTATCACCCTGAAATGTGCAATGAAAAATATATTAGTAAACCACACTACATTACAAAAATAGCTTTTTGTTAAGGCAAGAGTAGAGATAAAGCCATACATGTTCCAGAAGAGTCTTTTGTTGTGCTTTCAATATGGTATCCGCAAAGCGACTTTTGAGCATAGCAGCACGGAGAGCCTTTTTAGGTGAAAGCTGGACAGGAAGAACAGTGGTGCTCCATACTAAAACATAAAAAGTATTAAACCATCACTATCAGACCTCATCACAAAAAAATAAAATTTAATCGATGCTTACTAGACAGAGAAACTGACCTTCACCAGAAGAGGCGTCAGTAGCAAGAGTTGTATGCTGAGAACTAGGACATGCGTGTTCACTATCTAAAGAACTTACAGCCCCTTTACATAATATGAACATTAAGTATACCATATCAGCAGTAACGTAAGCGGGTAGAACACAATATTTTACAAATCATAATTCTTCTCACCATCAGAACCAGGATCAGATTTCCTCTGCAAAGGTGATGTACATTTAGTCTTGCAGTCCTGATAAAGATATTATACTCTTATTAGACTTGAAAGTAACAGGAATATCTTAAAGTTACATTTAAGATTGCTAATGGTATGTTATTAAAACCTGTTTCAAAGCAGCATCACTACATGTTGTTGGCTCCCTAACTTCAGATCCTTCAGAAGACATAACAAAGTCAAACCAGAAATATAAGTTAATCAGGCAAACCATAAAAGACTAAGCATGTAAGCAAACACAAGATTGTCTAATTAGCTAATGGCCCAGGAGTTAAAATTGCTAGACATGAACAACAGTGTGTGATATCACAATAAATATTTCGCTTGCATGTAACAAGACTCTATGAAAGACAGGCTTTTCTTAATAGAGCTAGAACCAGAGAACTGTTCTTAATCATGATTACATTTTCCACCTGTGGAATACACAAGTAGTAGCTCTTCTACATAACCATAAACCTATACAGTACCCTTAATGCATCATACCTTTAATAAAGTCCTTCTGAAGTGGTTTGCAAGGAATCTGTGATAATTTAGGTACATCCACCTATGAGCAAAGCATTGTCAATATACATCTATCCAAAATAAATAAAAGAAACAAAAGTTCCAACTCACATTAAGGTGACTGTGGATAACAAATTTGGCAGAAGCATAAATTTTATGTCAATTCATGTAAATATATTGCATTGTAGCATATTTAAATAACGCTTTTCTCCTCAGAGAATACAACACTTACTCTAGCATCTCTTGGTGTCAATGAACTAATCTTATGAAATCCTTTGTGTTCAGATGCTCGGGACCTTTTGGTCAAGGAATCTTTATGCCGGGATTGTGTACCAATACAACTTTTTCTCACAGTTTCTTTAATTATTCCAGTCTCACTTTTCCCAAGCTCATCTTCACAATTCCATTTTTTATCCATATCTTTCCATTTTCTGTCAAACAATCTGTTAAGATCCTTTGCCATCAAATGAACATCATTGTTTGGAGGATTATATGTCATGGCATTTGAAAAGGTCAATCTGACATCAGCTGCAAACTCCTCTTTGTTATGATAAATATTTTTCTCCAGCTTGGATTTAATTGTGCCTAAATCCATGGGATGAGATATGACCGTAAAATAATCTGGAATGTTCAACGCTACAGGATCCACTGGCACCTTAAACACCCAGCTATAGTGATGAGATGTTAAGCATTTGAGTATTGCAGCACACATCTGTGACCCTTTCCGATCAATCTTCTGCCTTTTATTCTTTGGACCCTCAATATTCCCAGATGGTTCCCTTTTCTTGGAATATAGCGGTGAGGACTTTTTGATAGGATTACAGGGTCTATTTGCATCAAGTTGAGACACTTTCTCTCCAAACTGACATTTTGGCCCAGAAACAACTTCTATCCTTTTGGTGGAGAATTTGATCTTCAACTTTGTAGTTGGTGCAATAGTCTCTGTGGCAATCATGGTGATATAAACGGTGAGTGCAAGGACACTCTCCAAATTTCCAAGTTCTCAAAAGTCAGACGACTTTAACTCCTTTGACACAAAGGCATCAAGGAAACTATCAGTCCATATGAAAACAGATCACCTGGACAGCCTGAATAAACACATCAAAAAGACAAAGGCCATCATTAATTTCAAATCAAAATACTTAAACTCTCTCCAATGATATTGAAAACTAACCTTCAAATAGCTTTTTTAAAGGACCTTCGAATATATGAGTAAATAGTTATAAGATTTAATTCATAAACACAATCACACAAATATTTTTTCAATCATAATCCTTAAATCAGTACAAACATTTGACATCAATCATAATATTTCTGAAAGTTACACAAAGGATTGGTTGGGATTCATTAAGAGAGTATACAACTTCAATGTATCAAAGATTCAAAACTAAACTCAAAGTCTAACTAATGAAATTTGTTTGCCTAAAACAATATATCATCTATATAAAAAGGTTATTTGATGTCCGATACACGGAAATTGAAATTGAAAGCCCAAAAAAATCACTCAAAAAATTAACAATTTTCTGGAAAGTAAAATCATGGAGATTACTGTAATTAACAAACATATCCAGCCCAACATCCACCCAAGAACGATATGAGGCAATACACAAAACCGCAAAGCATTATAACCGACAAATCTCACTAGATCAAGTAATCAAAAAAGTTTAAAACTACCTCAATTTCACATCAAAATAAAAAATTGGAGAGAAATTCACCCATCCCCGGTTTCAAATCGAACAGGAACAGAACAATAAGACAAAACAAACACGAAAATAAAAAATCTTTTAGGTTACCAAGCGAAACCCAATAACAAAAAATAAACAAAAAGAAAACAGAAAGAACGGAAATTCGAGAGACGGAGAAGAATTAGGGTTTAAAAAGGAAGTACCTTAACTGAACCAGAGATGAAGGGCTGCGCAGCCCTAGTCGAACGTCGACGGAAAGAGGAAGGAGAGAAACGGCACCACTGCGATTTAGGGTTTTTAGTTATCTATACACACTACGCGTGAGTGGGATTGACTTTTGAGATTTTTTTGTTTTGAGACTGATATTTTTGGTTTTTGTTATTCTAGACTCAACTATTTTATAGTAGTGCTAGTATTTCTTAGTGTAAATATAAAAAAGTTATTTATTTTAGTTTGATGATTGAATATAAATGATGTGAATCATAAAAAAATTGGAAAATATTGATGCTGATTTGGTTTTATTTTTATAAAATATTTACGAAATTAATATTCATGCACATTTTTTTATGATACTACTTTTTTAAAATTAATTTCAAGAATGTTTAAATTAATATTTATTTGGTATGATTTGATTGAAAGATATTTAGTTATATTTTAGTATGATTTGATTAATTTAATATGATTTAATATTTTATGTTTAAAAGAATATATATTGTCATGATCTTAATCTAAAAATTTATTTAGTTATATTTTATTTATTTGTTTTGAATTATACATTTTTTTATGATTAATGATTATATGAATATTTTGATTTAGGCGATTTCGATTTAGGGATTTTCGACGTCCTGTTTTTGACGGAGACTGTTTGAATCTCAGTGTTAAATCTCTCGGTAATGGTTTAAACTTTGAACCCTAGGGTTGGGGACCTATACTGGGATGTTCTGGGGTTTAAGTTCTAGTAGTTTTAGGGTTTGGGGATGGGACGTGGTCGGCCGAAGAAGAAGATGGCGCAGACCCCACTGCCGAGGTTTAGAGTTTTCTCGTTGGCACCAAACTCAGGTGAGAGGAAAGGAAATACAAGTAAATCAGGTGAAAAGAAGGGAACCCCCAAGCAACAGTGATACGAGTGGTGACAACACTGAGATAAAGACGACCTTGTTGGAGATGGCTCTAGAAGAACATATCGAAGTTGAAAAAAATGAGGATAAATCACCTCAATTATGGGTGGATATGATAAAGCGGAATCGATTACCAGTGAATGGAATTGAGATCACATATACTACTCCTAGAGTAATCAATGGTGAAATTGAGGTTCAGATTGAGGAACGAGATGTGGCATCTGGAAAATATTTTTGGAAGAAGGTGCTCATCATGTATGTTATATATGTGATTAACTTTCCATGAATGTTGTTAGGAAATTTATGATCAACACTTGGAACTTTGTGACAATACCATAATTATAATACAATGATCAAGGATACTTTCTCATTTGATTTAAATCTCGTGAGGATAATGATGTTATTCTTATGAGCAGACCTTATACCATCTACAAGAAACCAAACTTGCTACATGAATGGCCACCCACATTTATATTGAAGGATAATGTTCTAAGGGTTCTACCTATCTGGGTCATATTCCCACAGCTGCCTCGTATTTATTGGGGAGATAAAAGCATTTGTAAAATTTCTAATGTTATTGGTAAACCTCTTATGACTGATGAATGCACTGCTAAGAAATTATGAGTATCATATGCTAGATTTCTAATTGAAGTTGATGTTATAGTGGAACTAAAGGAATAAATCACAATTTGAGATCCTCAAGGTGTTAAAATGACACAGCGTGTGGAGTATGAATGAAGACCACCATATTGTATGACATGTAACAAGGTGGGTCATGAATTCAAAATGAAGTAGGGAATACCAAAGAAGAAATCAGACAAGAAACAAGTTTGGGAACCAAAAAAAGATCTAGCCTTAAAGGGGGTCGTGATAACTGAGAAGTGTTTGTGGTAATCATGTTAGATTAATAGGAATTAACATGCTATTAAATGGTAATCATGTGGTAATGATTCTGGACTGTGTGGAAGTGTTTGTGGATGTTTTGAGTGAGTTTTGCAGGTACTGGCATAGTAGAACGTGATTCTGTTTTTGTTAATAGGATGATGGGCATCACCTGTATGATGCCCTAGGCGTCATGAACTATGAAGCGCTAACGGGTTCCAGGCATATGACGAGGAAATCGTCATGGTCTCCAAGAAAACGTAGCCTTGTCGGTCATCACATTTGTGACGTGTTGAGGGATGAAGAGGATGATGGGTGTCACCCTGGTGATATGTTACCCGTCATCGTATCAGTGGACGTATTTTGACCTACCGAGTTAGGTTTTGGGGGTGGACTTGTCGGGCGGTCGGCGATTAGCTGTTGTTTGGTGTATTTTGATAAATATGAGTTAATTAATTAAACTATATGATTAATTGCATGTTGGTAAGTGATATTATGCATAACTGAACGTTATGTGTAATTTATGAATATGTGTGATGAGAATGCAATTATGACGTGGTGTGTACTATTGTGCATACTTGTTGATGAGTTGTTGAGACGCGTAATTCGGAGTGAGAATTATTATTGATGCATTGAATGTATATTTGTTACAGTCATAGTTGGGTTGGGTTGCATCTTTTGTCGTAGTGTGATTATGTACAGTCAAAGTGGAGATGTATTGCATTTGTATATGTCATACATCATATGTCGTTGTTGTTGTGAAAGAGGCATGTTAGCTAGTTCAAAATGGGGACTAGTGGCTTGTCCCAAGCTCATAGTGGGGGCTTGGAGCTTATAGTTGATTGGAGCTTGGGGTTCGCAGTTGATTGGAACTCACTTCATATGAAAAGCCAAACATTGAGTCGGTACTGCATGCATATAGAGTTGAGTTGTGAGTCCGGTTCAGAGTGTGGGCCGTGACGAGCATGTGTCAAGTCATTGTTGCATTATATTACATGATGATGAGATGTTTGAGCATTAATGAATATCATTGTGTGATTGCGATGTGAGTGAGGTATGAATACATGAAGTTGGTGTGTTTTCTGATATGTGGATAATTTTGTAGATATGTGAATTTATCTTGAATGTTTATGCACCATTTATTATTCGAATGTATTATCACCCCCTTTTTGTGTTGTTGCGTCTATACTCCTTTGGAGTACAGATAATCAGGTATCTGAGTAAAAGCTTGAGGTTGAGGACGATGTTGTGTCTCTTTAGTTGCTTATCATTTGTGTTTATATTTGGAGTCACTCTGATATGTAACACAATGGGACAGGTTGTTCTATCATTTATTTTATGTTGCATATCTTCTTGTTGATTCGTAATATTTTGAACCGCGTTTTTAAAATTAATAATGTTGTTAAAGATTTTAATGCCAATGATTTATAATTTTCCGATGCTATGATTTATTTCGTCATTATATGGTTCAAAGTGTTTTGATGTTTGTGAGTAGCATCCTGCTTGGTGAATATTTATGATTTATATATGTTTTATTTACTTAATTGTCGAGTCTGTAAGTAAGGTGTTATAGGAGGCCCACGTTAAATCATTCCAAAAGCCTCTCAAAACGGTGGGCTTTATGAAGTTAGTCATTTTGATCATATGAATTCCAAGGTAGACACATTCTATCAGAAAATAGAAAATTTGAGCATTACCCCAACAATTCTCTACTGTGAGATTCGTGGAATAAAATGGCATACTGCAGTTTACAGCCAGATGATCCTCGCCCAAGGAATTGGTCAAGAAAGTATGAATTATCTTAATAATAATCAGCATAGTTGATCGGTCACCATTTTCACTATGTTTTCGTTGCTTATCCGACAAGAAACCAAGGATATTGAGACATTATGTACGTATTATGGTACCTTTAAAAGTTAATTTTCATTATCGTAAGTTATTTAAGCAATTTTATTAAATGTCAGTTTTATTTTGTGTTTTCATGATTTTATGCTTCGGTTGTCATGTTTATGCCCTCCAGGTCCACGGAGAAGATCCAATGGACTCAATGCGAGAAAGTGGGAAGTTCAAGTGTTCGAAAAAAGAAGATTTCCCAGTTCATGAGGCCTGACACGGCCACCCGTGTCACCTGACACGGACAATGTCAGGAGGAAGGCCAAGAAAGTACAAGAAATGCTCAAAACAGTGGCCTGACACGACCGCCCTTGTCGGCCTGACACGGCCATTGTCAGCCCAAAACGCTAATTTTCTAATTTTCGGGCTTTTTCACCGAGCTTAAGCTGCAGGGACCTTTTGGAGATTTCCACCTTCTGCCAAGGGATTTTCACTATATTATGAGAGTTTCTACAATAGAAAAAGGGGGATCTTGGAATGAGGCAAACACAATATTGTCAAGCAATCAAGTATTACAGAGAGCAAGGAGTTCGGAGAGCAGAAGGTTTTTATGAGCGGAAGCAATTGAAGATCCAAGTCATCCAAATACTTGTAATGTGTAATTTTTATCTTGCATTCGTTTTGAACAATATGAGTAGCTAAACCCCTAAATGCTAGGGGGTGTCCCTGATTTAGAATTGTAATGACTTTGAGTTTACATTTGCATTTATAATATTATTCTTACGGTAACCTTTTGATGTGTTTAATGCTTTCTCTTTCGGACCAATCGAGATTGTTTTGTGGTTATCAATTAGGCTGGACCGTCATTGGTAAGGTTTTCATAAGGTTACTCTGCAGTAGATATCACATAAGACTAGGGATACTCTGCATGAACTAGAGCATTCTTGATATAATAAAGCTTAACTTCACCCTAATTGCCTATGGACATAGAAATTAGGGTAAAATGATTAAAGGTTTTCTCACAAAGGACTTGAGAGAAAATACCCTTGAGAACTGCTAGTACTTGATATTTCTTGATGCAATAGTGACTCAGAGTTGTTACAGGGATAAATCATACACCTTCCCTGGCATTGTTCCTAATACCTTGCAAACCCTTATTTTTATTATTATTTTCCTTTGCCTTTATTTTTATAATTTTGAATTAAAAAACCCCAATTGTAATTTTTGTTTAAATGAACGATGAATTGAACTCAATATTAACTTGCAATCCTTGAGATCGACATTCGGAGAATTTCCCCTTTATTACTATAACAAGCAAAATAGTACACTTGCTATTTTTTCGACCAAGTTTTTGGCGTTGTTGTCGGGGACTGCCAAAATATAGAGTTTAATTTTAAGTTCAATTAAAATTTTGTTGCTCTTCAATAAAATTATTTTTCTTTCATTTATATATTTTCATTCACTAATCTGTGTATGCGAGGAGAGCCCTTAGCAGAATTTTTTTTGACGCAGAAATCGAGAGAACCCATCACCGAAGACGCAAAAACGCTAGATTGGATTCCAAAGAAGAAGTTCCCTCTGATCACTCAGATTCAGAAAAAGAAACTATGGCTGAAATCCCTCCATAACAAGGGAAAATGAATCGTTGAGTCATGCGACGTTAAGCGAAGCGGTTCGTGGGAGGCAACCCACGCATTGTTATTTATAATTATGGTTTGTGTTTGTTTGTTATTTTAGGTGTACACAGTGCCTTGCATAAAAGGGTGAAGGTACTCACATGGAAAAAGTTGGAAAAATGAGCAGAACAGCAGCCTAACACAGTCCGTGTCAGGCTTGCGGATTTTAAATTTGTTTGGAAAATTTGAATTTCGTATGGGCATGTCTCACTTTCCACTTCTCATCCCCCTCAGCAGGGAACTATGAGTCATCTTCTTTCTATCCTGTTCTAAAACATTGAGGTCAATATTTAGTTCAAGTGTGGGGGAAGGTTTACTATGTTGTTTGCTTTTATTTTTGTTTTGTTTTATGTTTTATTTGATTAGTTCCCAATTTTTACCATTTCACATTTGGTTTATTTTTACTATCAGGTATCATATGTTGCATGTACTTCAGGTTCTTGGTATTATAGTTGGATGAGGTAATGATCAATAGCGGTAGTGGATGAAATGATCACTCCACTTACTATTGCTTGTTGTGAAGGATCTTCCCAAAAAGTGGATACTGCTGAAGAAAAGATCGGATGCAACTTCTAAAGCTCAACTAACGTAGGTTCCTTGTGCATTCCGAGTTGAGTAAGAAGTCGCACCATACTCAAAGTATTGTGGATGTTGTCATTCTTTACCTAACATTGCATAAAAAGCCAAACACATTTGTCATCATAAGCGATATTGAGGTATGTCTTTATCACTCTAACTTTGTGTATGTTCTCTGGGAATTTCACTGCATGTGTCGCAACCTGCGGAAAAAAAATAACCGGCGAAAAAAAAAAGAAAAATGACAGAAGAGTCGCCACCATGCGTTATTTATCCCAAAGGAAGGAAAGGAAACGCTCGAAGTAAACCTGGAGAAAGGAAAGGAAAAGACAAGGTCTCGCAACCAAATCTTGGGTTCGGGAGTCGATTATGCGAAGGGAAGGTATTAGCACCCCTACACATCTGTAGTACTCTACGGGATCCACTCTTGTTATTCTTGTCTAAAGGGTGTGTGTTTATCTAATGTACTATTTACTAAAAGAAAATGACTCGCACGGATGTCGCATCCACTGCATACGTATCTTGTAACAACCCAATTTTTGTATTTATTTCTTATATTATTATTATTATATTTTATTTTATTTATTTGGAGTGTTAATTAATTAATTGGTTGTTAGGTAGTATAATAATTGATTATATTAATTAACTTGGTGTGTATACTGTGTTGGTTTAATTTATTTGAATTAAATAGAGATATTATAATACTATGTCTTATTGAGTCTATTAATTAAAATAGAGGTATCATTCTTTAAGCCCAAATATAATACTAGAATAGTAAGAGGTAGGAGAGTGAGAAGTAGGATTCATTTGATCTTTGACGGCAACAGAGAAAGAAAAGAGGAAAAGTAAGGGAAAGAGGAGAAGAACAAGAGAGAAGCTAAGGTTTCCAGAAAATTGAAGAGGTAAGGGGGAGAATCCTTATTATTATGGGTTAGTATGATTGGGTCAATGGGTAGAAATATGTTTACGTTGAAATCCCTAAATTTCATGGTTTTTGGAATTGTTAGGTTTTGATGAGTATTCTTGATTTGTGGTGATTTAATTGTGTTAAAACTGTAAATTAACTTTATATACTTAGAGTATTGTATGAGTTATAATTTTCTGAGCGTTTGGCTTTTTACGGAATCGAAACCGGAGGTCCGAAAGTCCTCCAACGATGAAAAATGCAGTAAATTCTGCATTCTGTTTTGTGTTAACCGGTTAACCAAAAGCGTTAACCGGTTACTTGTTAAAGATCTGCGCAGGGATTGCATTCTGCATCGCGTTAACCGGTTAACCAAAACCGTTAACCGGTTACATACTTAAAAATCTGCCAGGAAGTGCATTCTGTCTCGCGTTAACCGGTTACCTAAAAGCGTTAACCGGTTAACACTGTTGAAAAATGACAAATTGAGACTTTAAAAGTTGTATTCATTTTGAAATGAAATCTAAGTGTGCGTATTTGATAATTAGCCTATAATTGTGAATGATACATTGTTATGAATGTGTATATGTACCATTGGTGGATAATTCATAGAGTTGAATTATGGTGATATGTGGAATGTTAAGATGGTAGAGATGATCTTAATTGCATATGTGTTGGTATTTGTACATTCATTCATGGCATGGTCGGCTTCATGGTGGAAGCGGTGAAACTGTGGGTTCACATGGTAATAGACGTTGATCCTTGAATAGAAATAGGCGTACCAGACGTTGATCCTTAATTGGAAATAGACGTAGTGGCTTTGATCTTGTCCGGATCGGAAGCGTGGCTTGGATTCTAGATATTGAATCGGAAAGCGGTGAGACGTTGGGTTCACATTGTGGTACCACATGCATAGAGTCACATGTCTTGCATTGAGTCACATTAGAGTTATGTGATAATTGAATGTATGCATTGATGTGATTGTGAAGTGTGTATGAGATATGGTAATTGAATTTGGTGATGTTTGGATACATAACTTGGCAAAATACGTGATTATGGGATAATTGTAGTTATGTGTATATTTGGGAATATAGTATTGGATTTTAATATTATACTCCTTGAGTTTCTATGTATGCTTGAAACATGTGAAATAAATGTTGGTTAGTATTATTTACATGGTTAAACAAGGTGTGATGAATTCCTTTAATTGTTTATTTAATCATTGTGCCTTATTATACTTCTTCATAATGATTTGAATTCTCACCCTTCTGTTTGAATGTTGCCTTTACATGGGCATCGTGCAGATACTCAAGAGTAGTGTTGCTGAAGTAAGTGGACGGTAGCTCACTCGAGATTTAGCCGGAGAGTTTCCGTGTTTTGGTTTTAAAGACTAGGTAGTGAGTCAATGCTCTGGTCATGTAACACAGGGTAGATTGGTAGTATTGAACTCATATCTTATTTGGATATGTATTATGTTATTATTTGTAAACATGTTTAATTGCAATTTGCTGTTTGAGAGGCCATAATGCCAAATATTCTGGATATGGTTTTATTTTATCTTGAAGAGATTATTGAGAGATGATCATGGTATGGGACATGAATCGTTTTATGAAATGCATGAATATTCATTATTTTCCGCTGCGAACGCATATTCTTGAATATTCATGATAATTGACATGTGTTATTTTGAAATGACCAGGTGTATTGTATATCGATGATGAATGATGTTGGTTTTTGAAAGCTTTTAGTTTGCGAAAACGTCGATGTGACGCCCTTTTGTTTATATGCGTGCTTATTTACTCTGATTATATATTAAGTATTTTGGGGTAGAAAAATGGGTGTTACATTAGTGGTATCAGAGCATGGTCGACCAGTTGGTCAATAGTCGTTAATGTTTTCCATCCTGTTGTATTTGATTTGTGTATCTGACACGATCGATACTGTTTGTCTGGTTGTTCGGGCTGTTCAGGATGATGGTTGCAGGCAAGAATGATGATGCCATTGCTGAGGCGCTGAGGATGTTGGCTGACTCCATTGGTCAGATCCCTCAAGCGAATGCTGGTAACCGAAATGGAGATGATGATGAGTTCCGTGCTTTGGGGAGATTCCAGAGGAACAATCCTCCTGTCTTTGAGGGTGAGCATGAACGTGATAAAGCTCAAGCTTGGCTGAAGGCAATTGAGAAGATCTTCAGAGTCATGAACAATACGGATGCTCAGAAAGTGCAGTTTGGTACTCATATGCTTGAGAAGGAAGTTGAGGATCGGTGGAATAACACTCTTCAGAGGTTTGAAGAAGACAACATTGAGGTTACTTGGGCTCTTTTCTGGGATGTCTTCTTGGAGAACTATTTTCCAGAAGATTGTCGTGGGAAGAAAGAGGTGGAGTTCCTTGAATTGAAGCAAGGAAATGGTACTGTTGCTGAATATGCTGCTAGATTTCAGGAGCTTATCAAGTATTGTCCTCATTACAATACTGCTAATGTTGAGAGATCTAAATGCTTGAAGTTTGTGAATGGCTTGAGACATGATATCAAGAAGGTCATTGGTTACCAACAGATTACTCGTTTTGCGGAGTTGGTTAACAAGAGTCGGATTTATGATGAGGATAGTAGGGAAAGTGCTTCTTTCTACAAGAGTTTGAAGGGGAAAAACCAGGATCGTGGGAAACCGTATGATGACAAGAGGAGACAATCTGGTTTTGGCAAGAAGCCAAGTGGGGGAGGATCTTCTACTCCACTTAAGTGTTTCAAATGTGGCGTTGAAGGTCATCGTGCTGTTGATTGTAGTAAGGATTTTGTGACGTGTTTCAAGTGTGGCAAGAGTGGTCACAGAGCAAACCAGTGTGGAGTTGGTTCGAGTGTGACTTGTTACAATTGTGGTGAGAAAGGTCACATTAGTACCAAATGTGATAAGCCAAAGAAGGAGCAAGCGAAGGGAAAGTTGTTTGCATTGTCTGGTGCGGAGGCCACTACCGATGATAGGCTAATCCAAGGTACGTACTTTATTAATGGTACACCTTTGATTGCCATTATTGATACCGGTGCAACACATTCTTTCATTTCTTTGGATTGTGCTAAGAGATTGAATCTTATATTATCTGATATGCGTAGAAGTATGGTTATTGATACACCTGCTATGGGTTCTGTTTCTACTTCCTATGTGTGTCTGAATTGTCCGTTGAGTATCTTTGGTAGGGATTTTGGAATTGATTTAGTTTGTCTTCCTTTAGAGCAGCTTGATGTGATTTTGGGTATGAATTGGTTAGAATTTAATCGGGTGTATATCAACTGTTTCGAGAAGACGGTTATTTTTCCTGAGGTCGGTGCTAAGGAAGATTGGTTTGTGTCTGCTAAGCAAGTTGATGAATCGGTGCAAGGTGGGGCCGAGTTGTTTATGTTGTTGGCAACCTTGGATATTCATGAGAAGAAGACGATTGAAGAATTGCCAATAGTTTGTGAGTTTGCGGAGGTATTTCCGGAAGATATACGTGATTTACCGCCGGAACGTGAGGTTGAGTTTTCTATTGATTTAGTTCCTGGAACTAGTCTTGTATCGATGGCTCCCTATAGAATGTTTGCTTCTGAGTTGAAAGAGTTGAAGAGTCAACTTGAAGACTTGCTTGAGAAGAGGTTTATTCGTCCTAGTGTGTCGCCGTGGGGTGCACCTGTTCTATTGGTCAAGAAGAAAGAAGGTTCTATGAGATTATGTGTTGATTATAGACAACTGAATAAAGTGACGATTAAGAACAAGTATCCACTTCCGAGGATCGACGATCTGATGGATCAGCTGGTTGGAGCTTGTGTGTTTAGCAAAATTGATTTGAGGTCTGGGTATCATTAGATTCGTGTAAAGGTTGAGGATATTCAAAAGACTGCTTTTCGGACAAGGTACGGTCACTACGAGTACTCCGTGATGCCTTTTGGTGTGACTAATGCACCTGGTGTATTTATGGAGTATATGAATAGAATTTTTCATGATTATCTGGATAAGTTTTTTGTTGTGTTCATCGATGATATATTGATTTATTCTAAGAGTGAAGAGGATCATGCCGAGCATTTGAAGGTTGTGTTATCGGTGTTGAAAAAGAATAAGTTGTTTGCTAAACTCTCTAAATGTGAGTTTTGGTTGAGTGAAGTAAGTTTTCTTGGTCATGTGATTTCGAGTGGTGGTATTTTTGTGGATCCTACGAAGATTGAGGTTGTATCTCAATGGGAAGCTCCTAAGTCTGTTGCTGAGATTAGAAGTTTCCTTGGTTTGGCTGGTTATTATAGGAAGTTCATTGAAGGATTTTCTAAGTTGTCGTTACCATTGACGCAGTTGACTAGGAAAGGTCAAGCTTTCATCTGGACTTCGCAGTGTGAAGCGAATTTTCAAGAGCTTAAGAGAAGATTAACTACGGCTCCCATTCTGATTTTACCGGATCCGTTAGAAACTTTCGTTGTGTATTGTGATGCTTCTTGGTTGGGTTTGGGAGGTGTTTTGATGCAAAAAGGGCAAGTGGTAGCTTATGCTTCAAGGCAACTTAAAGTTCATGAGAGGAATTATCCGACGCATGATTTAGAGTTGGCCGCCGTTGTGTTTGTGTTGAAGCTTTGGAGACATTATTTGTTTGGATCGAGATTTGATGTGTTTAGTGATCACAAGAGTTTGAAGTACTTGTTCGATCAGAAAGAATTGAATATGGGGCAAAGGAGATGGTTGGAATTATTGAAAAATTATGATTTTGGTTTGAATTATCATCCTGGAAAGGCGAATGTTGTAGCTGATGCATTGAGTAGGAAGTCATTGCACATGTCTATGTTGATGATTCGAGAGTTTGAATTGTTGGAACAATTTAGAGATTTGAGTTTGGTTTGTGAAGCGACGCCTTCGTGTGTTAAGCTTGGTATGTTGAAGCTTACGTGTGGCATTATTGACGAGATTAGAGAAGGTCAAAAGTCAGATTTGAAATTAGTCAATGTTATGACATTGATTAATCAAGACAAAGGTGGTGACTTTCGGATTGATGAGAATGGTATCATGAGGTGTCGTGATCGAGTTTGTGTTCCGGATGTTGCGGATTTGAGAAAGAGGATTCTTGAGGAAGGGCATAGAAGTGGTTTGAGTATTCATCCCGGTGCTACTAAAATGTATCAAGACTTGAGGAAGATGTTTTGGTGGCAAGGTATGAACAAGGATGTAGCGGAATTTGTGTATTCATGTTTGACTTGTCAAAAGTTAAAGATTGAACATCAAAAGTCGTCTGTTTTGATGCAACCGTTATCTATTCCCGAGTGGAAGTGGGATAGTATCTTTATGGATTTTGTTTCGGGTTTGCCGAGAACATCGAGTAATTGTGAGGCGATTTAGGTCGTTGTGGACAGGTTGACGAAATGTGCTCATTTTATTCCGATGAGGATGGATTATTCGATGGAGAGACTTGCTAAGTTGTACATCGAAAGGATTGTGTGTTTGCATGGTATTTCGTCGAGCATTGTTTCGGATAGAGATCCGAGGTTCACTTCGAGATTTTGGGAAGGTTTGCAAAGTGCTTTGGGTACGAAGTTGCGTTTGAGTTCGGCGTATCATCCGCAAACTGATGGTCAAACGGAGAGGACTATTCAGTCACTTGAAGATCTTTTGAGGTCTTGTGTTTTGGAACAAGGAGGAAATTGGGATAGTTTCTTGCCTTTGATCGAGTTTACGTATAACAACAGTTTCCATTCGAGTATTGGAATGGCACCTTTTGAGGCTCTTTATGGTAGAAGGTGTAGAACTCCTTTGTGTTGGTACGAATCGGGAGAGAGTGTTGTGGTTGGACCCGAGTTGATTCAAGAGACTACGAATAAGATTAAGATGATTCAAGAGAAGATGAAGGCTTCTCAGAGTCGTCAAAAGAGTTATCATGATAAGAGGAGGAAGGCTCTTGAGTTTGAGAAAGATGAGCATGTGTTTCTTCGAGTTACGCCAATAACGGGTGTTGGTAGAGCTTTGAAGTCGCTTAAGTTGACGCTGCGTTTCATTGGTTCTTATCAGATTTCCGAGAGGGTAGGTGAAGTGGCATATCGGATTGCATTACCACCGTCACTTTCTAATCTTCATGATGTGTTCCATGTGTCTCAATTGAGGAAGTATATTGCGGATCCATCACATGTTGTTCCAGTAGATGATGTTCAAGTGAGGGATAATTTGACGGTTGATACATCACCTATGCGAATTGAAGATCGAGAAGTGAAGAAGCTTCATGGTAAGGAAATTGCTTTGGTGAAAGTGATATGGGGAGGAGCCGCCAATGGCAATATTACTTGGGAACTCGAGGATAAGATGAAGGAATCGTATCCGGAGTTGTTCGTTTGAGGTAAATTTTCGAGGCCGAAAATCTTTTAAGTGGGGGAGAGTTGTAACAACCCAATTTTAGTATTTATTTATTATATTATTATAAATATATTTTATTTTATTTATTTGGAGTGTTAATTAATTAATTGGTTGTTAGGTAGTATAATAATTGATTATATTAATTAACTTGGTGTGTATACTGTGTTGGTTTAATTTATTTGAATTAAATAGAGATATTATAATACTATGTCTTATTGTGCCTATTAATTAAATTAGAGGTATCATTCTTTAAGCCCAAATATAATACTAGAATAGTAAGAAGTAGGATTCATTTGATCATTGACGGCAACAAAGAAAGAAAAGAGGAAAAGTAAGGGAAAGAGGAGAAGAACAAGAGAGAAGCTAAGGTTTCCAGAAAATTGAAGAGGTAAGGGGGAGAATCCTTATTATTATGGGTTAGTATGATTTGGTCAATGGGTAGAAATATGTTTATGTTGAAATCCCTAAATTTCATGGTTTTTGGAATTGTTAGGTTTTGATGAGTATTCTTGATTTGTGATGATTTAATTGTGTTAAAACTGTAAATTAACTTTATATACTTAGAGTATTGTATGAGTTATAATTTTCTAAGCGTTTGGCTTTTTACGGAATCGAAATCGGAGGTCCGAAAGTCCTCCAACGATGAAAAACGCAGTAAATTCTGCATTCTATTTTGTGTTAACTGGTTAACCAAAAGCGTTAACCGTTTACTTGTTAAAGATCTGCGCAGGGATTGCATTCTGCATCGCGTTAACCGGTTAACCAAAACCGTTAACCGGTTACATACTTAAAAGTCTGCCAGGAAGTGCATTCTGTCTCGCGTTAACCGGTTACCTAAAAGCGTTAACCGGTTAACACTGTTGAAAAATGACAAATTGAGACTTTAAAAGTTGTATTCATTTTGAAATGAAATCTAAGTGTGCGTATTTGATAATTAGCCTATAATTGTGAATGATACATTGTTATGAATGTGTATATGTACCATTGGTGGATAATTCATAAAGTTGAATTATGGTGATATGTGGAATATTAAGATGGTAGAGATGATCTTAATTGCATATGTGTTGGTATTTGTACAATCATTCATGGCATGGTCGGCTTCATGGTGGAAGCGGTGAAACTGTGGGTTCACATGGTAATAGACGTTGATCCTTGAATGGAAATAGGCGTAGCAGACGTTGATCCTTAATTGGAAATAGACGTAGTGGCTTTGATCTTGTCCGGATCGGAAGCGTGGCTTGGATTCTAGATATTGAATCGGAAAGCGGTGAGACGTTGGGTTCACATTGCGGTACCACATGCATAGAGTCACATGTCTTGCATTGAGTCACATTAGAGTTATGTGATAATTGAATGTATGCATTGATGTGATTGTGAAGTGTGTATGAGGTATGGTAATTGAATTTGGTGATGTTTGGATACATAACTTGGCAAAATACGTGATTATGGGATAATTGTAGTTATGTGTATATTTGGGAATATAGTATTGGATTTTAATATTATACTCCTTGAGTTTCGGTGTATGCTTGAAACATGCGAAATAGATGTTGGTTAGTATTATTTACATGGTTAAACAAGGTGTGATGAATTCCTTTAATTGTTGATTTAATCATTGTGCCTTATTATACTTCTTCATAATGATTTGAATTCTCACCCTTCTGTTTGAATGTTGCCTTTACATGGGCATCGTGCAGATACTAAAGAGTAGTGTTGCTGAAGTAAGTGGACGGTAGCTCACTCGAGATTTAGCCGGAGAGTTTCCGTGTTTTGGTTATAAAGACTAGGTAGTGAGTCAATGCTCTGGTCATGTAACACGGGGTAGATTGGTAGTATTGAACTCATATCTTATTTGGATATGTATTATGTTATTATTTGTGAACATGTTTAATTGCAATTTGCTGTTTGAGAGGCCATAGTGCCAAATATTCTGGATATGGTTTTATTTTATCTTAAAGAGATTATTGAGAGATGATCATGGTATGAGACATGAATCATTTTATGAAATGCATGAATATTCATTATTTTCCGCTGCGAACGCATATTCTTGAATATTCATGATAATTGACATGTGTTATTTTGAAATGACCAGGTGTATTGTATATCGATGATGAATGATGTTGGTTTTTGAAAGCTTTTAGTTTGCGAAAACGTCGATGTGACGCCCTTTTGTTTATATGTGTGCTTATTTACTCTGATTATATATTAAGTATTTTGGGGTAGAAAAAAGGGTGTTACATATCTCATATGAATATGAGAATCATAGTCTTCGTAGCTCGGCTACCTATGGGTGAAAGAGAAGTGTGCTCGCTAAGACATCGCGTCTTATGCCTACGTATCTCATCTGGAATGAGAATCAGAGCAAAACGTAGTTCAGCTAACTACGGGAACATGGGTCTCGATTGCAACTAGGGCAAGAGAAAGGGAAGGTCTTTATCGCAACGAGGGCGAGAGAAAAGAATCGCAACGAGGGCGAAAGCAAACAAAGATTAGTTGTTAGTCGTCAGTCAAAAAAGAACTCGACAAGACATCACATCTTGTGCCTACGTATCTCATCTGAACATTAGAATCAGAGTTGTCGTAGTTCGACTAACTAGGGGTTGCCATCTGAACATGGACTTACAAAGGAGGACACCAATTGTGTCAAAGGAAAGTGGGCAATGTGTTCACGTCCTAGCAGCAGGTGTCGCAGCTCGCTGAATCGAGTCTTAGGCAGTTACCTCTTTGCAATAGGACGGAGTGACATGCCACAGGATCGGAGACGCACGGAAGGTCTAAAGAAATGGGGAAGCTCTGCCCTAGAGTTGTCATGCAATGTGAACCTAAGTGTTAGGATTTACAAATGGGAACATCTACCTAATGTTAGCATGCAAAGAAAAGAGGGAATTCTACCTATGTTATCATACAAAAGAATAAGGGAATTCTACCTATGTTATCATACAAAGGGTTCTACCTAATGGGTGCCACCTAAACGGAACAGGAATCGACGGACGGGGCAAGGGAAGGCTTTTTAAGCCCTAGAGGCCAATACTTTTGGTACTTGTATCGAATTATTTATTAATAATAAAAGGCTTTTTCTTTATTATGTTTGTTTAAGAAAGTCCCTAGAATAGATAGCCCGTTTAATGTATCAAGTATGACTTAATCATGAGATCACATTAAACATAAGGACACTATTCTTAAAGTATCTGTAGTCGAGCTTTATTGTGAAGTGGGATAACATTAAAGCATTGAGACTATTATGTTTGTAGACTGATGATCACATCTCATGGATCATGGATAAAGAGTTATCAAGTCTTAAACATAGGTATGAATATTAAGAGTAATATTTATACTGGATTGACCCGCTATGAGAATACTATATAGAATGTTATGCAAAGTGTCATAAGTTATTCTCATGGTGATAATGGTGTATACCACTCTTCGACCTGAAACCACTATGGACCCTAGATGTAGAGTCGAGTGCTTTGTTGCTGATCCAATGTTGTCCGTAACTGGATAACCATAAAGACAGTTGATGGGTACTCCACGAAGCATGTTGAGGGACATGAGTGTCCTAGATGGAATTTTCCCATCCTGCGTAACAGGATAAATGTCTATGGGCCCAATATTGAACTGGACAAGGATGACACGGTCTATACCTTGTGTTCAATATAGACATAAGGGCAAAAGGGTAATTATACACATAATTATTATCACAGGAGGTTTTGTCAGATCACATGACATTTTCGTGTCTTGGGTAGCAGTGATGTGTTGCTAGATACCGCTCACTGTTTATTATGTTAAATGCGTGATTTAATATAATTGCCAACGTCGCGAAAACCTACAGGGTCACACACAAAGGACGGATTGATGAGAAATAGAGTAACTAAGGAACACCGTAAGGTACGATGCACTTAAATGGAATACGAAATATGGTAAGGTACCACACGCTTAAGTGATTTTGGGCATATTATAAGATATGGGCCAAAATACACTTAAGTGGGCTTTTTAGCTTGAAGCCCACACAAGTGGTTCTATAAATAGAACCCTTGGGTAGAAGCATTGTCACTCAGACTAAGACTCAAGTGAAGACTTGGAATTTCTTTTCCCTCTCTCTCTCTCTCACTCAAAGCCTTCATTCGTACCAGCTAGCACTGAGATTGAAGGAATCCGTTCATGTGGACTGAGTAGAGACGTTGTCATCGTTCAACGTTCGTGATCGCCACAAGAGGTAACGATTCTATCACTGATCATGCCCATTCGTAAGGATCACTAAATGGAGACATTTTTAAATTCCGCTACGCCTTGGATGGCAATTCTCCTTCAGTGGTATCAGAGCCACTTACGAAACCATGAATCTGATAACTATTTTGTTCTGTATTAATATGATTAAAGACAGAATGGATCAAAGATTAAATTGAGATCGATCAAGTTATATATATATGATATATGTAATCTTGATGCAAAATACATTATATATGATATAGTGTTCTCGTTTCGTTCATTCAAACACTCAATGGTTGTTTTCTTTTGAGCGATCAATGGTCATTTGCTTCTTGATCCGACATTAGTATGGTGAAGCAATGACGTGTTGATCAATCATACTGAATCAACAATCGAGATGTGTTTGACGGTCTGAAATTGGTGCATCAGGGTTAGTGACGGCACAAGGGTTGTGTTGTCAGAGACTTATGCGATTGGGGTTATGACTGCACAAGAGTTGTGCTTTCTAAACACTTTTTGGAACAGTGTTAACCGGTTAACGCATATGGTTAACCGGTTAACGCAATACGAAATAAAATTTTTAAGTTTTTCAAACAGTGTTAACCGGTTAACGCATTTGGTTAACCGGTTAACGCAAGACGGAAAACAGTTTTCCAAGAGATTTTCAAACAGTGTTAACCGGTTAACGCATTTGGTTAACCGGTTAACGCAAGACAGAAAGCAAATTTTTGAACAGATTTCAAACAGTGTTAACCGGTTAACGCATATGGTTAACCGGTTAACGCAAGGCAAAATTCACCCGTTCGGCTAACTTAGTGCTTTAAAGTATCAAGTGTTGATGCGAAAAGCGACGTCAATTTTAAATGAATTGTTCATTAAAAATTTTGGGCAGCGGACCCCCGACTAACTCTGCGTAGTGTGATCGGTCGTCGAGATTTAATTTGGTTTTAATTGATTAAAAGAGTTAAAATTGATAATAATAATAATGTGTTTATTATTGTCTTGTGGTGATCGGTTATGGCCTTAGTTTTCCTTTATTTTGTTTTGGTTTTTAAAATACGACCTGCGTGTCGTGCCTCTCTTTTAATCTCTCAATGTAACTTCTTTTCTCATCTCACTCCCTCGTATGTAAAACGAGTTTCTTTTATGTAATGTAATGATATGAAGAAAGCAAAGAAGTCAATGCCAAAGGAGGACAACCTTGAAGATCTTGCTTGGAGAAGCGTAGATCGTTGTTAGGTTAGCTTAGGTTCTCTCATTGGCTTGGGAGAACAATTGCGCTAGGGGCCATAACTGTTTCATTATGTATGTATGTATGTTGATGCATGTGAGAGGCGATTTATATGATAAATAAGCCGGTGAGATCAGAAAAATTGCAATTCCCTCAAATTAAATATTAAGTTTATGCTTTCCAAGTTTTAACACTCATCAAGACTAGTATCAGATAATGTAGGTTTCGCTTACGCGAGGTGCATGTTCTATATTAGTAAGGTGCGATGGGATAATTGTAATATCCAACTGTCAAAGCAATGGGTCAAACTTAACTAAACAAAAAATTATAATATTATATGTGTTTGCTTTCCAAGTTTTAGCACTCATCAAGACTAGTATCGGATAATGTAGGTTTCGCCTACGCGAGGTGCATTTTCTATATTGGTAAGGTGCGATGGGATAATTGTAATATCCATATGCTAAAACGATTGGTCAAACTTAATTATAATAATATTATATATGTTTAGAAGCAAGAGTTGGGAATGATCCATATGATGGATTGGAATAAGGAGTTATTCACCCAACTGAAATTTTCGAGAGTTGTATGAGATACAATTGGAAGGAGTTCCTACCTAAATAACCTAGTTTTGTGTAATCCGCCTACGCGGACTTAGAACGAAGTGAAATATGGATCTCGACCCACTAGAAAATCTTCCAACAGGATTTTCCGAATCAAATGATGAGGGTCATTTGTTTTGAGTAAAATAGTGGGAGCATATTTGATTAAAGGCCTAATTAAATATGTCAATGATGCTTATATTTTCATTAATTCTTATGTAGATTACCATGACAACAAACACCTCTAACAACATTTTTCGATCAATCCTTGATAAGGAAAAATTGTCTGGGACAAATTTTCTGGATTGGCACCGAAACCTGAGGATTGTCCTCAAACATGATAAAAAGTTGTATGTCTTGGAGACACCTGTTCCTGAAGAGGAACCTCCTAGTTCTGCACCTAAGGCAGAAAGAGATGCTTATAAGAAGCATGTCGATGATGCCAATGAAACTACTTGTCTCATGCTAGCTACCATGAACTCAGAATTGCAAAAGCAACATGAGAACATGGCAGCGTTCGATATGATCAAACACCTGAAAATGTTCTATCAAGAGCAAGCAAGGCATGAGAGGTTTGAAGTTTCAAAAGCCCTTTTTCAAGGCAAGTTAGCTGAGGGAGCCCCTGTAGGTCCCCATGTACTCAAGATGATTGGGTATGTGGAAACCTTAAGAGATTGGGTTTTCCCCTCGGAAAGGAACTTGCGACTGATTTGATCTTGCAATCGTTGCCAGATGGGTTCAGTCAATTTGTCCTAAATTTCAATATGAATGATATGGACAAATCGCTTCCTAAACTGCTCGCCATGTTAAGAACTGCTGAGCAGAACCTGAAGTCAAAAGGGAAGTCCATTCTGATGATCGGAAATGGAAAGAGACAGAACAAAAGGCCCACCAAGCAGGGTGATAAAGGGAAAGGCAAGGAAGTTGCCAAACCCAAACCCACCGTTACTGCTTTAAAGCCTAGTGGAGGCATAGCAAAAGAAGGCACCTGCTTCCATTGCGGTAAGACCGGACACTGGAAGAGAAACTGCCCAAAGTACCTGGAAGATAAAAAGAATGGAGTAGAGACTTTAACTTCAGGTATTTTTGTTATTGAAATTAATTTATCTACTTCTGCATCATGGGTATTAGATACTGGATGCGGTTCTCACATTTATACAAATGTGCAGGGACTAAAAAGGAGTAGAGATTTGGCAAAAGGTGAAGTCGACCTACGAGTTGGCAATGGAGCAAAGGTTGCTGCTTTAGCCGTAGGAACTTATGTATTGACTTTACCTAGTGGTTTAATAAATCGGTTAGAGAACTGTTATTATGTACCTGCAATTAGCAGGAATATTATTTCCAATTCTTGTTTGGACAAGTTTGGTTTTTCATTTATAATAAAGAACAATTGTTGCTCAATTTATTGGAATGATATATTCTACGCTACTGCACAAATGAACAATGGACTATATGTCCTTGATCTTAAAATGCCTATTTATAACATTAATACTAAAAGGATGAAACCTAATGAGTTAAATCCAACTTACCTTTGGCACTATATGTCCTTGATCTTAAAATGCCTATTTATAACATTAATACTAAAAGGATGAAACCTAATGAGTTAAATCCAACTTACCTTTGGCACTGTCTATTAGGCCACATAAATGAGAAACGCAATTCCAAACTCCATAAAGATGGACTCTTGGACTCTTTTGATTATGAATCATATGAGACATGCAAATCTTGTTTAATTGGAAAGATGACAAAGTCTCCATTCACAGGAAAAGGTGAAAGAGCTAATGATCTTTTGGCCTTCATACATACTGATGTATATGGACCACTGAACATACCAGCCAGAGGAGGTTTTCAGTACTTCATCACATTTACTGATGATTTCAGTAGATATGGTTATGTGTATTTAATGAAACACAATTCAGAGTCCTTTGAAAAGTTCAAGGAATTCAAGAATGAAGTACAAAACTGTAGCACCTCAAATTTGCACCTCCTATTTGTACATACATTTTCATTTTAGGTCATTAACATTGCATTTCATTTGCATAGTCAACAGTCATCAGGCAAGATTGGTCAAGACTGGTTAGGAGGTTCAGTTGTGCAAGCAAGCAAGTGCAATTCCTATTGAAGCAAAGCCCTAGAGTTGGTTCATTGTGTTCATATGACCTAGGGATCATTTTGAAGAGGTTTGGCCAAAGGTTGGATGTTCAGAGATCATCAGTCAAGATGCAATTCACCTGAAACCCTAGAAAGTCAACAGAAGTCAACTGTCAGTTCAATCATGGATTTGAAGGTGGGAGATGGTTAGAGAGGCCTCATTCATGTCCATACGAGTCTCATTTGACATTTCAAACATCAACAATGAAGAATTTGAGGTCAGATGAAAACTTGCCAAAAATAGCAGGTGACCTGTAATTTGAAATTGCCAAAAATGGAAAGGTTTTCTCCTCAAGTTTACATCATCAAGCAAGCTTCAAATAAAATTTTGTCCAACATGAAAGTTGAAGATCTTGCTCTCCCATTTCCAAAAAGTCTAAGAACATGAATTTCTCATGTGTGGTTGAAAAGATATGGATCAATCTTTGCCAAGTGATTTTGAACTTCAAACATGCATAACTTTCACACCATAAGGCCAATTGGAGTGGTTCTTTTTGCAACATTCATGTCTTGACATATACTATCCAAATCATGCATCATAAGCCATGTATTTCCATCACATAATCATTTGATCTTTCACTTGATTTTTGGATGGAATTTTCAAATTTTAAAGTAATGCGTTGTTTACACATTTCAACACTTCCATTGGCTTACAAACAGAATTTTGAGTGGATTTAGGCCCAAATTCGTGTACTGTTCCATTCATACCATGCATAGAGGTGGAAATATCAATTTTCATAAACACTTGTTTTCACTAATTCCACTTACCACATGGCTGAACATGATTAAGAACTTGATTAACAGATGATATATAAGTGAAACCCTAACAGATTTCAGCATTAACACTTCATATTTTCTCAGATCTAGATCTATTTCACACTTTTTTTCACATTGTGCTCTCAAATTTTTCTGCAAATTTCTTCAAAAGCATTGCATGTTTCTTGATTAATCCTTCATCCACAAGCATAGTTGGACATTTTGGAAGCAAGATCCATCCATTTTCGAGCTAATTTGGAACTGTTGAAAGTTACATCCATTAATGGCAATTGAAGATTTGAGCAACATCAAGCACGATTGAGCATAATTTCTTCATCCATTCATTTACATGAGCATTGGAGATCATCTGTTTTTGCTTTCCAGGACTTAAAACAACCAATTCCAGTTCTGCACTTCCATTAAGGTCAGATTTCAAATGTCATGATTGAGGAAATTGATAGATGCATGTTGTAGGTCTTTCATAGGTGATTAATCGGAGCTTTGTTTCATTGAATTCCATGGAGAAATGAGATAGTTATGATAGATCTAAGTTTGATACATGAAAATTATTTTGCTCGAATCTTTGAACCTAGGTCGAATTAGGTTAAACCGAGCCTTGATCTGTGATGTATGTTGAAAGATGAATGCAATGGTGTGCTCGTTTTGAATTTCTGTGACAAATGTTCTTGACCTGTGATGAACGCGATGAACATGTTGAAGAACCTAGGGTTTTCTGTCCAGAATTGCTTTGATCGTGTTCAGCGCGTTTTGCATGTGACTTTGTGTTATTAGACCATGCATTGGTCCAGCGTGGCCTCGGCGTGGCTAATTGATTGGTTCAACTCGTTTTGCCGTGCCACATGTACTTTAATGAAACGACGCGTTTCATTGTTAAGCGCCAAGTTTAAATTTCAACACAGTTCGATTCTTAGCTCCGGACATTTCCAAAAGGCCTTGCATTATTTTCATCATTATTCCATCCATGTTCATGTATGCTTGTTCATGTGTTTTTTATTTTGCCATTCATTTCAAAAAATCATAACTCCATGAATATTGATCCAAATGACCTGGGATTTTTTGCATGTTGTTCCTCATGATGTCTAGTATTTTTTGACTAATTTTCCAGAAATTGTGCACGGTTGGAAAATATTTTTGGCCTAGGGATTGTTCACATGTGTGTTTTCTTGACCTTGCTTGCCATTTGCTTCATGAAATGATGAGATTTTATCCAATGCTCTTAAAACTTTGCATGCTCAAACTAGACATCCTAATTGACATTTTGGTATAGAGTTTGCATTTTTCTGATTTCTGGTTGTTGAGTTATGATCTGGTTAAGGTAGGTGTGACAATGTGTGTCACACCATTGCTTGCTCAACTTGTTGATTTTCTTTGCCATGTCAAATAAATGCCAATTGATGTGATTTTTTGCATGATGCTACTTCTGGATGTTAGGATTGATCATGATTTTTTATAGAATTTTTGGAATGATTTCTGATTTGTTTGGTATTTTTCTTGCTGGATGACCATTTGTGGACTTTTGAATAGTCATGAACTTCAATGATTTGTGAAATGATGGTTGTGTATCATATGAACTTGAAATTTTGCACATTGTTTCTAGACACTTTGAAGTTTATTGTGGCTTTGGTTTGATGTCTTTATCATGTTTGGATTCTGTTTTAGGCTTGTGTGAAGTTGATGTACCAATTGTGGTCCTATTTGAGCTTGTTTGTGCTTACCATGACTTGATGAATTTGATTGCCATGCTTAAACTTGTCCAAATGCCTTGAATTTTGGTATGATGATCATGTGATGTGTGCTGTTTAGCCATGATTTTTCTTGGGATTTATTGAATCATTTTGGAATTAATATGCATTTGTTCATTCTGTTGCTTCAATGAGCTTTCAACTTGCATGCTTTGCCTTATTTGATTTGTGAAATGAATTGGGTGCACGATATGGATGTGGAACCACTTGGATATTGTTCTTAATTGATTGAGCTTGATTCATGTCAATTTTCATGTTCTGTTTTGGATTATTTCTCCACCTTTGACCCTAGGCCTTGTCCTAGTGGTTTGTGCTTATGTTTGAGCTTTGTTTTTAGGACAAGAAGCATATGGCCTTGAGGAATTGATTCATTGGTTTGAGTTGCCTATTTGGTTGATGTTGATTAACATTGATTTGTTTTGTAGGTTGCTTTTAGCTCATTTGAGTTTGGGCTTGTGCCTTGCACATTGATGCTTGGCTTGTTTGACTATGTCTGTTGACTGTTGACTATTAACTGTCTGTTTAGTTCATTTTAGTTGTGTACTGATTGAGTTGGATTGTTTTCAGGTAATTTAGTTGCTTAAGTTCATTGTGAACTTGCTTTTGCTTTGCTTGATTGCTTAAGCATTGAGGTATAACTTCTCTAACTTCATGTAGTCTGGAAGACCTGTCCTGTTACTTGGGCAGGCACCTGTCTGAAGTCCTCCTTAAGAGGCAATGCTTGTGTTTGTTTATCATTGTGCCCTGTACATATCAAAGACCTCCTAAGTGAAGAGGCATTGGCAGATACAAGAGATGTGTAGTCCATCTCATGCTACTCAGTGTGTCATCCACTTTTCTCACACACCTTGTGTTGATGCATTGTGGATAATAGCCCAAGATCTTTGTTGTGTCAGTCATGTGGATAGAAGAGTTCCAACTTTCTGAACTCCCACACTTTCATTTGTCTGAAACTCTCCCAGGCCAGGGATAAGAGCTGTGAGGCACACCCCTCACTTCCTATTTCATCTGCTTCACCCTAACTCTCAATGTTAGGGTTAAGAGCTAACATCACCCTGTTACAGTGGTTTGTTTGTCGAGGTTGATATGACCCCTCGACTAAAACCTAACCTTGATTGAGCCAACTGATTGCATATAGTGTGTGCTACTTGTGCTTGTATGTTTGTGCTTTTTAGTTTAGCTTGCTTCCTGTGCAAGTTAGGGTTTGTTTGGCTTGCTTCCTGTGCAAGTCATGTTTAGGTTAGCTTGCTTCCTGTGCAAGTTAGATAGAAACCTTAACATAGGGCTATGATGCATGACAACTTCTAGGCTCGAGTCGTAGTCTCCCTAGTAGTTTGTGTCTCCCTTTGTATCTGGTTAGGCAAGTTCTTTCCCTGCGTAGGGGAACTACGTCGCCCTGATCTTCATACCAGATGAGGTACGTAGGCAGGAGATGAGCTGATCTCTCCGGGCGCCCTTTTTCTTTTTCAACCCCTTTGTGTGCGTTTGGAGTCCGACATAAGGCCAGCGATTGGCAGTTGGTTTTCTGTGTCTTGTTTGTTTTGTTTGGAGTCTGACGTAAGTCCAGCGATTGGCAGTCGGTTTCCTGTGTGTGTGTTTTATTGGTTCGGAGTATGATGTAAGTCCAGCGATTGGCATTCGACCTCCATGTTTGCCTGTTTGTGTGGAGTCTGACGTAAGTCCAGCGATTGGCAGTCGGTTTCCTGTGTGGTTTTGTTTGGCGTGCGTTAGCCGAGCTACGAGTGCTCTGATTCTTCTTTAGTCCGAGAAGATACGTATGCATAGGATGTGATATCCTAGCGAGCACGTTTCCCCTGTCCGAACTACGTCGACTCTGATGTCTGTGTTTGACAGACTACGTAGGCCCAGGATGCGATATCCTGCCGAGTTAGTTTCTCTTGTTTTCCTGTGTTTCCTTCCAGCCTTGTGTGATGTCTGAGCAGTTTCTAGCAACCTTTTTCCTTCCTTTTGTGCGTGGATCCCGTCGAGTACGACGGATGCGTAGGGGTGCTAATACCTTCCCTTCGCATAACCGACTCCCGATCCCATCTCTCTCTGGTCGCGAGACCATGTTCTTTTCCAGGTTTACTTCGAGCGTTTCCTTTCCCTTTTTTGGGATAAATAACGCACGGTGGCGGCTCTGTTGTTTTCGTTTCCCGCCGGTTTTTCGCGTAATGCGACAGCTGGGGACATAGAGAAGTTGACCTCTTGCTGGTCCATCTTCCCTAAGCGAGTCAATCCTAGCGCTCTCTAGGATAGGGTTTTGGTTGCTTTTGCTGTTTCATTTATCGCATTCATTTATTTATTGTTCGCATTTATTGTTTGCATTTATGTTTGCATTCATGTTTGCATTCATTCATATTCATCTGTTCATTTGGCTGGCTGGTTGTCTGTTTGTCTCTGTTGGGGTGGGAGTTACTTGAGGTAAAAGGCCCAATACCCAGGCTATGAGTGAAATCTAGGACACCTAGGAATAGAGTGATTCATGGGAAGCGGGTGGTATTGCGCCACTTAGCGGAACATTGATATCACGAGCAGTTCAGACTCTGATGGGGTATCGTCGTTACATACTTCGGGTGTGCATATGATGATATTCTATGAAAGGGTTATTTATGCTGCGTTTCTCTCGACTTTACCTTGACCTAGATGACACCCGTGAGTGGGGAGGGTTTGAATCATTTTGCAGGTACAGATGGTGACTATGGTTCAAATGAACTTGTGGGTACTTACTTCTGAGACGTCATAGTTGTGTCCGTGATATCTATCAGCGGGTTCCGTTTATTTCGGATCCCCGGGTTGAATTAGAGGATATTTGTTCAGAAGATCCGGTTGTCATCCGTCCAGTGGATTCCTGTGATGGTGATGCATCCCCCGGTTCCGTTTATTTCGGAACCTCCCAAGTTGGATTGATGGTTACTCGGGCCTTCAGATGATGATAATCAGTTCAGAGACCGGTCCAGTACAGTTGATCCTCAGTAGACTTGGAGGATGGCACAATCTTGCCTGCATGCATTTGCATTATTCCCATTTCGCATTCATTTGCATTTAACCCATGTCTGTATGTACTCAGGGTCCATTTTTGATTAAGATTCCGGTTGAGGGACATCGGGATGTCAGAATGTTGCTAATAAAATATTATCCGTCTCAATGAAGCCTGAATCAAAGGACAAAATATTCCTAGTACGGATGGACATTGCATGTGTGAGTCATACTAACCCGTTTGCTGTTTTGTAGGTATCTAACCAGTGCACATAGCTCTCCTGCTCAAACGTCCCGCCAGACTCAACCAGCTTAGACTGATGGATCCACCCAGTGCCGACATTCTCGAACTGAAAGAGATGATGAAGGAGTTCTTCAAAGTCGTGCAAGGGCTCGCCTTGGGGCAGAAAGCAATGGTCGAGAGGTTGGAAAGGATTGAAAGCTGGATGATAAAGGAGAGAGTTCAGGGGAAGGCTCCGTCATCTGTAGTAAAGAAGCCCTCTAGCATTGTAGTAAAGAAGCCTTCTAGCAGCGGTCAACTCGAGAAGGAGGTTGAGTCAAGAGGGATGAAGGCCAAAAAGGAACGCGGTCAGGATCGTTACCACCCCTATGTTGCCACTATAACCACTCCTGTTGGTAAGCCACCTGTACAACCGCAACAACCGCTACCTCAACAGAAGGCACCAAAAGTCAAGAGCCAGGTGAAGAAGGGGACGAATCGTCAGTTCGACAAGCCACCCGTGACATATGCTTCTCTGTTTAAAAAGTTGAGGGATCTTGGGTTGGTTCAGCCAAGAATGATGGCTCCGATAAGATCAGATTAGAGGCCCCCTAACTATGACGAAAATGCTAAGTGCGAGTTCCATTCTGGGGCACCAGGACACAACATGGAAGGTTGTAGAGCTTTTAAGCATGTCGTCCAAGACATGGTGGACTCCAAGGCTATCAACTTGGCACAGATAATGAATGATAACGGTAACCCCGTGCTGATGCAAGGTCCTGTGGGTGCGAAGGTAATGTCCAAAGACAAGAGAGGAACAGATGTGACTGATGGGGATCGGTTAAAAACTCCGATGTCTGTGGTCCAAAATCATCTGATGGAGAGTGGTGCATTCCCTAGTGTTGATAACTGTCGTGCGGCTGTCGCTACAAACATGTGTGTAATGATGAGGGAGACGACTCAGAAGATGTCAGAAGCAGAAATGGATGGTGAAAAAGTTGAAACACCAAGACAGGCCGTTGAAACCGTCGAGGTAGAAAACGCCATTCTTGCTGAGAAAGAGAGGAAGCTGGCCATTTCTTCTTACAAACAGGCTTTGGAAGTGGTGAAGAGTGGAGAAGCTCTAGGCTGGGGAAAGATCGTGGACATTGTGGTAAAAGCGGACATGTTCGGGGTTGGCTATCAGCCAGATCAAGACTTGTCTAGACAAAGCAAAGGATGCCGTCCACCGTACACTTTCGTCAGTGCAGGAATGCTGGATCCTGGTCATGCCTGTACAGTGGGTGAAGAGATTGACAGTGACCGCGAGCTTGAGTCGTGGATAAAATCGTGCGTACCAGGGAACTGGAAGGCCTCCAAGATCATCACTGTCACTCATCCGGAAGTGTAGTATTTCTGTTTCTTAATTTTGTTTGCATGAAAGCCATACGTTTTGCCCGAAACGTAATGGTCCATTGTAAGGGCCATCTCATGTGTTTCATTATGCAACATTTTGCATCAGTAATAAATGGATGTTTTTGTGATTAAAAGCGGTGTTCCCTGTTTTTCATTTATTTTTGCAGTTTAAAAAAATAAAAATGGCAATGTTTATTTTCATTTTTCTTTCCTTTTGATTTGTCTTGTTCCGACTTCGAAAGTGACTATCCTCTTGATCTCATTGATAACAATTCGGTTACACCTCTGTATGACTTCGACAATCCGATCTATCATGCCGAAGAAGAAGGCGAAGAAGATTGTGATTCGCTGGAATTAGCCAGGTTGTTGAAACAAGAGGGGAAGGTGATTCAACCGCTCAAGGAGAGATTCAATCCAGGCATCGCCGAGGTCGGAAAAGAAGTGAAAGTTGGGACCGCTTCAGGGGCAAATGTCAAGAGCAGAATGGTAGCATTGCTAAAAAGAGCATGTGGATACCTTCGCCTGGTCATGTCAGGATATGCCAGGGTCGGGTACCGATGTCGTTGGGCACAAGCTACCATGGAGAGAAGACTGTCCTCTAGTGAAGCAGAACGCCAGTGCCACGTGTCAGAGTGACTTTGTTTCATGATATGATTCATCGTGGAATCAAATGCTATGTTGATGACATGATAGCAAAGCCCCAAGCAGAAGAGGGGCATCTGGTGGATCTGGGGCAAGTCGTTTAACTGAGTTGAGACAAATCAGACTGAGGTTGAGTCCGAATCAGTGCACTTGTGGAGTGCTGTCCGGTAAACTGCTGAGGTTTATTATGAGCGGATAAGAGGAATCGAGGTCGATCCTGGCAAAAAAAAAAAAAAAAAAAAAAAGGGAAAAAGCAATGCAAGAAACGCCTGAACCGAAAAAAAAATAGCAAACGGTCGGGTGGATATTGCCAAAAGGGCATTGAAAAAAGAATAAGTTGCAGGAACCTCTGATTCTGTTAATCTGGTACTTGACGGCCCCCGAGGGGTCTATGAGGTGCGTATTGTGTCAGCATGACGAGTCTGGTCGAAAAGAGTATGCAATTTACCTTAGCAAAAAGTTTATCGACTGTGAAACAATACATTCACTGCTCGAGAAAACTTGCTGTACTTTGGCATAGGCTGCTCGCCGACTGAGACAGTATATGCTGGTTCATACCACTTTGTGGATGTCCAAGATGGATCCAATCAAGTATGCGCTTGAGAAGCTAGCATTGACCGGACGGGTTGCGAGATGGAAAATAATTCTGACTGATTCGTGATATACAGTAACCCATTGAGGATTATCAACCAAGGAAGTTTGAGTTCCCTGATGAGGACATCTCGAGGTGCTCAAATCGAAAGATTGTGAGGAACCGATCCCAGAGGAGGGGCCTGACCCTGAATCCGAATGGATTCTGATGTCTGATGGGGGAAAGGTTGATGTGGATGAGTTAGTGCCGTGTTGGTTACGCCAAAAAGATCCCACATTCCTTCGTTGCCCGGATAACATGTGAATGCACCAACGACGGTGGCTGAGTACGAAGCTTGTATCCTGGGTATCGATCTGCGGTGCGTACGTCTACTGGGGCAACGCCGCGCTCACCCGTGTATGGGATAGAAGTGGTATTACCTACTGAAGTCTAGATCCCATTGGGGAGAATCCTGATGGATGCAAAATGAGGAAAGGCTGAGTGGATAAGGACTCGGTATGACGCGTTGAGCCTGACTGAGGAAAAAGGGCTGACAGTTATTTATCGTGGGGCAGTTGTACCTAGTGAATGAAGCGTGTTGTTAACCAAGAAGTGCGACCTCGTGCGTACCACGCAGGAGAGATGGTGTTGAAAAGGATCCTTCCTCCTCAAGACGATCGTGGGGCAAGTGGATATACAGTTATGGATCCCATTCCTGGTCAAAAAGGTTTTCTCTGACAGAGCCTTGTGGTTGATGACTACGGATGACGAGGATTTTCCATCCTTTGTGAATGCGGACGCAGTTAGAAAATACTTCATATAAAGAGACCCGCTGTGTAGCATCCGCGAAAAACAACCGGCGGGCTAAAACAAAAACAACACAGAGCCGCCACCGTGCGTTATTTATCCCAAAAGAGGGAAAGGAAACGCTCGAAGTAAACCTGGAAAAAGCATGGTCTCGCGACCAAAGAGAATGGGATCGGGAGTCGGTTACGCAAGGGGAAGGTATTAGCACCCCTCACGTCCGTCGTACTCGACGGGATCCACGCTCTAAAGATAGAAAAAGGTTGCTAAAACAAACATCACACGCACACTGAAGACAACACAGATGGGGAAAGGGGAGAGGGCTCGCTAGGATATCGCATCCTATGCCTACGTATCTCGTCTGGAACGAGAATCAGAGCTGCCGTAGTTCGGCTCACGCACGCCAAAACAAAACACACGCAAAAAGGCAAACATGGAACCCGAACGCCAATCGCTGGACTTACATCGGCTTCCGAACCAAACAAACACACTCAGGATACAGACAGCCAATCGCTGGGCTTACATCCATATCCTGACACACAAGAGGGTTAACAAGAAAACACACACAAAAAAGGAAAAAAGTGCCCGGAGAGACCTCGCACGGTCTCCTGCCTACGTACCTCATCTGGTATGAGGATCAGGGCGACGTAGTTCCCCTGAATGGGAAAGAAATTCTAACCAGATACAAAGGGAGACGCACTACTAGGGAGCTGGACTCGAGCCTAGACGTTATCATGCATCATCGCCCTATGTTATGGTTTCTACCTACTTGCACAACAGCAAGCTAATCCTAACCAGGAAGAAGCAAAGCATGCAAGCATAAACAAAGCAAATCAAACATTCACAGTTAGCACACACTATATCCAGTCAAAGTGGGCTCAAACAAAGGGTTAGACTGCCAAGGCAAGTCAACTGTGTCAGGGTGGTGTTAGCTCTTAACCCTGACATTGAGAGTCAGGGTGAAGCCAGATGAAAGGTGAGTGAAGATTAGACTTCACAGCTCTTATCCCTGGCCAGGGAGAGCTTCAGACAAAGGAGTGTGGGTTCAGAAAGGGGGAACCCTTCTACACTCATGACTCTGACTCAACTGTACAATTGTACAAGATCTTGGGTTAATGTCCCAATGCATCAACACAGTGGTGTGAGCAGAGGGACGACTCAACAGAATAGCGGGAGATAGATTACATATCTCTCTTATCCGCCAATTGCCTTAATCAAGGTCTTTTCCTGCTTGGGGACAAAGTTAAACAATCACAAACATCGCCTCTTAAGGAGGACTTCAGACAGTTGCCTGGCCAAGTAACATGCCAGGTCTTCCAGACTACATGGAGACAAGAGAGTCTACCTCAATTGGTTTATACAACCAAGCAGCAGCACAAATCAAGTTCAAAGATGAACTGTTAGCGACTAAAGTACCTGAAATCAATCTAATTCAGTCAGTATACCAATCACAAAGTCAAAACAAACAGCATAAGAACCAACAGACAATGTATAATCAAATAATGCAATGTGCAAAGCACAATCAACTCAAGTGAGCCAGGCACAAGCTCAAAGCAAGTGAGCCAAGCATCCTACAAAACACACAAGTTAGTTCACAACAATTAACCAAATTCAATCAACTTGAATTAACATCCTCCTTAAGGCATTTGCATCTTATCCTGAAAAGCCAAACTCAAATATGAGAAACTAGACCACTAGGACAAGCCTAGGGTCAAAAGGAGATGAAAAATCCAAAACAGCAAGTGAAAATTATCCAAAATCACAATCAAACAATTTAGAAACAAATCCAATTGGTCCCATGCTCATATCATTCATTATCATCATTTCATAAAAGAAAAGGCACAAAACATGCAATTTGCAACCTCAAAGGACCAAACAGAATGATCTCAATCAAATCAACCTCAAAACATTTCAATAAATTCCACAAAAATTCAGGCCTAAACAGAACACATTCAATGAGCATCATATCAAATTTCATGCCATTTGGACAAGAGGAAGTAGGTCAATGAAAATCAGAAAGTCCAGACAAGTTCAAGCAAGCCAACACAAGGCATCAAAACAAGCATCAACTTCCATCAATCATAAAACAGTGACAAAACATGATAAATGAATGGGATCAAAGCCAAAATTACCTATAATGTGTCTAGAATACACATGTCAAATTTCACATCCATCCAATTAATGACCAGAATTTCACAAGCCAAATACAAACATGTGTCACAAAAAATCAACAAATGACCAAACAGGGGGAAAAATTCCAATCAAATAGGAAATGCAAGCAATAATTCCAGAAAAATTCTCATGTGATCTCAACATCCATATGCTCAATCATGCAAAAATTCAACTCAATCCAATGTCCCTAAGCACATCAAATAAAATCATGAAATTCACCAAGCATGGTGTGACACAAATTGTCACACCTCTAATCAAAAATTCATATCTCCTCAACCAGGGATCCAAAAATTGCCAACTATACATCAAAATCACCAGCAAAGAGTCCAAAACATGCATGTAAAATTTCAAGCATTTCTATGGAAGCATCATCATTTTATGAGTGAAATGGCAAGCATGGTACACAAATGATACATTCAAGCAATCCCTAGGCAATTTATTTTTCCACACGTGCACAAAAATAATAAAAATCACCATAAAAAACTACACATCACAAGGAGAATAATGCAAAAAGTCTCATCAAATTTGGACAAGAAATGAAGAACTTATGATCTTTTAAAGATCATGAATCAAAATGAAATAAAAAATGAAAAAGAAAATGAAATAATACAAATTAATATTGAAAATGGCATTTGCGTAATTATCCACAGCCACGATGAAACGCGGCGTTTCATTAAAACGCCCTGGCAGCACGCGATTGGTCAGGATCCGCGGTAAACAGAAAATTCAAAATGAAACTCAGGCAAACGGATCAAACACATCTCCAAGCGCGTTCTTGAAGCATTCATCACCAGAATTTCCAAAAAAATCATCAAGAACAAAATTCCATTAAAATGAACAAATCATATATGGTTGAACTCGTCTAAGCATGTACATCATGGATATGGCAAGCATTTGATCTAACTCTAACTACACAGCACGGATCGAGCGAAAATAGTTTCCTAGGTCAAAGTTCAAATCATGATATCTCATTCAAAACCTAACGAAAATCAATGATACAAGTTGCATCGTGTTCTACATCACAAGATCTACCTAAACCACATCAAGATTTTGAGAATCATTGAAATCGAGTTCTAACCTCTTGATGAAGCAGTGATGAATCCGTGTGCTTCCAAGCCTCTAATGCCAAAAACAGATGAAGATTGATGATGTGGAAGATGATTGAAGGAGGTCTTGCAGCTCAATTGTGCACCAGGTCCAAGAATTATGAAAATGCCATAGATGTGTTAGCTTTCAACAGTCCAAATTCTTCACTCTTTTGCCACGATTTTGTTGAAACAATTCTTCACAAGCATTGGTAGGTGATGGATCCAACAAGAACTAGTGCCAAAGATGATGAATCTTGACGAAAATGATGAAAAAAATGTGGAAAATTTTGGAGAGAATTGAGAGAATTTGGAGGGAAAGTTTGTTAGATCTTGAAAAATGAAATGTCATTATGATTTTCTGTTATAATTAACACTTTATACCAACTCCTTAATCCACTTGCTAATCCAAATTAACAAAATGAAGTGAAATTAGTGAAATGCATTTTCAAGTGAAATGGCCAATATGTCCTTTTGCAAATTAGGCAATGTAACAGTAGAAAATCAGTTCAAGCAAGTTCTAAATGTCATTTGGGATGTGTTGCAATTGGTCTTGTATGCTGAAATTCTAGTTATCAGACTTTGGATGTCACACTGGTTGTTATGACATCCAATTCTGCACTGACAGGGATTATGCAGAACTTAACAGTAAGTGCAGTAAATAACACAAGTAATTGTTCACCCAGTTCAGTCCAACATGACCTACGTCTGGGGGCTACCAAGCCAGGGAGGAAATCCACTATTAGTAGTATCAATTCAAAGCTAAACTCACCCGTTTACAACTTATCACTTAATCCCTACCCAATGCAATTTCAATCTTAACTTAAGATCAGAGTTCCTACTCACTCCCCCTCAATCACCTCAGTGATTACTATCTTTAAACAATATTAAAGACAAGTTGAAGTCACACTTCAAACAACTCTTGATTGTGCTTCACAGCTTTAATCAAGATACACAGCACTCACGCTTAAAAGCTTTGAGTGACACAACACTTACAACTCAATGAACACCCTATGCCAAAGCTATCATCTACTTGATAATGACTTGGCTTACAAGATACGTCTAATACAAGACTCACAAAAATACAGCAGTGAAGTATGATGGACACACTTAATCTTCACGCCTCAAAATCCCTGAAACTGAATGAAGGAACGCCTTCCTTTTATATTGCAGTATCCTGGGCTTTTGCACCTGTATTCTCCTGAATTTAAGGTCACACAAGTTTCCATAAATTCAACATTTAGGTTACTAACAAATAGGCTATTTGTTAGGTTCATTGAATATAGATTGGTTGTTGATTTCCTGGTTTTTCTCTAAGCTGTTGACTTCCTGAAGAATAGCCTGAGAAAAAGCTGAAACAGAAAACTGAACAACCTACAATATAGCATATGCTATCAGGCATGAATGTCACGACATTCAGCTTGACATCAAGGTTCATATGCTGAGTCTGTTTTTCCAGAAAACAGACTGTACACTTTTGCTGACCTGTACATGATCAAAATGACCATACTACAGTGAAAGCTTACATTAATAAATGTCAAAGTGTCCAACTTAACATTTACACAATTGGCCTTAAGTTAGTTCTGTTATTCTTTTTGAAGAACAAACTAAGTTACATGCTGAAGTATAGCAGAACACCACTCTGTCTAATCTTCAGCAGCTGCTGTCAATGATGAAAGTCATAACATCCAGTTTGACTTTCAGTCAGTAGGCCTTATGCCAGGTCTGGTCTTTCCTTGATAACCAGACTGGAAATAAATACTAAGTTCTAACAGAACTCCTGCTGTCCTTAGTATCTGTTGACAGGTATGAATGTCACAGCATCCAGTTTGACATTCAATAAAACCTGTGTTAGCTAGTCCTGCAGTAACTACAATGTAGTCACATCTACATGTCATGACATCAGTCAAGACATTAGTAACCATCTAGTGTTTTACCATATAATGCAGCCAATTAAACACCTACAAACTCCCCCTTTGGCAAATTTTTGGCTAAAACACTTTGATCCCCATAACAGAGTTCATGGCAGCGGAATCACACACCTAGCAGGAAATAATACTAGCTAATACACTCAGAGTGGCAGCACACTCACACACATACAGAAGTTAAATAAAAAACTTCACACAGCAGCACACACATACAACTGCAGGGGAGGAATCTGTCGTCCTGAGAGTCTGTTGTAGAGACCCATGAGTGTCTGTTGTAGAGACACCCACTCTGTTTGTTCAGGGGTTACTCCCCCTTTTTGTCAAAAATGTTGCCAAAGCCAACAACATAACCAGAGAATAACGACAGAGTTATAGACTTGGTTTTACTTCACAGTTTCAACCAAGTTACCATCCACTTGATCTTGCTTCACAGCTTTGATCAAGTAATCACCCACTTTTGCTTTACAGTAGGTACCACCATATCAGATGCCATGATGTTGTTTCTGACATCCAGAACCACTCCTGCATGAACAGCATCCTTGAACTCCTGCAGGTACATTGGCCTTCTCACAGTAGGGTGGCTCCTTACCCTCTTGTATCCACCCTTGTTGCAGGTAGCATAGCTATGATCTGTTGACCAATCATAGCCTAGTACAAATTGTTTAATAGGCAGAGATATTAAACAATTTATCCCAAACATCAGTGGTTGCTATAAGGTCTCAGAGAGACATATTCCCAGTTTGCTCCTTAAGTTTTCAAACTGAGTAGCATCCAGAGCCTTTGTAAATATGTCAGCCAGTTGAAGATCCGTGGCTACATGTTCCAAAGTGATCACCTTGTCTTCCACCAGATCTCTGATGAAGTGGTGCCTAATGTCAATATGTTTGGTCCTGCTGTGTTGGATGGGATTCTTGGAGATATTGATGGCACTGAGATTATCACAGAATAATGTCATGACATTTTGAGTGACATTGTACTCAGTGAGCATCTGTTTCATCCAAACCAGTTGGGAACAACTGCTTCCAGCAGCTATGTATTCAGCCTCTGCAGTGGACAGAGAAACACAATTCTGCTTCTTGTTGAACCAAGATATGAGGTTGTCTCCTAAGAAGAAGCATCCACCTGATGTGCTTTTTCTGTCATCAGCACTCCCAGCCCAGTCAGCATCACAGTACCCAGATAGGACAGGCTCAGACCCATGTGAATACATCATCCCATAGTCACAGGTCCCATTGATGTACTTGAGAATCCGTTTGACTTGATTCAAGTGGCTCACCTTAGGCTCTGCTTGATATCTGGCACACACTCCAACTGCATAGGAAATGTCAGGTCTACTTGCAGTTAGGTACAGCAGGCTACCTATCATGCTTCTATACAGGCATTGATCAACACTAGGCCCTCCATCATCTTTGGTTAACTTCAGATGAGTGGGAGCAGGAGTCCTTTTATGCCTAGCATTATCCAGACCAAACTTCTTAACTATGTTCTTGGCATACTTGCTTTGGGAGAGAAACATAGAGTCCTCCATTTGGTTTACTTGCATTCCAAGGAAATAGGTCAGTTCTCCCACTAGACTCATTTCAAACTCAGACTGCATCTGGTGAACAAATTTTTGAACCATTTGTTCTGACATTCCACCAAAGACTATATCATCAACATAGATTTGAGCTATCATGATTTTGCCTTCTTCATCCTTCACAAACAAGGTTTTATCTATGCCACCTTTTCTGTATCCATTTGAGGTCAGAAATTCGGTTAACCTTTCATACCATGCTCTAGGTGCTTGTTTCAACCCATACAAGGCTTTCCTCAACTTGTATACATGCTCAGGTTGGTTAGGATCACAGAACCCTTTAGGTTGTTCCACATAGACTTCTTCATTTAGGTAGCCATTCAAGAATGCACTCTTCACATCCATTTGGAATAGCTTAAACTTCAGGATGCATGCTACCCCCAACAGCAATCTGATGGACTCAAGCCTAGCCACAGGAGCAAATGTCTCATCAAAATCTACCCCTTCAACTTGAGTGTATCCTTGAGCTACCAGTCTTGCTTTATTTATAGTAATTACTCCTTTCTCATCAGATTTGTTTTTGTAGATCCACTTGGTACCAATGATGTTGGTCCCTTCAGGTCTTGGAACTAGTTCCCATACTTCATTCCTTTTGAACTGCTCAAGTTCCTCTTGCATGGCAGTGATCCAGTATTCATCAGTCAGGGCTTCTTTCACATTCTTTGGTTCAACCTTGGATACAAAGCAGGAATTTGAGTTTATTCCTCTTGACCTGGTAGTTACACCACTGGTGGGATCCCCTATGATAAGATCCTTAGGGTGGTCTTTCTGAATTCTGATAGATGGCACTTTGGTGGTTACATCTACTTCACATTCAGGAGGAGGTTCCTGTACTTCTTCAGACTTGACTGGACTGTCAGTTGAACTGTCAAGGAATGTTTCAACATCCTCCATGACATCGGTTCCTTCCTCTTTATCATCCACAATAACATTTATGGATTCCATCAGGACATTGGTCCTGTAGTTGAACACTCTGTAGGCTCTGCTGTTAGTGGAGTATCCCAGAAATATACCTTCATCACTTTTGGGATCTAGCTTCCTTCTCTGTTCACGATCTGTGAGGATGTAGCATTTACTTCCAAAGATATGAAAGTACTTCACAGTGGGTTTTCTGCCTTTCCATATTTCATATAGAGTGGAGGAGGTTCCTTTTCTCAAGGTGACTCTGTTGTGAACATAGCACGCGGTATTCATTGCTTCAGCCCAGAAGTGCATGGGGAGCTTCTTTGCATGAATCATTGCTCTGGCAGATTCTTGAATAGTTCTATTTTTTCTTTCAACTATTCCATTCTGCTGAGGAGTTATAGGAGAGGAGAACTCATGACTTATTCCTTCAGACGAGCAAAACTCATCAAACTTGGAATTCTTGAACTCCGTACCATGATCACTTCTAATCCGGACCACACAACAGTCCTTTTCCCTTTGAAGTCTTATGCACAGGTCTTTGAAGACATCAAATGTATCTGACTTCTCTCTGATGAAGCTTATCCACGTGTATCTGGAATGGTCATCCACCACCACGTATGCATATTTCTTCCCACCAAGACTTTCAACCTGCATAGGTCCTATTAGGTCCATGTGCAACAGTTCCAGAATTCTGGAGGTTGTGGGATGTCCCAGCTTCGGATGTGACGTCTTGGTTTGCTTGCCCACCTGGCATTCTCCACAGACTCTTCCTTCATCAATCAGAAGCTTTGGAATTCCTCTGACTGCTTCCTTGGATATAATCTTCTTCATTCCCCGTAAGTGGAGATGTCCAAGGCGTCTATGCCACAGCTTCACATCCTGTTCTTCCTTGGCTGAGGAGCATGTTGTGGAAAAGTTAGAGACTTCAGGTTCCCACAGGTAGCAGTTATCTTTGGACCTGGTTCCTCTCATAACTTCCTGATTGTCACCATTTGTCACAATGCATAGCTCCTTAGTAAACTGAACATGAAACCCTTGATCACACAGCTGACTTATGCTGATGAGGTTTGCAGTTAGTCCTCTTACTAACAGCACATTATTCAGTTTTGGCACTCCAGAACAGTCCAGTTTGCCCACACCTTTTATTTTTCCTTTAGCACCATCACCAAAGGTCACATAGCTGGTGTTAGCAGGATGTAGATTCACCACTAGGTTGTTCCTCCCAGTCATATGCCTTGAGCAGCCACTATCAAGGTACCAATCTTGTCTGATATGTCCCCTTGAAGAAGTGTGAGCAAGGTTAGCAACACACTGTTGATTCTCAGGCGAGAAGTGAATCTTAGATGCCAGCTGCTTAGGATTGACCTGAGGTGTCTGCTTAGTCGCCCATGTTTGTTTCTTGATGGGGACATTATGCATACACACTTGTTTCTTAGGCCTACCTTGAGGGGTCTGGTTTGGGTAACCATGCAGCCTATAGCAGAATGGTTTTATGTGACCAAATCTACCACAGTAATGACATTTCCATCTCTTGAATTTCTTCTTCTGATGATTGTTCATTCTGGTTCCTTGATGTTGTGACTTTGGATGTGACTTCCCTTTGGGTTTCTGAACTTTAGCCTTTGGGCGTTTGCGTTCAACTGAGGATCTTTTCCCAAAGCCCAAACCAGATGTGGTTCCAGACTTCTGTCCTGTCTTCAGGATCTCTTCCAAGGTGTCAGATCCCTTATTCAACATTTTGATGGATTTGGTCATTTGGTCTAGCTTAGAGATCAGCGAAGAAATCTCACCCTTCAGACCCTCTATGACTTTCAGCTGCTCTAGTTTCTCAGCTTCTAGCTCTTTGATGAGTTTCTTATGCTTTTCTCCTTGGATGCAAACTTCTGCACTTTTAACACATAATTCTTTATATGAGACAGCAAGTTCATCCAAGGTGAGCTCATCTCCACTAGAGTTATCCTCAGAGGCACACACACTGGTCAGTGCAGTGACATGTTTGGCCGATTCTCCTACAGATTCACTCTCAGTGTCTTCTTTTGACCAGGTGACAGATAGCCCTTTCCTTTGCCTCATGGGAAAGGTAGGGCGGTCATCCTTAATATGACCATATCCCTCACATCCATGGCATTGGATTCCCTTGCCTTGGGTGACCTTTTCTTCAGAAGTTGATCTTTTATTTATGTCAGACGGGATGTTCTTGACATTAGGTCTACCCTGTTGATCAAATTTCTTTATGAGCTTGTTGAACTGTCTCCCAAGCATGGCTAAGGCTTCTGATATACTTTCCTTACCTCCAGTATATCCTGCTTCTGACTCCTCTTCAGCATTAGATACAAAGGCTATGCTTTTGTTCTTCTTCTCAGCATACTCACCCAAGCCCATTTCAAAGGTTTGGAGGGAACCAATGAGTTCATCCACCTTCATGTTGCAGATGTCCTGCGCCTCCTCTATGGCAGTGACCTTCATAGCAAATCTCTTAGGCAAGGACCTGAGAATCTTTCTTACAAGTTTCTCTTCAGCCATTTTCTCACCTAGTCCACCAGAGGTGTTTGCAATTTCAAGAATATTCATGTGAAAGTCATGAATAGTCTCATCCTCTTTCATCCTCAGATTTTCAAACTTGGTGGTCAGCATCTGAAGTTTGGACATCTTCACCTTGGAAGTACCTTCATGAGTTACCTTAAGGGTATCCCAGACTTCCTTAGCTAGTTCACAGTGGTGTACCAGTCTGAAGATGTTCTTGCTGATTCCATTGAACAATGCATTCAAGGCCTTGGAATTTCCAAGAGCTAATGCCTCTTGCTCCTTGTCCCACTCTTCTTCAGGAATCTGCACACTGACTCCATCTTCTCCTGTCCTCATAGGATGTTCCCATCCTTTGTTGACAGCTCTCCAGACTTTGCTGTCTAGAGACCTTAAGAAGGCTATCATACGAGGCTTCCAGTCATCATAATTAGAGCCATCCAACATGGGTGGTCTGTTTGAGTGTCCTAAATCCTTGTCCATGGTACTAGAAAGTAACTTCCCTAGATCTCACCCAGAAATTCACAGAGGGTGCCTGCTCTGATGCCAATTGAAATTCTAGTTATCAGACTTTGGATGTCACACTGGTTGTTATGACATCCAATTCTGCACTGACAGGGATTATGCAGAACTTAACAGTAAGTGCAGTAAATAACACAAGTAATTATTCACCCAGTTCAGTCCAACATGACCTACGTCTGGGGGCTACCAAGCCAGGGAGGAAATCCACTATTAGTAGTATCAATTCAAAGCTAAACTCACCCGTTTACAACTTATCACTTAATCCCTACCCAATGCAATTTCAATCTTAACTTAAGATCAGAGTTCCTACTCACTCCCCCTCAATCACCTCAGTGATTACTATCTTTAAACAATATTAAAGACAAGTTGAAGTCACACTTCAAACAACTCTTGATTGTGCTTCACAGCTTTAATCAAGATACACAGCACTCACGCTTAAAAGCTTTGAGTGACACAACACTTACAACTCAATGAACACCCTATGCCAAAGCTATCATCTACTTGATAATGACTTGGCTTACAAGATACGTCTAATACAAGACTCACAAAAATACAGCAGTGAAGTATGATGGACACACTTAATCTTCACGCCTCAAAATCCCTGAAACTGAATGAAGGAACGCCTTCCTTTTATATTGCAGTATCCTGGGCTTTTGCACATGTATTCTCCTGAATTTAAGGTCACACAAGTTTCCATAAATTCAACATTTAGGTTAATAACAAATAGGCTATTTGTTAGGTTCATTGAATGTAGATTGGTTGTTGATTTCCTGGTTTTTCTCTAAGCTGTTGACTTCCTGAAGAATAGCCTGAGAAAAAGCTGAAACAGAAAACTGAACAACCTACAATATAGCATATGCTGTCAGGCATGAATGTCACGACATTCAGCTTGACATCAAGGTTCATATGCTGAGTCTGTTTTTCCAGAAAACAGACTGTACACTTTTGCTGACCTGTACATGATCAAAATGACCATACTACAGTGAAAGCTTACATTAATAAATGTCAAAGTGTCCAACTTAACATTTACACAATTGGCCTTAAGTTAGTTCTGTTATTCTTTTTGAAGAACAAACTAAGTTACATGCTGAAGTATAGCAGAACACCACTCTGTCTAATCTTCAGCAGCTGCTGTCAATGATGAAAGTCATAACATCCAGTTTGACTTTCAGTCAGTAGGCCTTATGCCAGGTCTGGTCTTTCCTTGATAACCAGACTGGAAATAAATACTAAGTTCTAACAGAACTCCTGCTGTCCTTAGTATCTGTTGACAGGTATGAATGTCACAGCATCCAGTTTGACATTCAATAAAACCTGTGTTAGCTAGTCCTGCAGTAACTACAATGTAGTCACATCTACATGTCATGACATCAGTCAAGACATTAGTAACCATCTAGTGTTTTACCATATAATGCAGCCAATTAAACACCTACATATGCAAAAGCCATGTATTTCACAAAATCACCTTTTCATGCCAAAAATGCAAATTAGTCCACTTAAAATATGACATTTTGCCATGATGATTTTTGATGAAATATGATGATGCATCATGAAAGTACATGTAAAATGTGGTTTGCTCAAAGAAAGATCACCCAATTTGGCCATTCCATGTGAAAGTTATGACACTTTGAATTTAGGCATTTTCTGAAAATGATTGGATCATAACTTGCCAACCACACATGAGAAATTCATGTTCTTGGACTTTTTGGAAAGGTGAGAGCAAGATCTACAACTCTCATGTTGAACAAAATTTCATTTGAAGCATTTTTGGACACGTAATTTTGAGGTGAAAAACTTTCCATTTTTGGCAGTTTCCAATTACAGGTCACCTGCTATTTTTGGAAAGTTTCCATCTGACTTTATTTTCTTCATTCTTGATGTTTGAAATGTCAAATGAAACTTGTTTCAACATGAATGAGGTGTCTCTCACCTTCTCCCACCTCCAAATCCATCAATCCAGGCACAGTTGACCACAGTTGACTTTTCTGACTGATAGATGAATTTGGCTATGCACTGATCCACTTGAGCCTCAATCTTCTGATGAAATGGCTCAATGATGAAACCCTAGCTTCCATAAGCTCAATATAATCACATGATGATCCCCATATCCATTGAAAACCTCATCTCCTTGCCAAGCCCTGACTGGCCCAATGCAGATGATTCAACTGATTAGGGTTGACCAGTGGTCAAAACCCTAATCCCAAGGTATCTGATCAATCTCTTGGTGATGACAAAACCATGATGATGATGATGTACCATTTCAACCCAGATGAAGCTCAATCTCCTTGAGGAATCATGAAACCCTAATTTGAACCACAGCCCCCAGATGGTTAGTGACCAGTCCATAAACCCTCAAGCTTGAACCTTAACCTCTTTATCTTCTGACCAAGACCTAGGAGGATGACTTGCACAATGTTTCCACATGATATGCAATATGCAATGCCTAATGACCTAAACATGAAATGCAACATGTTAAGCTAGTCCCAAGAGAGGAGGGCAAATTTTGAGGTGTTACACGCTGGACGAAAAGAACAAAAGAGTCCAGGCAAAAATGGGCATCCCGGCGAACCAAAGAGAAAAATGAAAAGGTTCGGGCAAAAGTTAGGGATAAAGAAAAAAAACTGTACACCCGGCAAGTCGAAAACCCCACAAGGGCGACTTGGGCAAAAAAGGGTATCCCGGTGGACTGAAAACCCGAAAGGGCGGTCCAGGCAAAAGAGGGAATGAAACGAACAACTGCGTCCAGCATGATCGTTTGTACTTTGGATATAACTTGGATAATCCCCGACTGAGATCGATCGGAAGCGTTTTGTTCAGAAGACAGAAAGTGCGGAAAGTCTTGAGGACATATGGGGTGTAACCGAGTTGGAACCCGATAAGATCACGGTTTCACATTGCCATTAGGATAGATTTTTCCTTTTGTGCGCAATTACCTCTTTTCAGGAATTGCTTCCTTTGTATTGCTTAGTTGCGAGCCACACCTTTTTCAGTCAATAAAATGCATGTTCAGTCGAATAATTTTGTTTTTGTTTTTCATTACCGCTTTGATTGCGAAAACATCCATTTATTTTTGATAAGAATATTTGCATTTTGAAACATAGAGGTCCCTTCCGATGCATGCTTATAAGATTGGAATCTGGAAATCTTATTCGGAAGTTTGAGTGACCTAGGTGTTGAAATGTTGGCACGCCTAGGGCACGCTTTTATCTAACGATCTCTTATGCAGGTGCTGTTAGATATCTTCATTCACTTGCAGGTTGTGATGTGAAATACTTTGACAAGAGATCCCCGCAGAGTCCAATCAGGGGCAAGGGATAGAAGAACGGTGAAAAGACGACGAAAGAAGGACGACGATCCTAGAGGGTAATCAAGAAGACTCTTCAAAGTCTGAGGACTGGAAAGTTTGTATGAATCCCAGGAGTTCGATCTCCGTGGAGTACGGAGGAGTCGGGAATACAAGGTGAAGAATCAGACAAGTCCAGATGAGTCTAGGAGTTCTCAAAAGTGGAAAGTCAACACTGTGGTGGAATGGTGAACATCAGTGTTCGACAAGTCGAAGGGCGGTCCGTGTCCAATAGGCCGTATCTCCCCAGTGAAAGTGTTATCTCCCCAGCAGATTCGAGATCGGTGTCTTCTCAGCAAGTCTGAAGATTACTGTCTTCCCAGCGGAGGTTGTGTTGATGGTTTTCCCCCAGCAAGGTCCCCAAGCGGATCGGGTTCGGCAAAGATTATCCCCAGTAGAGATAAGCATTGGTTGCCTCCCTTAGCAGAGTAATTCCCAAGCAGTTCGGGTTCGATGGAGGTCATCCCCGGCAAGGGTTGTCTTTCCCCAGTCGGGTGGAAATTGACGTGGTATTGAAATCCTCAGCATAGTTCCTGGAGCTCCCCCGGTGTTGTCTCTGAAGGAGATGTGTTTTTATGCATTCATCATTTAGATAAGCATAGCATATTGCATCATTAGTGCGTAGCATTTCCATGATCATGGGGCATTGCGCTAAAAAAAAAACTCATGCATCAGCATTGCAAACATATCCATTAGCCCTAGGCCGTGGTGACCAAGATTGGGTTGTTGGAAAGAGTTTAGCCTCGCGCCATTGGATTGATTTCAGAATTGGGTTCCCCAGCAGGGTAGAAAGGTGTTTTCCCAACGAGTGACTCCTTAGTTGAGCGGGTATCTCCAGCAGTGTTACTCCCCAAAATTGGTAGCATCTTGCAAGCTTGGTTTGCTCCCCTAGCAGATGTGGGTGTGTCTGATCTCTCCATATAGAGTCGACCCCTTAAGCAGAAAGTGTCTGTCATTTCCTTCTGTGCTCCCCACTGAGTTATATCCTCGTGGATGACGGTTGTTTCCGTTCCCTCCCAACACACGTAACGGGATGGGTTTTCCCTATTGAGTTCTTTCCTCATTAAGATGAGTCTTGATTCAGTCTGCCTTTTTGGATCGATCCTAAACTGGCTTCCTTGTGGCTGTCTCTTGTGCCTCCCTGTGGTATAAATGGATAGTTGCTCACTAACCGGCACTCATTCATCTTATCCTCAGCGGAATTCGTTGGCCTCTGCCTACAAACCAGCAGTTGTAAGTCCTCTTTGTGGTTTTCTACCTATTAACCGGTAGATGTAATCCCCTCTTTTTGGTTATCATTATCCAGTTTCGGTATTGATAGTCCTTTCCCCTTTTGGGTGTTTGCTTTGATTAAGCAATCTTATCCCTAGCAGGTCTTCCCCTTCCTGGCGGGTAATTGCTCAGAGTTTATCCTCGGTGGGTCCTCTTTCATTCACCGTTTGCTGGTAATGTTTGTTGTTTCCCCTTTTGATTGGTCATCTTTGCATACCTAGTCTTGGTATCCCGATGCCTTTCTTTTCGGTTGATCTATCCATTTAACAACCTACAACCCGGTTATGGATAATCTTCCATGCGAGTGTATTATCTATGTTTTGACGGCTATAGATAATATATCTCATGCGCTCTTTGGTCGAAGTTTTGTTCTTCCCCAGTCGAGTAAGATTCGTATTCCTTGTGGAATCGAATGTCCATCCTTTAACAAGATTGCTTTGCTCGCCCTCTTCAGGATGATGAGTGTTTTGGAACACAAACCAATTCACGCTTTCGTCGGTCACCTGTTTCATGCCTACAACCCGGTATCCTTGGTGTTCCTTCCTGTCTGCTCCCTGTCGTGACCTAGATCCCCAGTGAGTTCTCCTCTCCGTTGGTGTCGATAAACGTCGAGTTTTTCCTAGTTGTCCGTTGACATCTAGATGTTTTTTTCCCAAGAGTTCTCCTCTCCGTTGGTGTCGATAAACGTCGAGTTTTTCCTAGTTGTCCGTTGACATCTAGATGTTTTTTTCCCAAGAGTTCTCCTCTCCGTTGGTGTCAATAAACGTCGAGTTTTTCCTAGTTGTCCGTTGACATCTAGTTGTATTTTCTCCAGTCATTCATTGATGTTTGATTACCTCTCCGTTGGTTTCGATAAACGCTGAGTTTTTCCCAATCGTCCGTTGACGTTTGGTTGTGATTAGTTTTTCCCCAGTAAGTCTCCTTCTCCGTTGGTGTCGATGAACGTCGAGTTTTCTCCCATTCATCAGTAAATGTCTGGTCGATCTTTTTCTGGTGTCAGTAAACATCATCTTTCGATGTCGGTAAACATCGAGTTTTCTCCCATTCATCCGTTGATGTCTGGTCGAGTTTTCTCCCATTCATCAGTAAATGTCTGGTCGATCTTTTTTTGGTGTCAGTAAACATCATCTTTCGATGTCGGTAAACGTCGAGTTTTCTCCCATTCATCCATTGATGTCTGGTCGAGTTTTCTCCCATTCATCAGTAAATGTCTGGTCGATCTTTTTTTGGTGTCAGTAAACATCATCTTTCGATGTCGGTAAACATCGAGTTTTCTCCCATTCATCCGTTGATGTCTGGTCGAGTCTTCCCATTCATCAGTAAATGTCTGGTCGATCTTTTTTTTGGTGTCAGTAAACATCATCTTTCGATGTCGGTAAACGTCGAGTTTTCTCCCATTCATCAGTAAATGTCTGGTCGATCCTTTGTTTGATGTCGGTAAACATCATCTTTCGATGTTCGTAACATCTTTCTGTTTCCCCAAGCAGAGTTCTCCTCTCCGTTGGTGTCGATAAACGTTGAGTTTTTCCTATTCGTCCGTTGACGTCTAGTTGTATCTCCTTTTCCAGTCATCGTCCTGTCTGGTTACCTCTCCGTTGGTCTTGGTAAACGTCGAGTTTTTCCCATTCGTCCGTTGACGTCTGGTTGTATTTCTCTCTTTCCCATTCATCCGTTGATGTTTGATTACCTCTCCGTTGGTTTCGATAAACGTTGAGTTTTTCCCATTCGTCTGTTGACGTATGGCTGTTTCTCTCTCCAGTCATTCATTAATGCCTGATTACCTCTCTGTTGGTTTCGATAAACGTCGAGTTTTTCCTAGTCGTCCGTTGGCGTCTAGTTGTGATTTCTCTATTCCCATTCATCGTCCATTGACGTTTAGATGTGGTTCCTTTTTCTGAAATAAAAATCAAAGTCCCCAGTAGAGTCATCGGTAGACATCTTGATTGGTTCAGTGACAAGTATCAGATCCCGTTAGAAGCATCCGTTGGTGTATTTTCCTTTCTTGGATCCCCGCAGTGTGCAAATTTCTACGGTTCTTTGGTATTCAATCCCTGTTTACCCTGAAAGTCTGACAGCCGTTGCTCTCATCTGTTCGGGTTCCTAGTTGATTGAATAGGGGCAGCTGTAGCACCTCAAATTTGCACCTCCTATTTGTACATACATTTTCATTTTAGGTCATTAACATTGCATTTCATTTGCATAGTCAACAGTCATCAGGCAAGATTGGTCAAGACTGGTCAGGAGGTTCAGTTGTGCAAGCAAGCAAGTGCAATTCCTATTGAAGCAAAGCCCTAGAGTTGGTTCATTGTGTTCATATGACCTAGGGATCATTTTGAAGAGGTTTGGCCAAAGGTTGGATGTTCAGAGATCATCAGTCAAGATGCAACTCACCTGAAACCCTAGAAAGTCAACATAAGTCAACTGTCAGTTCAATCATGGATTTGAAGGTGGGAGATGGTTAGAGAGGCCTCATTCATGTCCATACGAGTCTCATTTGACATTTCAAACATCAACAATGAAGAATTTGAGGTCAGATGAAAACTTGCCAAAAATAGCAGGTGACCTGTAATTTGAAATTGCCAAAAATGGAAAGGTTTTCTCCTCAAGTTTACATCATCAAGCAAGCTTCAAATAAAATTTTGTCCAATGAAAGTTGAAGATCTTGCTCTCCCATTTCCAAAAAGTCCAAGAACATGAATTTCTCATGTGTGGTTGAAAAGATATGGATCAATCTTTGCCAAGTGATTTTGAACTTCAAACATGCATAACTTTCACACCATAAGGCCAATTGGAGTGGTTCTTTTTGCAACATTCATGTCTTGACATATACTATCCAAATCATGCATCATAAGCCATGTATTTCTATCACATAATCATTTGATTTTTCACTTGATTTTTGGATGGAATTTTCAAATTTTAAAGTAATGCATTGTTTACACATTTCAACACTTCCATTGGCTTACAAACAGAATTTTGAGTGGATTTAGGCCCAAATTCGTGTACTGTTCCATTCATACCATGCATAGAGGTGGAAATATCAATTTGCATAAACACTTGTTTTCACTAATTCCACTTACCACATGGCTGAACATGATTAAGAACTTGATTAACAGATGATATATAAGTGAAACCCTAACAGATTTCAGCATTAACACTTCATATTTTCTCAGATCTAGATCTATTTCACACTTTTTTTCACATTGTGCTCTCAAATTTTTCTGCAAATTTCTTCAAAAGCATTGCATGTTTCTTGATTAATCCTTCATCCACAAGCATAGTTGGACATTTTGGAAGCAAGATCCATCCATTTTCGAGCTAATTTGGAACTGTTGAAAGTTACATCCATTAATGGCAATTGAAGATTTGAGCAACATCAAGCACGATTGAGCATCATTTCTTCATCCATTCATTTACATGAGCATTGGAGATCATCTATTTTTGCTTTCCAGGACTTAAAACAACCAATTCCAGTTCTGCACTTCCATTAAGGTCAGATTTCGAATGTCATGATTGAGGAAATTGATAGATGCATGTTGTAGGTCTTTCATAGGTGATTAATCTGAGCTTTGTTTCATTGAATTCCATGGAGAAATGAGATAGTTATGATAGATCTAAGTTTTATACATGAAAATTATTTTGCTCGAATCTTTGAACCTAGGTCGAATTAGGTTAAACCGAGCCTTGATCTGTGATGTATGTTGAAAGATGAATGCAATGGTGTGCTCGTTTTGAATTTCTGTGACAAATGTTCTTGACCTGTGATGAACGCGATTAACATGTTGAAGAACCTAGGGTTTTCTGTCCAGAATTGCTTTTGATCGTGTTCAACGCGTTTTGCATGTGACTTTGTGTTATTAGACCATGCATTGGTCCAGCGTGGCCTCAGCGTGGCTAATTGATTGGTTCAACTCGTTTTGCCGTGCCACATGTACTTTAATGAAACGACGCGTTTCATTGTTAAGCACCAAGTTTAAATTTCAACACAGTTCGATTCTTGGCTCCAGACATTTCCAAAAGGCCTTGCATTATTTTCATCATTATTCCATCCATGTTCATGTATGCTTGTTCATGTGTTTTTTATTTTGCCATTCATTTCAAAAAATCATAACTCCATGAATATTGATCCAAATGACCTGGGATTTTTTGCATGTTGTTCCTCATGATGTCTAGTATTTTTTGACTATTTTTCCAGAAATTGTGCACGGTTGGAAAATATTTTTGGCCTAGGGATTGTTCACATGTGTGTTTTCTTGACCTTGCTTCCCATTTGCTTCATGAAATAATGAGATTTTATCTAATGATCTTGAAACTTTGCATGCTCAAACTAGACATCCTAATTGACATTTTGGTATAGAGTTTGCATTTTTCTCATTTCTGGTTGTTGAGTTATGATCTGGTTAAGGTAGGTGTGACAATGTGTGTCACACCATTGCTTGCTCAACTTGTTGATTTTCTTTGCCATGCCAAATAAATGCCAATTGATGTGATTTTTTGCATGATGCTACTTCTGGATGTTAGGATTGATCATGATTTTTTATAGAATTTTTGGAATGATTTCTGATTTGTTTGGTATTTTTCTTGCTGGATGACCATTTGTGGACTTTTGAATAGTCATGAACTTCAATGATTTGTGAAATGATGGTTGTGTATCATATGAACTTGAAATTTTGCAAATTGTTTCTAGACACTTTGAAGTTTATTGTGGATTTGGTTTGATGTCTTTATCATGTTTGGATTCTGTTTTAGGCTTGTGTGAAGTTGATGTACCAATTGTGGTCCTATTTGAGCTTGTTTGTGCTTACCATGACTTGATGAATTTGATTGCCATGCTTAAACTTGTCCAAATGCCTTGAATTTTGGTATGATGATCATGTGATTTGTGCTGTTTAGCCATGATTTTTCTTGGGATTTATTGAATCATTTTGGAATTAATATGCATTTGTTCATTCTGTTGCTTCAATGAGCTTTCAACTTGCATGCTTTGCCTTATTTGATTTGTGAAATGAATTGGGTGCACGATATGGATGTGGAACCACTTGGATATTGTTATTAATTGATTGAGCTTGATTCATGTCAATTTTCATGTTCTGTTTTGGATTATTTCTCCACCTTTGACCCTAGGCCTTGTCCTAGTGGTTTGTGCTTATGTTTGAGCTTTGTTTTCAGGACAAGAAGCATATGGCCTTGAGGAATTGATTCATTGGTTTGAGTTGCCTATTTGGTTGATGTTGATTAACATTGAGTTGTTTTGTAGGTTGCTTTTAGCTCATTTGAGTTTGGGCTTGTGCCTTGCACATTGATGCTTGGCTTGTTTGACTATGTCTGTTGACTGTTGACTATTAACTGTCTGTTTAGTTCATTTTAGTTGTGTACTGATTGAGTTGGATTGTTTTCAGGTACTTTAGTTGCTTAAGTTCATTGTGAACTTGCTTTTGCTTTGCTTGATTGCTTAAGCATTGAGGTATAACTTCTCTAACTTCATGTAGTCTGGAAGACCTGTCCTGTTACTTGGGCAGGCACCTGTCTGAAGTCCTCCTTAAGAGGCAATGCTTGTGTTTGTTTATCATTGTGCCCTGTACATATCAAAGACCTCCTAAGTGAAGAGGCACTGGCAGATACAAGAGATGTGTAGTCCATCTCCTTCTACTCAGTGTGTCATCCACTTTGCTCACACACCTTGTGTTGATGCATTGTGGATAATAGCCCAAGATCTTTGTTGTGTCAGTCATGTGGATAGAAGAGTTCCAACTTTCTGAACTCCCACACTTTCATTTGTCTGAAACTCTCCCAGGCCAGGGATAAGAGCTGTGAGGCACACCCCTCACTTCCTATTTCATCTGCTTCACCCTAACTCTCAATGTTAGGGTTAAGAGCTAACATCACCCTGTTACAGTGGTTTGTTTGTCGAGGTTGATATGACCCATCGACTAAAACCTAACCTTGATTGAGCCAACTGATTGCATATAGTGTGTGCTACTTGTGCTTGTATGTTTGTGCTTTTTAGTTTAGCTTGCTTCCTGTGCAAGTTAGGGTTAGTTTGGCTTGCTTCCTGTGCAAGTTAGATAGAAACCTTAACATAGGGCTATGATGCATGACAACTTCTAGGCTCGAGTCGTAGTCTCCCTAGTAGTTTGTGTCTCCCTTTGTATCTGGTTAGGCAAGTTCTTTCCCTGCGTAGGGGAACTACGTCGCCCTGATCCTCATACCAGATGAGGTACGTAGGCAGGAGATGAGCTGATCTCTCCGGGCGCCCTTTTTCTTTTTCAACCCCTTTGTGTGCGTTTGGAGTCCGACATAAGGCCAGCGATTGGCAGTTGGTTTTCTGTGTCTTGTTTGTTTTGTTTGGAGTCTGATGTAAGTCCAGCGATTGGCAGTCGGTTTCCTGTGTGTGTGTTTTGTTGGTTCGGAGTATGATGTAAGTCCAGCGATTGGCATTCGACCTCCATGTTTGCCTGTTTGTGTGGAGTCTGACGTAAGTCCAGCGATTGGCAGTCGGTTTCCTGTGTGGTTTTGTTTGGCGTGCGTTAGCCGAGCTACGAGTGCTCTGATTCTTCTTTAGTCCGAGAAGATACGTATGCATAAGATGCGACATCCTAGCGAGCACGTTTCCCCTGTCCGAACTATGTCGACTCTGATGTCTGTGTTTGACAGACTACGTCGGCCCAGGATGCGATATCCTGCCGAGTTAGTTTCTCTTGTTTTCTTGTGTTTCCTTCCAGCCTTGTGTGATGTCTGAGCAGTTTCTAGCAACCTTTTTCCTTCCTTTTGTGCGTGGATCCCGTCGAGTACGACGGATGCGTAGGGGTGCTAATACCTTCCCTTCGCATAACCGACTCCCGATCCCATCTCTCTCTGGTCGCGAGACCATGTTCTTTTCCAGGTTTACTTCGAGCGTTTCCTTTCCCTCTTTTGGGATAAATAACGCACGGTGGCGGCTCTGTTGTTTTCGTTTCCCGCCGGTTTTTCGCGTAATGCGACAAAAACCAACTAGGTAAGAATATTAAAACTCTTCGATCAGATCGAGGCGGTGAGTATTTAAGCCTAGAGTTTGATGACCATCTGAAAGAGTGTGGGATCCTATCCCAACATACTCCTCCTGGAACACCCCAATGGAATGGTGTATCTGAGAGAAGAAATCGAACCCTGTTAGACATGGTCCGATCCATGATGAGTCACACCGATCTTCCAAACTCCTTTTGAGGACATGCACTATTGACATCAGCTTACACACTTAACCGTGTTCCATCCAAAAGGTTGAGAAGACACCATATGAGATATGGAGTGGTAAGAAACCACATATGTCTTACATAGAGATTTGGGGTTGCGAAGTTTATGTGAAACGACAAATTTCAACTAAGCTTGAGCCCAAATCGGACAAATGCTTATTTGTGGGGTATCCTAAAGAAACAAGAGGGTATTACTTCTACAATCCTTCTGAGGGCAAAGTGTTTGTCGCTCGAACTGGAGTTTTCCTAGAAAAGGATTTTATTTCCAAAGGAATCAGTGGGAGGAAAGTAGAGCTTGAAGAAATTCAAGAATCACAAAGCATCGATACACCTATGGAGGAATTAGAGCAGGAAACACAAGTAGTTGTGTAAGAGCAACCTGCTCAAGTAGAACAAGACCAGTGTAGGTCAGGCAGGATACGTCACCTACCTGAGAGATATGGATATCTCATAACTGATCAAGGTGATGTATCACTCATGGATCAGGAACGAACACGAGCCTTGTGTCTACAAGAAGGTTAGTGGGAGCATGATCGTTTTCCTGGTATTATATGTAGATGACATATTACTCATTGGACACGATATCCCTACCCTGCAACAAGTAAAGTCTTGGTTGGGGAAATGCTTTTCTATGAAGGACCTAGGTGAAGCAGCCTATATATTAGGAATCAGAATCTATAGAGATAGATCACAAAACTGCTTGGCCTAAGTCAGAGTACATAGACAAAGTGCTGAGACGCTTTAATATGAATGATTCCAATGGTTATGTGTTTTGCTTAAATGGTGACGCTGTGAGCTAGAAAAGTTCAAAGCAAGATATAGTTGCTGATTCTACAACCGAGGCCGAGTATATTGCTGCCTTAAGTGCAGCAAAGGAAGTTGTTTGGATCAAAAGTTCCTTAGTGAACTTGGCATAGTTCCTGGCATTGTGGATCCCATTGGTCTCTATTATGATAATAATGGTGCTATCGCACAAGCTAAGGAGCCCAGATCTCACTAACGATCCAAACAGATACTCAGGCATTATCACCTCATTCGAGAGATAATAGATAGAGGAGATGTGAAAATATGTAGAGTACCAACACTTGACAATATTGTTGACCCACTAACAAAGCCTCTTGCGCAGCAGAAGCATGATGGCCATACTAGATCAATGGGCATTAGGGGTATGCCTGATTGGCTCTAGTGCTAGTGGGAGATTGTTGGTGTAAGCCCTAGAGGCCAATACTTTTGGTACTTGTATCGAATTATTTATTAATAATAAAAGGCTTTTTCTTTATTATGTTTGTTTAATAAAGTCCCTAGAATAGATAGTCCGTTTAATGTATCAAGTATGACTTAATCATGAGATCACATTAAACATAAGGACACTATTCTTAAAGTATCCGTAGTCGAGCTTTATTTTGAAGTGGGATAACATTAAAGCATTGAGACTATTATGTTTGTAGACTGATGATCACATCTCATGGATAAAGAGTTATCAAGTCTTAAACATAGGTATGAATATTAAGAGTAATATTTATACTGGATTGACCCGCTATGAGAATACTATATAGAATGTTATGCAAAGTGTCATAAGTTATTCTCATGGTGATAATGGTGTATACCACTCTTCGACCTGAAACCACTATGGACCCTAGATGTAGAGTCGAGTGCTTTGTTGCTGATCCAACGTTGTCCGTAACTGGATAACCATAAAGACAGTTGATGGATACTCCACGAAGCATACTGAGGGACATGAGTGTCCTAGATGGAATTTGCCCATCCTGCGTAACAGGATAAATGTCTATGGGCCCAATATTGAACTGGACAAGGATGACACGGTCTATACCTTGTGTTCAATATAGACATAAGGGCAAAAGGGTAATTATACACATAATTATTATCACAGGAGGTTTTGTCAGATCACATGACATTTTCGTGTCTTGGGTAGCAGTGATGTGTTGCTAGATACCGCTCACTGTTTATTATGTTAAATGCGTGATTTAATATAATTGCCAATGTCGCGAAAACCTACAGGGTCACACACAAATGACAGATTGATGAGAAATAGAGTAACTAAGGAACACCGTAAGGTACGGTGCACTTAAATGGAATACGAAATATGGTAAGGTACCACACGCTTAAGTGATTTTGGGCATATTATAAGTTATGAGCCAAAATACACTTAAGTGGGCTTTTTAGCTTGAAGCCCACACAAGTGGTTCTATAAATAGAACCCTTGGGTAGAAGCATTGTCACTCAGACTAAGACTCAAGTGAAGACTTGGAATTTCGTTTCCCTCTCTCTCTCTCTCTCTCTCACTCAAAGCCTTCATTCGTACCAGCTAGCACTGAGATTGAAGGAATCCGTTCGTGTGGACTGAGTAGAGACGTTGTCATCGTTCAACGTTCGTAATCGCCACAAGAGGTAACGATTCTATCACTGATCATGCCCATTCGTAAGGATCACTAAATGGAGAAATTTTTAAATTCCGCTGCGCCTTGGATGGCAATTCTCCTTCAATTCTACCTATGTTATCATACAAAAGAATAAGGGAATTCTACCTATGTTATCATACAAAGGGTTCTACCTAATGGGTGCCACCTAAACGGAACAGGAATCGAAGGACGGGGCAAGGAAAGGAACCATGGGTAAGGGTAGATGGCGATGCACGAAGCAATCGACTTACAGGTGGTAGATGGTGATGCCTGAAGCAATCAACTTACAAGAGAAATGGCGATGCATGAAGCAATCGACTTACAAAAGAATGGATGAATACGTGCTGGTTCTGTTAAGTTTTGAAAATGAATACTCGAAGTTGAATCGAGGTTTTGATCTTATTTTGAAATGGTTATCGAATGTTCATTTTAATTCTTGTATTAATAGATGAATAAAGAATGAAAGAATAAACATTATACACTTCATGGGAGAGGGATACATTTGTTATAAATGGGGGTTGTTCATGGCAATCAAGCAATAGTAATATGTGCCTCATACAACATACAAGTAGGCAACAGTTATTAATCAGATCAGACAAGTAAACAAGTATATGATCAAATCAAATAATCAAAGAATGAAATAATGAAGCATTAAACAATGCATGAGAAGTATAGACATGTTAAACAATCAAACAATAGTGACATGGATGAAAGAAACAAGTATAAAAAATATCAGATAAATCAGACAGATGCAACTATGCACACAAAGGATCAATGAATAATTTAATCGGGAAATGATGCAAGGATAAAATAAAATCAAGATGAAAAGCCTCTAATACATGGCATATGATATGAACAAGGGAGGATCAAAAGATCTCTTCAATTGCCATAAGCAATCCCTAAGTCAAACATCGATCATAGAAAAGTCAACTGTAAAGTCAAGTCAACTTGAAAATTATGAAATAAATAAAAAATTAATCAAGAAAATTATGAAAAATTAAACTAAGTTAGGCGGGGTCAGGACATCATCATCCCCCAAAAAGATTTTAAAAATAATGTGACTTAGTGTATAAATCAATTGAAATAAAACAGAAGTCAAATGAAAAGTCAACCAAGCATACTAGGTCAAAAATAAATCCAAAATAAATTGAAAATGGGAAATAAAATTCCAATAAAAGGTCAAGTTGACCATGAGACATTGGTCAACCCTCATCCCAAAAATCAGAAGTTAAAAATAATTCTAAGTCATGAAAATAAAATAAATGAAAAAATGTGTGTTAAAATGGACTATTTGAAACAAATAATTAAAATAAAATATTAACATTAAATAAAATATGAAAATAAAAATTAAATAAATTAAATAAAACATTAAAGAATGTGAAAAATATTTTTTGGTATTTTTATGAACAAAATAAAATATTTTTATTATTTAAAAACAAAACAGAAAAAATGAATTAAAAAAAAGGAAATGAAAAATGAATGAATGAATGGATTAATGGGCCATGAAGGGGGTGTGGACAGCAGCTGTTGGCGCTGAGGCCCAATCCAGCATGAACCCAGGCGTGACAAATAAAGAATGTACATTTTATTTAAAGAAAACATGTAACCTTTGTCAACTGGTCACATGGCTTTTAAACACTAAAGGACAAAAAGATGGCGGACGGACGAGATTAGAGGGACAACGCGCGATCTAGTGGACACAAGGACGACACATATTGCTTTCTTTCATGCAGCGTGAAAAACGCTACAGCCATGCATAGTGGATTCGCGAAAACGCAAGCCATTTCTTCCATTTTCCACACGAGATTTCTCATGCTACGGTGCTCCAAATGAGATGAAGTAAAAACCAAAGTTCTAGTACTAAATGAGTAGAACACAATGGTGCTTTGTTTCATTAAAAATAGTGGACTTAGCATGAAGAAAAGTGAACAACAAGGGGGCTCATGCACATGGATACAACTGAAAATAATGTTACAAACTCAAAGCTTAATGAACATGCCTCATATTGAAGGGTTCATAAGACAAACATGGCATATTATTTACATGGAAAATAAGCATGGAACAAGCATGGCATAATGGAAAAATAGCATGAAGTAAGCATGGAAAAATAACAATAAGCAAGCATGAAATGAAATGAACAAGGCCATGGAAGAGAGTGAGTAAAGGTTTACCTAGTGGATGAAAGGTCCACTGCCCCTTGAAGATGGAAGGAGAATAAGGTGCTATTTTGATGCTTCAAGAACTTGTGAAAATGGAAAGTGAATGAAATGGATTTCTTGCTCCTTGCCTTGCTTGCTTGAAAATAGTGGCAGCCTCCACTTCAGATTAGGGTTTATGTGCTTATATATGTTGGATTAAAGTGGTCTTAATGGGCTTAAATGTATGGTTTGGATTCATGAGCAAAAAGTGCAAAAAGTGAGGTGTGAAAGCAAGTTCTAAATATGGCAAAACTTAAGTGAGTGAACATAAAAGTACATTGCCAAATGAGGCTAAAAGTGTGTTGGTTGGTTTTGTGGTCTGACTTGGTTTTCTTGTGCAGCATAAAAGCAAACCAAATAGGTGACTTTGTGACTTTGTATCTTGATGAGTATGTGACCAAATAGCAAGGCAATGCAAACAGTAGAAAGAGGGCATGGAGCTTAACATCTTTCATGTTGAACACAAGTTGAAATGATGAGTGGAAAGAGGTGAAAAATGGCCATGAAGTTCAGGTTCCATAACTGCAAAATGGTTGGGCCAGTTTGGCCTAAATGCTGTCAAAAAATTCAGTCCATGATGCCAACTTTAGATGAGTGCATCTCCCAAACCAATGATCCAAATGAGATGATTCTAAAAGGATGTGAAAGAGGACATGGTAAGGTACAATTGTCATGAAGAAATAATTTTCAAAATATGCCTTGAAGTGCAAGAAAACTGGCCCATAAGTCTTGACAAATTTTGCAAATTTTGGACTTAGAAAATTTTCTAAGTGTTCTAAAATAATGTCTCACTTTGACCAAGCATAACTTTCTCAATTTTAATCCAAATGAAACAAACTTTATATCTCTAGAAAGCTTGGAACAAGAGGAACAACTTTCATGTTGGAGAAATGTTCAAATGGAGCTTGCATCTTGATGGAAAATGGGCTTAAAGTGGGTGCAAAAACCATGAAAACTTGCCTTAAATGGAAAGTCAACTATTTCCAAATTTAGTAACTTTTCCAACTCCTGATTAAATGATGAATCCATGATCCAACCTTGATCAAATTTCACATGTAGGCTCCCTTAGGAATTAATTTTGAGATTCCACTTTCAAAATGTCAGGAGTTGACTTTTCTGGCCCCACAGTTGACTTTTCCCAAACTGTCTGATTCCCGATTCCATTGATCAATTGAAGCACCTCTGGCTCAAATGAAGAGCTGATTTTTTTTCACGTAGACCCTTGTGGACATATGGATAGCCATGGAAAAGATTTTCACCCAAGGAATCAGAAATAAACCGATTTTATACCAAACCCTAGTTTTTGGGCAAAATGACTAGGAACTGATTGCACTGATTGCCAATGGATCTTTGTGAGATAATTGTGAATCTTCCTAGGCCAAGATGCCTCTCTAATTATGACATGAATGAGATCCTTCACTTCCAACCAAACATTGCCTGTTGCAGGTATCCATGAAACCCTAATTTCTGATTAAATCCAGATGCACACTCTGGTAGCTCTGGCTCTTTCACTGATGAAACTGAGCACCATAATAAGACATATGGAACCCCTTGAGACTTGTATATTTGGAGAATGAAGTTCAATTCTCAGTCTTTCCTTGTGTGGGCTCCTTCTGTTAAGGAATGATCAATCAAACCCTGATTTCCCAAGTCACTGATGCAATATGCAATGAGTATGACCTAGTATGATGCTAATGCAATATGAAACATAATCCCATGCTTTCCATGAAAAAGTGAAGGGTAAATTTTGGGGTATTACAACATGTATACACACACTGAGGCACATTGTTTGATTATAGCCCTGAGCCTTTCTAGCCATCCCGTTAATGTTATCCTTTGTTAACCCTATTTGAGCATGTACCCTTTGATTGTCTATCCACATAAATGTAACTTGCGGCCCAAAACACTTCCTTACCCTATTCGGAGTCAATGTGATGTCATTAAGCTGTGTTAAATTCTAAGTCTGGGGTAAACCCCATAAGTATCAAAAACCAAGGTGAGTACACACACAAAAAAACCATCAAAAAGATTGAGAAAATGAAATGTAGTCGATGGTTCGAAAGAAGCACTCACCGAAGGAAGAGCACTCAGTTGAAAAAAAAAGAGAATATCAAACAAAAACTGAGCAATTGAAAAAGAAAAGAATAAAACATAGTGAAAAGAATATTAACATTGGCTTTGAACCCAAAACAACTTGTTTTCCCTTTTGTTTGTATTTACCACACCATAACCCAAGCCCCATTACAACCCGAAAGACCTCAAAAAGTGTGTCTTGTGTGTAGTTGATACGAAAGGAGAAACTAATCAAACTTATGAGTTGATATTGCATATTCTGAATTGTGAGTGAAAACACTTTAACCCCGAGAGACTCTGTGAGAGTGTGATATAAGCTGATAGGTGAAGCGGTACCTCGATGTGGAACTACGGCAGAAAACTCATTAGGAAAAGTAGGAACTAATAAAGAGAGAGTGAAGGTGTTTGCGAAAGATCTCAGCAGTATCATGGTAAGAATATAAATTTTGGAAAGTAACACTTTGTCGTATAGGACATTACTTGAGGACAAACAATGAGCTAAGTTTGGGGTTGTGATCGGTCACCATTTTCACTATGTTTTCGTCGCTTATCCGACAAGAAACCAAGGATATTTAGACATTGTGTACGCATTATGGTACCTTTAAAGTTAATTTTCATTCTCGTAAGTTATTTAAGCAATTTTATTAATTATTAGTTTTATTTTGTGTTTTCGTGATTTTATGCTTCGGTTGTCGTGTTTATGCCCTGCGGGTCCACAGAGAAGATCCAATAGACTCAATGCGAGAAAGTGGGAAGTGCCGGTGTTCGAAAAAAGAAGATTTCCAAGTTCAGGAGGCCTGACACGGCCACCCGTGTCACCTGACACGGGCTTGTAAGACCCCAATTTTGACCCTAAGATCCCTCATGCAACTTCATCATATGCATTAGCATTGGGATCATACCTTGGCATCCTCTTTACCCCTATTTATTTGGGTTTGTTTTTGGGAGAGATCACCAAGCACCATGTGATTGTATCATACTTGTATATTATCATTTTACTAACCAAAATACCAAAAATATGTCTTTGCATTTGCCTAACTCTTTTGTAGGTAAAGCATGATCCTCATTGATCTAGCAAGCTCATATCTAGGGTTTAAGACCCTCATGTCTACAAAAGCACAACCAAGGATGGATCCAAAATGTCTCAAAGCCTCATATATGAGTCTCCATGATCTTCATATGTTACTTTGATCAAGTATTCTTCAAGAGTTTGGAGGTAGTTTGCCTTGGAAACCCTAGTTTGTCTGGGTATCTTAAGTAACTTCTTCAATAAGCTTCCTCACCAATTGATCAAATTTCTCAAGGTATACTTCAAATTTCATCATCTTATGCATATATGATCTACCATGAGCCTAAAAAGTCAAGATAATTGGAAGTTAGCAAGTTGGTTGATGGTGGTTGGCCAGATGAATTCATCTAATCAAAACTGGGCCTCCCTAGACCCTATATCCTATAAATTTCACCATATGAAAATGATTCCAAGAGAAACGTTACTCTAAATGACATTACAAACAACTTTCATGTTGAGACCTAGAGCTAGTTTTTCTTGGAAAATCATTTTCTATGTTGAAACATTATAGGTCATTTTGTTTAAACCCTAATTTGAAAGTCAACTTCCCAAGGCCATAACTTGCTCAATTTGTATGAGATTAAAGATTTCCAAGTTTCACAATCAAATTCAAGATGTCTACTTCAACTTTGATGTTTGGAGTGAGAGCTAATTCAACTTTGATGAGCATGTTATATGAGGATACATTATAGGTCATTTTTGCCCTATACCATTGGACAAGTGATTTTCCTCAACTTCAAAAATGCATAACTCTATCATTCTAAATCCAAATGACATGAAATTAGTGACCATTTTGAAGTTCTTTGAAATATATACAACTTTTATGAATATATTGTTTTCATTTGGAGCTCACATGAAAAGTTAAGTAAGGTGGAACATTGAGGTATATGACTTGACACTTAGAAAAAATTTCAACATTTTGAAATTTCCAAACTTCCACTTCAAAATTCACCTTGATCCAAGTTCCAAATGGAAAAGTGCCCAACATCAAAGTTGTTCCCCTTGATCTAAGATTTCCAAGGAGACTTATTTCATGTATTTTGGATGAGGTTTGCTAGGGCTGCACATGGTCTTAACAGGTCTGCATCAAGTGGAAAAATCAAATGTCCAAAACTTCACATTGCATTGCCTTGCCATTCAAGCATCATTTGAACTTCAGTACAGTTGGAATCGGATCAAAATGGATTGCTTCATGGGCCTGTACACGCCCATGTAAGCTTGTGCATGACATTGCCAAATTTAGCAAAATTTCAAGTGTGCAATTATCAATCCCAAATGCTATAAATACATGGCCTCTGAGCTCATTTCAAACACACCTTGCGCGCCAGCTTTGCCCCCTTTTTTCAAACCCTCACAGTTCAAAGGAAAACTTGAGAATTTTCAATCTGAAAGTTGAGTTTGAATCTCACTGTTTGGAGATTCAAAAACTCCAGGATCCAAATCTTTGTTCCATTACCAAGCCACTTCTACAAGCTTTCTGAAGGTGATCAAGTCAAGTTTGAAGCAAGCAAGATCCAGTTCTGCACAACATTGAAGGTATTTTTCAGAAATCTTCTTCTCTTTGATTCTCACTCAATTCTCATTAATTCTCTTGGATCTTTGGTTGTCTATAGTCCTACCAATATAGGCAAGAAGATTGAGTTGCTTTGAGGTCAAATTGAAGCAACTCAGTTGACACACCTCAAAATTCAACTCCTCATATCTTTCTATATATGTGGAGTTAGTTAAAATTGAGGTCAGATTCGTGCTCTACGCCATTTTTTCTTTCAGATCATGTCCTCCTTTTTCATTTATGTGATGGTGATGATTGAACCAGTCCGGTGAGCCTCGCCTGAGAAGGTGACCGAAGTTCCAGCGTCGGTGGTGTGCTGGATAGGTTCAGAGCCATTGATCTTGTTTAAAATGTTTTAATCTCACGCGTTGGTTCTGATTACTATTCCTGTGGCGCATTGACTTAGGTCTATGGTGGAAAGCACGTTGATGACCACTTGATCTGCCACCTCAATTAATGAGGGAGATCAAGTGGTCCACGTTTTTTCTGATTATTTGAATTTCATTTAATTTGTTTTATTTTCATTAATTCACATTAATTTTAATATTGATCCAAAAAATATGAGAGTTTCACCAAAACAATTTAAATAAAACCCTCTTTCATATTTTGAATTAAAATTATTTTTTGGATCATTATTAATATTTTTCATGATTTAATTGATTTTATGAATATTTTTAATTGTTTAAAATTACTTTTAAGTCTCCCAAAATTCTGAAATTTTTTCTCCAAGGTCCTTTGACCTTGTTTGACCTATGATAAATCTCATGGCCATTTCTTTGGTGTTTTGATGAGATTTTAGAAATTTGACAAACCATATTTAATTTAATGCATTATTTTTAGTATTTTTAAATTGAATAAATGCCAAATAATTGTGTTGAGCCATTTTGATTGTTTGTATAAGTTTGACTTGTGTTGTTGGGCCTTGGTCAAGGTTGATTTGACTTTGTTAGGTTAAGATCATTGGATTTAGGGGATTGATGGAATGTACATTCCATATCCCAAAATGAATGAATGATATTAATTTGGTAAAAGTCCTCCTTTGTCCAATTTGAATTTTGATCAATTCCCCTCCCTCTTCATCTAATTCCCCTTATTTATGCATACATTTCATTTTACCTATGATATCTCAATATCCTGAGGCTAGTTTATTGCAAAATCATAATAAGTATGGATGAGATTAGGCCACCTATTTTGCATATTCTTTTTGTGCGTGGTATGTTTCATGAGCATGGTCTATTATATTATATCTCTAACATGCATTAACACCAAAGTTCTATTGCCCGACCTCAAATAGTTGTGACTTCTACATAAGTCCAATTACGATTGCTTAACATAGCGCTAAATTTTTGACACAAAAGGCATAGCATTCTAGTTAGTAAGATTGTAAGTCTCCCATCTTTCATGGTATTGTGTGGAAACTTGGCCTTTTTTCCTTCCTTTAGAAGATGTCTTGGTTCAAGGATTCATGCTTGTGATAAGTGGATTGAGTGTTCTCCAAAGAATGACTTAAATAAATAAAAAAGGCAAAAACAATACTAACTTCTAACTCATTAACAACTAACATTTAATTTCAAGTCTTTTACTTTTAATGCACTTTATCTTTAAGCTTTATTCATTTGCCATTATTCATACCATTCTAATTGTTTATGTTAATGTCATTTTCACTTTGTCCATTTGGACCATATTTTGTGATATATCTTGATTGTGTATACTTTGTTTGCTTGTGTGGTCTTTTGGCCATTAATGTACACAATAAGAACAAAAACCCTAAAAAACTTCTTGTGTGGACTGTTGGTTTGATCTGAGACAATTTGACTTAGAATTTAGGCAACACTCCCTATGCAAAGGACTTGGCCAATGCCAACTTTCATGTGACCAAGTGCTTGTAATTTGAAACTTTATCTGATACATAATGGAAGATCCCTTTGAGCTCATCTACAACATGATCATTGTGAAACTGTTACTTTGAACTTGTGACTTGTGGAATGCATTTGTTACATGGGCAAATTTGAAGAAGATCATGGAATGGCTAAAGCTTGGATGTGGCTATCTTTATTTGATGCCTTGCTCTTCAAGTTAATATTATGTGCATTGTTTGTTGCTTGATTCTAATGTCCAAGGGAATTTGAGGTTTTTATATGACATTCTTGTCTATTGGATTGCAGCCCATTGTCAGATCTTTTCAACTCTTAACTTTTAAATTTATGCTTAGGATTAGTCTCTTCATCTCCTCCCCATATCTTTAATTTTAAAATCTCCCCCTTCTTTTAAAAACTTCTTTATTTGTACTTGTCCTTTTCTTTAAACTTAGACTCTTTGCAAATTAGAAACTTTGGCCTTATGTCATTGCATTTTCAAACTTCTTTTCTTAAATCAAACTTGTAAATAAACTTAACTATACTTGACTTTAAATTTTCAAAAGCCAAAAAGAACTAACTCATTCAAACCATTTTCTAGGCCCTTGTGCCATTCAAACTTATTTTTTGATTAAAAGCAATGCATCCACTTTGAAATTTGTATCACGAACTACGAGGTTTTGATCCCTCATTTTTATGTTGGTATGTAGGCACAAGTCCGAAGGTCTTGTCAAACACAAAAATATAATTAATGAATTCTTTTCTCATCCCCCATTCTATTTATTTGTAAACATTATTTTGTACAAAATACATATGCATACAAGAAAAGGCTCCCTAGGAGTACCTAGGACACTTTGGGTGCTAACACCTTCTCTCTGTGTAACCAACCCCCTTACCTGTAATCTCTGGCATTTTATTAGTTTTGATTTGAAAACTTCTTATTTTTGGGTTTTGTTCGTACTTTTCCCTTTTTTCCTTGGAAACAATAAAAGTGCGGTGGCGACTCTTGTTATTTGATGTCTTGCTTATCCATAACTTGATGATCATGAATTTACCGGTACAAAAATTAAGTGGCGACTTTGCTGGGGAGTAGTCTCCAGTGAGTTTAGCCTACTTTTTTGTGTGTATATAATTGTATATATGTGATGTATGTATATTTGTTTGTGTGATATAATCTGCTTGTTGTGTTTGGTGATCTCTGAGTGGTGAGATAAGTTCTAACCCGAACTTGAGTGCAATTAAGATAGGAGGATGGTATAGTCATGTTCGACTTATGTGGAGTAGTCCTTAATAAGTTGGCTTGAGATCCATCTGCTCAGTGGAGACTCTTTTGGATTTGGAAATGTCACACAAGTATTTATGGTTAGGCATTACTATCTCTAATTTGGGTCCGAGAAGCTGAGGACCGTAGAACATTTACCCCTCTTGGCCTATTTAGGACTGTCGCGGCGCGAAAAATACCCAAGCGTAAGGAACGCTCGAAATATAAACAAAACAGAGTCGCCACCGAACTTTATTTATTCCCAAAGAGGGAAAGGGGAAATATCGATAAAACCCATAAAAAACAAAAAGAAATGGTCGTCGCAACCAAATTGGGTTCGGGAGTCGGTTATGCAAGGGGAAGGTATTAGCACCCCTCACATCCATCGTACTCGATGGGACCCATTTAGTTAGTTTCGTGTTTAGAGTGTTAACGTGATATCGTTTGTGATCTTCTACTTATCGGGTGAGGAAATAGAAATAGAGGAAGGAAAGACTTAGGGGTGTTTTAATATTAATGTGCCTGACAAGATTTCGCAATCCTGCTCCTACGTATCTCCAGGTGCTATGAAGAACTCAAGGCATACGTAGTTCTACCCAAAGAGAACTACTAGGTGGATTGTTTTTAAAGAGAGTGATGCTTGGATCACATTTGAGCGATTAAACCTTTACTTGCTGCTCGCTCTTGGAGGCCGAAGTCTTTGTTTGTTTCGCATCAAAACAGATGTTGCATACTCTTTTCTGAAAATGTTTTCGGAGTTGCACAAGGGCGGAAAACAAGTTTGATGAGTTTGAGTTGATTTTAAGCGGAGACAAGCATCCAAGCAGAGAGCTCTACTGCAGTACTCAGATGCTTGAAAAGGAAGAGGTCTAAGCCTAATCACTCTCTTTTCATCCAAAAGTTTGTTTATGAAAATGTGTGGCAAATTAGGCCAAAGTTCATTAACGGAAGACGATTAATCAGACAGAGAGCTCTACAGCAGTGTCCAAGTAATCGGGAAAGAGAAGGTCGATACCCAATCAATCTTTTTCTTCAATAAGAGAAATGACTTAATTCTAGTAATTATTGTATTTTAATATGGAAGACGAATGTTTGAACATCGAGCTCTACAGCAGTGTCCTAACATTCGAAACAGAGAAAGTCTTAAACTTAATCAGTTTCTTCCATTTTTATTGTGAAAAGATTTTAAAAACAGGGGGGGCGACTTGACGTTGGATCAAGTGTCTGATTCGATTTTGAATTGAAATTGATTTTTGAAAAATTGACGTTTTATTAGGAAGCCAAATACTCAAATAGTGAGCTCTACAGCAATATTTGAGTATTCAGGAAGGAAAGAGGTATAAACCCAATCACCTTCTCTTTTATTCTAGTTTATTGTGAAAATGATTTTTGAAAACGATTGAAAAAAAGGTTCGATTTTTCTTGAAGAAAGAAGTTATTTATTTTGATATTTAACAATTAATTAATTTATCGTAAAGCAAATAAAATCATTAATACAGTTTTTAAATTATTATTTAAAAGAGATAACTATTTATTTTAATATCAAGAACAAAGAAGAAAAAAAAAGGAATGGTTATTATTGCGTACACCATGTATATTCATTACTGTTATGGTTTTTTTTATTCTTTAGTACATCCCATATTTCTCATTCATGTTGTTGATTCCATGTGAGTGCCAACCAATTTAAGAAAAGTGTGTTTCTAACTAGGCTTATAGAAAAGTACTAAACCAATTTAATTCCATGTTAAAACTGTAAAAGGATTCCTAAGTTCAAAGTAAAAAAAAAAAGGTCTTACTAACACCAAAAATTAGAAACACACTTTTTCCCTTATTCACATAACGTGAGTGCCAACCATTTTTCTTTAATCAATCTCTAAAAATCTATCATCTTTCCAATAATGAAATTGGCATAATAAAAACAAAAGCACATTACTTCATTTTTTATACCAAAAGAATAAAATGTTTTCACATCATAGAGTAACGTCTCTGCAAAATAAAGAAGTCTAAATATCTCAACCCAGTTTTAAGTGAAACTGAAAATTTCTAATAAGCTAAGCCATATTGAATCATCAAAATCCCAAATAACAAGGCCAAAGAAAGATACCACACACAAACCTAGCAAACAGCCACATAAAAACAAGGAAATCTTTCCTCCTTTCTATCCATAAAAACAGAAGCCCACATCAGCACAAAGAAGGAAGATATTTGCAAAACAAAAATGTAAGGAGAAGCATAATATACATTTAAAACCATGTTTCTCATTTACGGTAAATAAAAGAAACAAGAAAAGAGAAATAAGGAGAAACCTACCGACAAAGATGACTCCACGGCAGCGAGAGTGTGGATCTGGTGGAGATTTTGACAATTAGATTTCGTCGATTCAGATCATAATGATTTCATAGTCGCAGACGGTGACTCCGAAAGAGGAAGTGCGGTCGACTGAGCCTGTGGTGGTGTCCGTCTCAATCTTTGTTTTCTCATCTTCTTCTTCACAGTTGTTCCAATTTGTTATTGTTGCTCATGGTTATGGAGGTTGTAGGTTTTGAAGTGGTGAGAAGGATGAGAGTCATTCTTGGTTTGATTTTGATTTGTGGCCGGAGATGATCATATTTGGATAATGTAATGTAATGGTCTTTTTTGTGTGGATGGAATGTCTTATGTATATATGGGTATGTAGTGTATATGAGAAGAAGAAAAAAAAACTATGTAAAATCTCTGTCGAAAAGTTCGCATGGAGAGAGAGATATCTTTTTTGCCCTTTTTAATAATGAGAGAGATCTTTTTCTTTATGAGAATGGGACAGCTATCCAGAAGCAGCAGAGAGATGGTTGTTTGATATGTAGTGAATTGAGAGAGTTGACATTTGCGTGCGACTTGCAATGGACTACAATTTTAGTAATCATATTTGATCCCTCTCAACAATGCTACTTGGATTCAAACCATGGTGGGAAGTTTTATTGACACTGTCACTTGTAGAACCCAAACATATCTAATGAAAGTAATATGTATCTAAACTCACAATAAAGTAATACGTACATATCTAAAACACAAATGAAATTAATTCTTAATTAAAGGAAAAAGTTCTCTTTTTTTTTTAAAAAGCAACGTTTAATAATTAAAATAAAACCAAGAAATGTAAAATAAAGTCACATTAAAAACACAGTTAATTTTAAATAATTATAATAATTAATTTGACTAAAAAAAACACAAATAATCAGATAAAAAAAAGAACGAAATTCGGGTGTAAAAGTGCTCGAAAAATTAAAATGAACGTATTAAAATAATCGACACGAAATAAACTTCTCGGAAACATACAGGTTTTGATCAAATTTTGAAATAAAAATCGACTGGTTAAAAGTCTCAGGCCGGTAAGAATGTGACAGAAAAAGTAGTCAGAAAATTAAAATGAGCACGGCAAATTAAAATACGCGAACCATAGATTAATAAAACTGACGTTTGCAAGCTCAATTTTGAAATTTTCCGCCCGATAATTCGACGTACAGTTGAGAAACGATTCGACCGGTCTGTTTGTGAATTTCAAAAAAAAAATCATCTGATTGATATTTTAAGCGTTATGCGGAATGAAATGCATGTTGTGACAAGTATAAAATGCAAGCGTCTTGTGAATGCATTGAATTGCTGACTGAATAATTGTGAACAGACAATCGACTGTAAATGAATCGCCTTTGGACCATTTACCTTTAATTATCAATCATAATTAAAACCATACAAAGACTTAGATGATGATAATACTCTTGATTGTCACCCTCTGAACCTCTTAAGCAAGATACAACAGAATGAATGAATGCACTGAGATTGAGAAATCAAGTCTTTCGACTTCTTAATCAACATATGACTGAATGAATGTTATTAAGATAAGATAAAATGCCAGAACTCCTGACTTTTCATCTAAACTCTTGATAAATTCTTTTTAAATTATGAAATGCACGGAAAAATGGATCGATTCATGATATGATGCGAGTGAAAAACTCAGGGTAAAATTTAGGGTATGACAGCTGCCCCTATTTAAACATATTTAACTAGAGGATATGAAGAACTTTTCTTCAAATCATCATGGTGAAATATAGTTTAAATACCAAACAGACCCAAATTTTACCCCCTTATGTAGAAGAAAGATATGCTTATGGTTATGATCAAATTCACTTGGATTTAAGAAATACTCTTGTTTTCTTAATCAGTAGACATAATGCAAATGAATGCAATGAGATTTAGGAAATACTCTTAATTTCCTAATCGTCGGGTGATATGAACGCAATGAAGGTTAAAAAGTACTCTTGACTCCTTAAAAAATGAATGCAAATGAATTAAGAAATACTCTTTATTTCTCAATTATATGAATGAAAAATGATATGGATGTTAAGAAGTACTCTTGACTCCTTACAGATGAATGAATTAAGAAATACTCTTGATCTCTTAATCATATGGCTGAACAAAAATGCAGATGAATTGAGAAATACTCTGGATTTCTTAATCATTAGATGATAAATGATATGTATAAGTTAAGAAATACTCTTGATTTCTTAATCATGAATGTAAATGAATTGAGAAATGCTCTTGATTTCTCAGATGACATGCAGATGAATTAAGAAATACTCCTGATTTCTTAATCATGAATGTAAATGAATTGAGAAATGCTCTTGATTTCTCAAATAAAATGCAAATGAATTAAGAAATACTCTTAATTCCTTAATCATGAATTTAAATGAATTAAGAAATGCTCTTGATTTCTCAGATGACATGCAGATGAGTTAAGAAATACTCTTGATTCTTAATCATGAATGTAAATGAATTGAGAAATGCTCTTGATTTCTCAGATGACATGCATATGAGTTAAGAAATACTCTTGATTTCTAATCATGAATGTAAATGAATTGAGAAATGCTCTTGATTTCTCAGATGGCATGCATATGAGTTAAGAAATACTCTTGATTTCTAATCATGAATGTAAATGAATTGAGAAATGCTCTGGATTTCTCATATGACATGCAGATGATTTGGGATGAGAGAATCATGTTGAGTTGCTCTTGACTGACATTAGGTCTCCTGGGAGAACAAATGATCATATTCAGCTGCTTTTGGCTAAAGATGTCATATTCAACAACTCTTGGCTGAAACTGATGCATTCAACGACTCTTGGTAACCGGTGGAAAATAAAATAGTATTCAGCTGCTCTTGGCTGAAACTAATGCATTCAACTGCTCTTGGTTGATGCAAATTGCTGGAAAATAAAATAGCATTCAACTGCTCTTGGCTGAGACTAATGCATTCAACTGCTCTTGGTTGATGCAAATTGCTGGGAAATAAACAAAATGCTTCCTTTGGGGAATAACCGCATATTCAGCTGCTCTTGGCTGACATAAGACTCTTTTGGGGAATGAGAAGATCCCAGAGACTTGCTGGGGAGTTCATGAAATTTTGCTGGAGAAAATACAATGTTGGAGAAACTCTGTGTGGAGATATCTACTGGGGAAACCAAGCAAAAATTCTGTTTATACCAAAGTTCCACCGGAAGAAAAATCAATCACCTTGCTGGGGAAGAAACTTGTCTTAAGAATCATTACCAACAATGACTGTATTATGAAAATACTATAGTACTAGAGAAGATAACCTCTCTACTCTTGAGAACACCTCTTGCATCTTGGTCTGCTGAGGATTACACTGAACTTTCTTGAGAGGTTGTTGAATTCGGCTGAGGTTTATGCATGATATGTTTTTGTACATGATATGCAAAATGAATGTGAAAGCATGAATATATTAGTTTATGCATTTTGTGGGTATCAAGCTCGGATTCCCCAACGTCTTGTCTTGAATAGCACTGACACCATGAAATAATTTTTTTTTGTAAAAAAAAACTCTGATTTCAGCTTTTCCGCCAAGCGGGCTTCAATGAGGACTTCTTGCCTCTGGAAGAAAATCCATTTCAAACTTGCTTTAGATTACAATGATCTAGGAAATGTCCCACGTCTTGTGAACCAGATGCATTATTGTAAACCAACAAAAATTCCTTTTATACTTTCAAAATCAAAACAAATTAAAGTTTTCAAAAGCTTTGTAGTTTCCACTATTTTAATGTTTTTATCTTATCAAAAATAAAAAAGCGACATTAAGCAAAAAAATAGAAATAATTGGTAAAACAATGTTCAACTGAACAATTTTATTTGATGAGAAGAATAACTCATACATGGTATTCATGAAGATGTAAACCCCTCTAAGAGGAGATTACAGAGAAAGAAAGCAAGTAAATGGAAACAAAATTTTAACTGATTTTCCAACAAAATACAACTTTGCTACTTTCCCCTATGTCCTTTAGTCCTCATTACTTTGCTTCTGGAGATGGTAATTGGACTGTTTTCTTCCATCTGAGCTTTATTGCAGTGTTGACTTGTGTCGCAACAGTATTACGCCTTTGGATATTCCCTAACTTTTGCGCGAACTGCTCCTTAAGAGTTTCAGTTCACCGGGAGATTTTACCCTTTTTTGCTTAAGTCGCCCTTTCGGGTTTTCGACTTACCGGGCTTAATTTTTTTTGTTTATCCCTAATTTTTGCCTGAGTTGCCCTTTTGGGTTTTCAACTCACCGGGATGCTCATTTTTTTTTAAGTCGCCCTTTCGGGTTTTCAACTTTAGCGAGCTTTTATTATCCATCTCTTTTTCTTAGGCATAATACTTTCTGACTGCATCAGAATTGACGGGGTGTGTCAACTCGTCTCCGTCCATGTTCGTGAGAACTAAAGCTCCACCAGAGAAAGCTTTCTTCACCACAAACGGTCCTTCATAGTTTGGAATCCACTTGCCACGTGAATCCTTCTGGAGGGAGATTATCTTTTTCAAAACTAGTTCACCTACATTAAACTCTCGAGGTCGGCCCTTCTTGTCAAACGCCAGCTTGAGTCTCCTCTGATATAACTAACCATGACACAACGCTGTCATCCTCTTTTCCTCGATTAGATTGAGCTGGTCAAATCTGGTTTGAATCCATTCTGCTTCTTCTAATTCTGTCTCCATCAAGACTCTCAGTGAGGGAATCTCAACTTCTATCGGTAGCACAACCTCCATGCCATAGACTAGTGAGAAAGGGGTTGCCCCTGTTGAAGTGCGAACAGCTGTTCGATATCCGTGCAAAGCAAAGGGTAGCATCTCGTGCCAATCTTTATAAGTTTTCACCATCTTCTGAATGATCTTCTTGATATTCTTGTTAGCTGCCTCCACAGCTCCGTTCATCTTTGGCCTATAAGGTGACGAGTTATGATGTTCAATCTTGAAATTCTCGCACAACTCCTTCATCATCTTATTATTCAGATTTGATCCATTATCAGTGATGATCTTGCTAGGAGTTCCGTAGCGACAAATTATCTCTTTCTTGATAAACCGAGTGACGACTTGCTTTGTCACATTGGCATAAGAAGCTGCTTCTACCCACTTAGTGAAGTAGTCAATGGCAACCAGAATGAACCGATGTCCATTTGCAGCTTTAGGCTCAATCATACCAATCATGTCTATGCCCCACATTGAGAATGGCCATGGAGCTGATAAAACATTCAGAGGAGTAGGTGGCACGTGCACCTTGTCAGCATAAATTTGGCACTTGTGGCATTTCCTGGCATAGTGGTAACAATCTGTTTCCATTGTCAACCAATAGTAACCAGCTCTAAGGATTTTCTTCGCCATTGCATGTCCGTTTGCATGAATGCCGAAAGAACCTTCGTGGATTTCTTTGATGAGTAGGTCGGCTTCGTGTCTATCCACGCATCTGAGCAGAACTAAATCAAAGTTTCTTTTGTATAGAACACCACCACTTAGGAAGAAATTGGCTGATAACTTTCTTAAGGTCTTTTTGTCTGTGATGGATACATCATTTGGATACTCGTGCTTCTCAAGATATCGTTTGATGTCATAAAACCAAGGCTTGTCATCTGTTTCTACTTCAACTGCCAAGCAATGTGCTGGCTCGTCTAAACATTGAATTGTAATAGTAGGTGATTCGTTAGCCCACTTGACCTTGAACATAGATGACAGAGTAGCCAAGGCATCGGCTAGCTGATTCTCCTCCCTAGGAATATGATGGAAATTAATCTCATCAAAGTAGGGGATTAGCTTCATGACATGCTCTCGGTATGGGATCAAATTGGGATGGCGGGTCTCCCAATCTCCTTTGATTTGATAGATGACAAGTGCTGAGTCCCCATACACTTCAAGAATCTTGATTCGTAGGTCAATAGCTGCTTCAATTCCCAAGATACATGCTTCATACTCCGCCATGTTATTGGTGCATTTGAAACATAACCTTGCTGTGAAGGGAAGATGAAAATCCTTTGGAGAAGTTATAACAGCCCCAATTCCGTTACCCAATGCATTTGAGGCACCATCGAACACGAGCGTCCACTGCGATCCTGGTTCGGGTCCTTCTTCCGGGCCTGGAATCTCATAGTCTCTTATGTACATGACGTCTTCATCTGGGAAGTCGAGTCTCATCGATTGATAGTCCTCCACTGGCTGGTGTGCAAGGTACTCTGATAACACACTACCCTTAATGGCCTTCTGAGTTACATACTGAATGTCATATTCTGATAACAACATTTGCCAACGAGCGATTCTGCCAGTTAATCCAGGTTTCTCGAAGATGTACTTGATGGGATCCATTTTGGATATTAACATTGTTGTATGACAAATCATATACTGTCTCAGACGACGAGCAGCCCATGCTAATGCACAACAAGTCTTTTCTAGCATGGAGTACCTGATTTCACATTCTGTAAACTTCTTGCTCAGGTAGTAGATAGCATGCTCTTTTCTACCCGTCTCATCGTGTTGCCCCAGTACACATCCCATGGATTCATCGAGTACTGTCAAATACATAATGAGAGGCCTTCCTGGAACTGGTGGCACTAAGATTGGTGGTTCTTGCAGATACTGTTTGATTTTATCGAATGCACTCTGGCAATCATCGTTCCACCTAACGACTTGATCTTTTCTTAACAACTTGAATATTGGCTCGCAAGTGGCTGTCAGATGCGAGATGAATCTGGAAATATAGTTCAATCTGCCCAAGAAACCACGAACTTGCTTCTCTGTCCGAGGTGCTGGCATCTCTTGAATAGCTTTGACTTTGTCAGGATCAACTTCTATGCCTCTCTGGCTCACAATGAATCCTAGAAGCTTTCCAGATCTGACTCCAAAAGTGCATTTAGCAGGGTTTAAGCGCAGTCTGTATTTCCTCAATCTTACAAACAACTTCTTCAGAGGAATAACATGCTCCTCTTCTGTCTGAGACTTGGCAATCATGTCATCCACATAGACTTCAATCTCCTTATGTATCATATCATGGAAAAGAGTCACCATGGCCCTTTGATAGGTTGCCCCAGCATTTTTCAGGCCGAAAGGCATTACCTTATAACAGAAAGTGCCCCATGGTGTAATGAAAGTTGTTTTCTCCATATCTTCGGGAGACATTTTAATCTGATTATATCCTGAGAATCCGTCCATGAAGGAGAATACAGAGAACTGAGCTGTGTTATCTACCAATACATCAATGTGAGGTAACGGAAAATCATCTTTGGGACTAGCTCTATTCAGGTCTCTGTAGTCTACACACATTCGAACTTTTCCATCTTTCTTCGGAACTGGCACAATATTAGCAATCCACTGCGGATAAGTTGCAACAGCTAGAAAACCTGCATCAAACTGCTTCTTGACCTCTTCTCTGATCTTGACAGCCATGTCTGGTCGAGTTCTTCTCAACTTCTGCTTGATGGGCGGGCATTCCGGCTTCAACGGCAGCTTGTGCACAACTATGTCGGTGTCGAGTCCTGGCATATCCTGATATGACCAAGCAAACACATCCACATATTCATGTAGTAGCTTGACTAGTTCCTCCTTCACATTTTTTTCAAAGTAGTTCCGACCTTGACTTCCTTTCTATCCTCCTCAGTCCCCAGATTGATCACATCCACTGGTTCCTGATGAGGCTGAATCATCTTTTCCTCTTGTTTCAAAAGTCTGGTCAACTCTTCTGGGAGTTCGCAGTCTTCCTTACCATCCTCTTCAGCTTGGTTAATCGGGAGGTCGAAGTCATAGGGAATTATAGCATTGTCGTGTTCAATGGATCCAGTTATTAATGATCTGCATGGAAATGATTTTTCTTTTTAGAGGAAGATTTTGAAAAATGAAAGTAATGTGAAATAAAAATTGCCATTTTTTTTTGTTGTTTATTTGTTTGTAAAAAAAAATAAATTAATTAAAAAGATGAAAGACAGGGATCTCAAAAAATGTGCTTTGTATTGATGATAAGGCTTAACTATTAACACAAAATGGGCCCTACAAAGCTATCCATATGCCTTGGGCATGGCATTGGATGTTTTTAGAAAACAGTAAATTACTTTGAAAAAGAAACTATATCTGGAACATCTGTTGCCTTCCAGTTAGTGAGAGCGGCATCCGGAGGTCCACGAAACACCATCTTGGACAAATCTGGATCTTCATCTTCAAGAGCATTCACTTGATCATCACTTCGGAAACCAGCTTTGGAGAATATTTCCTGGATGCTAGGAACCTTCCCCTGATGTATCTTCTGATCTTTGAAAAGTTCAAAAGAAGGCTGATATCCTAATCCACACTTGTCTTTCTTCTCTGGCAATTCAATCATTGTGCCCCAACTTCCAGGGCAACCAGCTTCAATTGCAGCTTTCACACTCTTCCACGAGGTCATGACCCCCTTGGGTTCTTCAACAAGTTTCGGCTTAGTCTGGACCACATTGACCACTTCAAGGGCTTGGAGAGGAGTTTCAACAATGTCTTCACCTACTTCAATGTATCTGAAAGAAGTCAAATGGCTGACGAAAATATCTTCCTCTCCGGATACTGATATCAGCTTACCAGAAGTAACAAACTTCAGCTTCTGGTGAAGTATCGAGGTGACAGCTCCAGCAGCATGAATCCAAGGTCTACCTAACAGACAGCTATAGGCAGGCCTAATATCCATTACCTGGAAGGTAATACGGAAAGTTTGAGGGCCAATCAGGATTGGGAGGTCAATCTCCCCAATAACTGTTCACTTAGACCCATCAAAAGCTTTCACTATCAAAGCACTGGGTCTCATCTGCACCCCTTCAATATTCAATTGTGCCAGGGTAGTCTTAGGTAACACATTCAAGGATGAACCTGTATCTACCAGTACTCGAGCCAAAGTGACATATGTACACTGAATGGAGATATGAAGCGCCATATTGTGTTCTCGCCCATTAGGGGGTAAATCATCATCAGTGAACATCAAACAACTACTAGCATTGAGATTAGCAACCACATTATCAAACTGAATAACACTGATATCATCTGCCACATAAGCTTCATTCAAGAACTTTAATAGAGCAGTCCTATGAGCCTCAGAACTCATAAGTAGAGAAAGAATGGATATTTTTGAAGGAGTTTGGTTGAGCTGATCTACGACCTTGTAATCACTCTTCTTGATGATCTTCAAGAATTCTCTATCCTCTTCAGCAGTCACTGCTTTCTTAGATGAGCCTTCTCCTACTTCTGGAGGATTCACCTCTTTCCCTTTATTGGTTCAACTGTTGGTGCACTTTCTTTGTTTGGGATCACTTCAGGAGAGAAAACCCTTCCACTTCGAGTCACACCACTAGCTCCAGCAATGTTAGTCACGTCTGGCTCTTTCAAGATTACTGGTTTGTTACCCACATAAACTATAGGCTCATAGTTCCAAGGCACGGCTTTGGTACTGTCAAATGAGAATGGAGCGGGAACATGGATAACCATGGGCTCAATCTTCTTCACTGGCTCTAGGTCAACATTTCTCTGATAAGGGACCACAAAAGGCTTGGGAAGCCTCTCTTGATAAAATATAGGCACAATCACAGCAACATCATCATCAATCTTTGCTCTAGTGAACTGAATAACCTGCTGATCCATCAAACGTTGAAGACAAATTTTGAATTCACCACACTGATCAGGGTTGGATGAACACACCACACAATTATCATGTACTCCATTCATCAATTCTGCTTCCATCACTCTAGCATGGACCACTGTTAAAAGAGTCTTCAACTTGAACACATCCTTTATCAATCCATCATCAGTTGAACTTTCTATAGCATTGACACCTGAACTATCATGTTTAGGTAAAGGATTGTTCCCCACATTTGGAACATCAGCAAAAGACAATATTTTCTGATCTATCAACTCTTGGACCCGGAGCTTGAACACTTTGCAATTCTCTGTTGTATGACCCTCTGAATTAGCATGAAAGGCACACCTAGCATTCTCATCATACCAAGGCTTATGCGGCTTCGGCATTGGAGGTAATGCCCTTGGCACGACATTCCCATTCTGAATCAGATACGGTAACAATTGAGTGTAAGTCATTGGGATAGGAGTGGTATTCACATTATTGTACTGTTGATATGGCCTCTGTTGATTTGGTCATTGCTGCTGAACTGGACGTGGTTGATTATTTTGTTGATTTCTCTGTTGATGTTGAGGTGGAGGAGTCTGGAACTGAGGTTGTGGAGCTTGATATTGAGGAACTGGAACTTGATAATGAGGTACCGGAGCTGGAATAGGAACATGAGCAATTGGACGATAAGGCATGGTTGGATATTGAGCAGCTGCTACGTAAGGGTACTGATAATAAGGCAGAGGAGTAGGAGCCCTGGGTGGTACCCTCTCTGAGAAGAAATGACACTAGTCTCACCCTCCTTCCTCTTGAATCCGTTGAAAGGCTTCTTCAAGATTGGTTGACTGCTGGAACCTCCCTGGATTTTACCACTTTTCAGTCCTTCTTCTACTCTTTCTCCCACGATCACCATGTCAGAAAATCCTGTGGACACACTACTGATCAATCTTTCATAATATTGGCCCTGCAAGGTTCCCATGAAAATGTCAATCAATTCACGATCAACCAGCGGCGGGTGCACCCTTGCAGCCAATTCTCTCCAGCGTTGTGCGTATTCTTTAAAAGATTCATTGTCTTTCTGGGCCATACTCTGAAGCTGAGTACGGTTTGGTGCCATGTCAGTATTATATTTGTATTGCTTTGCGAATGCTTCAGCCAACTCATCCCAAGTGTGGATGTTGCTACATTCCAACTGCATGTACCAGTCCAAAGATGCCCCAGTTAGACTGTCCTGAAAGCAATGGATCATGAGCTTATCATCTCTGGCATAGGCAGCCATTTTTCTGCAATACATTTTCAAATGTATGTTAGGACATGTGAGTCCTTTGTATTTTTCAAATTCAGGCGCTTTGAATTTTGGAGGAATCACCACGTCTGGGACTAGACACATCTCCAAGGCACTTAAACGGGTTGAGTTATGTCCTTCCAAGATTCTTAGCTTTTCGGCCAGAGCACGACACATCAAGATAGCCTCAGAATCTTGGGCAGCAGTAGGGATGACCACTGGAGTAGCTCCATTGTAATTCTGCATTTCAAACTCGTCCTGGAGCTCCTCATCAGTGCGGGGAATGACCACTTGATTGACTATCGGAGGTCCTTGCGCAGCGACTCCATCAGCTACTCCAGAAGTATGCGCAGGTGGAGGCACATGAGTTCTTTCAGGCGGTGGAACAAAACCTGGAGGAAGACCGTAGATAACGGGATTTGGAATAGGAACTGAAGGTCCTGACTGAAGAGCAACCCCTTGAACTAGAGCATCGTTCCTTGCAGCAGCGGCAACACGAGCCTCTTCTTCCCTTCTAGCCAGAGCTTGTATAGCCTCAAAGATCTGCTCGATCTTGCTTTTGACAGAGTCCATCTCCTCTCTGAAGGCAGCTTGTTCTTCTCTAACTACATCCATGATTCTTCTTGTGTTGGAGCGAGTAGCGTATGCACGTTGAGGAATCAGCTTGAACTACTGGACACGAGGAAAAATGGAATGAGTTTTTGTTTTGAGAAATGAAATGCATGATGCATATGTTAATGCACGTGGATTTAAAAATGTCTTTTATGCTTATGTTCAATTTTATTTTCAGGGAACCGTGTTAGATTCCTTGTAACTTAGCAAGCATTCAAAGAGATCACGGGGAATAAAACAAGAATGGAACCAAACTTTTTTGTACAAAAGAAACTCAAAATCCTTCATTCATTCAATTCAAAATAGAGTACAAGGATTGAGTACAAAATATTCTTTCAAACATAAAGGAAAGTACAACATAAAAAAAAGGTCAAACTGCAGGCTTCTGTTTGTTGAGATCTTCCAACTCTCCTTTGAACCTTTTTATCATGTCTTCACAAAGATAAATAAATTCAGTCACTGAACGAGGGATGTTGTCATTGTCTATGTCTTCCAAAGCACATCTTAGCATCAAAGGCACATTCGTAGCCATGCCATTACAGAAGTCTATCAAACTGGCAAACTTGTCTCGATACTCATTTCTTTGTTCATGTAAAAACTGGATGGTTTCCTCGCAGGCTGCCAAACTAGCATTCACATTTTCCCTTGCGTTCATCCAATCTTCACCTTCTTGTAGCAAAGAGTCATGTCGGCCTCTCCAGTATCGTTCCCACTCATTAGCATTTTCAGCCTCCTGGCACTTTCCATTCCACATTTCAGGTGTAACCTGAGTAGCAGCCATAACACTCTCTTTACTGCGGCGTTCTCGTTCTTCCCTTTCTTTTGATTCAAAGAGTGAAACATTGAGGTTGGCTATCTCAGCCTCAAGCGTCTCTCTTATCTCCTTTTTTGTTTTGTGGCGAGCTTCCACCATTTCTCTTTCTCACGACAATCCCTCTCAGCCTCTTTCAGTTGGCTTTTGACGGTATTCAAGCAGCTCTCAGCCTGATCTAACCCCTGTTTGACTCTTTTTCTCTTATATTCCTCCTTATCAGTCCTTTCCACATTTGCTTGAAGTTGTGTTTTCTTCCGCCCAAGCTCCCACTTATGATTATCCCTTTCTTCAGTAATTCGGAGAAGGTTCAACCGTAGCTCTTCATTCTCTTTTTCCAAACTTTGGATGACAACTTTGAGCTCTTTAGCTTCCTCCATAGTGACGTGAGTAGGTTCTGGAGGATTTGTATGCATTGGAGGCTCATAAGGGTATGGTAGTTTGTCTTGAGAAGCTCTGGCTTGGACCCAACTTGTATATGGCCCTCTAGCTATACAATTCTTCTTTCCACGCTCCCTTTTTCCTTCTCTACGAACTTTAGTCCAGGCACGACCTATCCTCTTCACCAGATCAAAGTCCTTCACTCCTTCTCCCAGCAAGAAACCTTCTAACAACTTGTCTTCTGGTTTGTCATTCATAGGAAACCCAAGTTGCCGCATAGCAAGCTCAGGATTGTAATTGATGCAACCTCGAGTTCCTATGAGTGGCACATTATGGAAGTTGCCACATTTGACGATTATGTCCACATCATCATAAACACGAGAGTACCAGGTGATGTCATTGGCAGTGAGAGACATGATTTTTTGAGACCACTTGAGGTTATCCTTGTTCTGAACAAAAGGCCCTTCGCTTGGTAAGTGAGATAAGAACCATTTATACAGTAAAGGAGCGCAACACTGGATCATCCCCCCTTCTTCTCATTTCTCCAATGGATAGAGTGATAAACATCTGCAAGCAAGGTGGGAATGGGATTCTTGAGCAAGAAAATGCGTATAGCAGTCATGTCCACGAAGTCATCAATGTTCGGGAACAAGACAATCCCATAGAGTATCAAGGCTAACACAACATTGAAAGCGACCCAATCTTCTTTACTTTTGAAATCTGAAGCTTTTCCCACTAAGAACTTCAAAGTGAAACCTGAAGTGCCTCCTTTTGGTCCAAGATTAGCTTTCACTTCCGCTTTATCTAGACGTATAGCTGAACCTATTTGTTGATGTGTAGGAAGTTCCCCTAGACCGGTGTAAGGGATTTCATCCTTGATACCAATGTTTGCTATATGTGAGAACTCTTCCAATGTTGGCGCCAACTGGAAGTCCTGGAATGTGAAACACCGCAAGGGAGGATCATAGAATTGTGCCAAAGTGAAAATGGCCCAAGCATCCACCTCGGTGTTCATGATAGTCAACAGGTCACCATACTCAACACAAAAGTTGTTCCTTCTGATTTTTTTCACATCTGAGATCAACCCCTTAATCAATCCTAGCTTTGGATTCCTGAACTTGAATGAATAAGTACTTTTTTGATTGCTACCCATGTCTTCTGAATGCCTGCAATCAAACGAGTCTTTAGGTCCCTTGAAAATATGCACATGTCATATGTGTTATGATTATGAAATGTTTTATGTTTATGTATGTACAGTTGGGTAGGTGATCATTGGAACATTCTGATTAATTACTTCATGGAGGAAAGGTTCCAGGAATAGGAAAACCAAACAGGTAGGCTCTAGGGTTTAAAAGGTTCCTAGAGTCATGGACCCAATTCAAGAATATTATCGTCAGAACGACTAATCGTAAGACAATAATATCTTTAAAAGGATCTATTCTAGGTGAGGTCTTTGTATTACCCAACGAGTCCTAAGTCTCGTAGGTCAATACTACACAACCATCGACTCCACGGTTCTAGACACGGTTCCCAGAGTCATGGATCACACCTGACAATATTATCGTCAGAACGACTACTCGTAAGACAACAATATCCTCAAAAATGATCTATTCTGAGTGAGGTCTTCGTATTAACCCAACGAGTCCTAAGTCTCATAGGTTAACACTACACAACCATCGGTCCTAAAAGCCATAGGTTCAGGGTTCTACAAAAGGTCCTCAGAATCATAGATCGAGGTTGAAAGTATCACCGCCAAAACGACTAATCGTAAGACAGTAATACTTTCAAGGGATCTCATCTGAGTGGGGTTCTCGCATCAACCTAACGAGTCCGATGTCTCGCAGGTCAATACTACACAACCACCATCCTAACTTAAGTTTTTCTCATAGCTCGGGTATAAAGCTTTTCCTCACACAAATGCCAATAGTCCAGAAAGTTCCAATGATACCATATATCAATAATACAGTAATTGAAATACAGATAATAAAGGCATATATAGATAGAACAAATAAGAAGTAAATAAACAGATAAAAGAAACACTCAAACACAAAACAAACTAAATTAGGGTTGACTCGCTTAGGAGATCATCATCCCCAGCAGAGTCGCCAGCTGTCGCGGCGCGAAAAATACCCAAGCGTAAGGAACGCTCGAAATATAAACAAAACAGAGTCGCCACCGAACTTTATTTATTCCCAAAGAGGGAAAGGGGAAATATCGATAAAACCACAAAAAACAAAAAGAAATGGTCGTCGCAACCAAATCGGGTTCGGGAGTCGGTTATGCAAGGGGAAGGTATTAGCACCCCTCACATCCATCGTACTCGATGGGACCCATTTAGTTAGTTTCGTGTTAGAGTGTTAGCGTGATATCGTTTGTGATCTTCTACTTATCGGGTGAGGAAAGAGAAAGAAAGAAAGGAAAGACTTAGGGTTTTTAATATTAATGTGCCTGACAAGATTTCGCAATCCTGCTCCTACGTATCTCCAGGTGCTATGAAGAACTCAAGGCATACGTAGTTCTACCCAAAGAGAACTACTAGGTGGATTGCTTTTAAAGAGAGTGATGCTTGGATCACATTTGAGCGATTAAACCTTTACTTGCTGCTCGCTCTTGGAGGCTGAAGTCTTTGTTTGTTTCGCATCAAAATAGATGTTGCATACTCTTTTCTGAAAATGTTTTCGGAGTCGCACAAGGGCGGAAAACAAGTTTGATGAGTTTGAGTTGATTTTAAGCGGAGACAAGCATCCAAGCAGGGAGCTCTACTGCAGTACTCAGATGCTCGAAAAGGAAGAGGCCTAAGCCAATCACTCTCTTTTCATCCAAAAGTTTGTTTATGAAAATGTGTGGCAAATTAGGTCAAAGTTCATTAACGGAAGACGATTAATCAGACAGAGAGCTCTACAGCAGTGTCCAAATAATCGGGAAAGAGAAGGTCGATACCCAATCAATCTTTTTCTTCTATAAGAGAAATGACCTAATTCTAGTAATTATTGTATTTTAATATGGAAGACGAATGTTTGAACATTGAGCTCTACAGCAGTATCCTAACATTCGAAACAGAGAAAGTCTAAACTTAATCAGTTTCTTCCATTTTTATTGTGAAAAGATTTTAAAAATAGGGGGACGACTTGACGTTGGATCAAGTGTC